>NC_087184.1:9020219-9082719 GCF_035594125.1 Scylla paramamosain
GTTGGGCTGGAGATTGACGTCAGTAAGGTAACAGATGACTCCCGGGAATGGGTCAACCACCAGCCCACGCTCTTTGTGTCCCGCAGCGCCCTCAAACAGCACACCTCCACCATGGTGCACTTCTCCCTTAATGTCAACTACATCGCCCAGCAAGTAAGTCCTACACTGGGTGAAATTACCTCATTCAATTGCAAGCCTTGGAATGGTCTTGTTTTCTGTTATTGCTCTATTTCCCATATCTTGAAAATATATATATATATATATATATATATATATATATATATATATATATATATATATATATATATATATATATATATATATATATATATATATATATATATATATATATATATATATATATATATATATATATATATATATATATATTTGACTTACACAAGGCAGCCTCTCTGCCTCTATTTGCTACTGATAAGAAGCATGTAAGATATCCTATGTTCCCAGGTCAACATGCCACTGTTGAGACTCCTGCACCAAATCAGTTCCATGTATCAGAATGCCCGGGCAACACAGATCGGTCTCCGTGAGCAGAGACCAACACGTGGGAAAGACAACAACCTGCCCACACACCACAAAGAAGGCTCCTACTCAGGTGTGGGACTGGAAGACACAAGGAAAAGTTGATATGCATTTTTTATTACCTCTAAGAATATTTATTGATGTAATTATGAGAGTGTGTGCTTGTGAGCATCTTACCTCAGCTGTCCCTTTTGCTGGTGTCATGTTCTCATGTAGAGCATCGTGAAAGCACTGAGAAACTGATCTAATGGGAAATAAATTGTCTGTATCATCACTGGAATTAAGTTATAGCCAGACGAAGGGAAACAAAAATCTTAGATGTTAACAATCAGGCCATAAGTAATCACCAAACCATTGTGAACATTAGTCTTTGTTTTCCCTCTTTCTAATTTATCATAAGATAGAGGAATATAATAATTATAGAACACATCTCCATCAATATACAGGTCCTACAAATAACCTCCCCCCTCCACAGAGCTGCATGAGGGGGAGTATAAAGGTAATGAATATAGCCTGAGCATCAGTGAGGAGCAGGCCACAGTCTCCTCCCTGGCTGGCATCAAGGGACCACGTGGCTCAGTGGTGTCCTCTCTGTCTGCCCGCATCTCACCTCCCCCACTCACCTCCAGGACAAACCGCCCTCAGAGTTTTGCTCAGAGGCTGCGCTCCTCCACCAAGATGACCAAAGGCAGGTTTTTGGGCTTTTGTTGTGGCTTAGTGATGTGCTTGCTGTTATTGTGACTGACTAGAAGTAAATCTTGGTTCATGAATGATCACTGTTATGAAAAGAATATTTTTGTCATTTGCTCTGATGTACTAACATAAAATTCACATAAGGAATATGTAAGAATTGCATTTAAGAATTGCATCCAAGAATTGCATGAAAAGTATTAAATCATGCCTTAAATGAGCTAAAATTCATGATCTGCATTTGTTCCCAATTTACAGGTTTTCAGTTTATGAAAGTTTTTAAAATCATAACTCATTTGCAATTTGTATTTTGTTTTCCTATAACTGATTTATTTTTGGTTTAAGTGCAATATCATGTGATGCATCTGGAACAATATCATGAACAATTACACATAAGAATCTGTCAACATTCTATAGCCCTTTACTTGGTGTGTGGGATGGACCTATTAGTGGTAATACCAATGTTAATGGTGGTGATAATGCAACCCTCTGGCAGGGTACACTAACTTAGGAGCTGAAAGAGGCACAGGCAGCCCTCTCTTTAGCATCAGTGTGAGTGGCTCTGGGCTGGAGGGAGCCACCATCTGCTCCTCTGACAAGTCGCCTCTCCTGGGTGCACCTGAGGCCCCCACACCCCCTGTTGCAGCCACAGCCACCCCTAAGTGTTGGCGGAACATCTACTACCTCCTGGATCTGTATACCACCACTCCGGAGACCAAGACAGTGCAACAGAGGTGAGGCAGTGCTTCTTGTGCATGGTTTGACCCTTCACTGTCTATCCATTTTTAATCTTTCAGTTATGTCAATCCTTGTCTCCACAGCCTCATCCCCCTTCAGGAAATTTTCTCAGGAAGATGACCATAGCAAAGAAGTGTTGGCATCTGTTCTGGCTCCAACGTTCCCTCATTGTATGGTTAAATCATTGTCTGTTGTCTCTTCTTCCTATACTCATCCAATCTGCTTGTAAATTATATTGGTGTCTTTCTTCAAATATTTTGTCTTCAGTTTCTTTAATGCTTTACAATAATATACATGAGAAATCGTGACGTACATCATCTTTTGTACCTTGCTTTCCTTTCTGTAGTCTGTCCCTTCTAGTTCCAACATTCCTTTGTCACATTGTTCCATTATGTGCACTTTTACTCTTAACCTTTTCAAACTAATTTATCTCTGAATGATTGCTATTTCAGGCCCTAAATTCTGAATAGAAGAAATCAGAACATACAAGAGTCTGGTTGTTAGTGTGAGAAAGATGCTACAAACTTTTTCTGTTAAAGAAAATGCACTGGATGATATCTGAGGAGCTTTAATTGTATTGAAAAACTAGTCTTTGTATGTAATATGTTTAATTCCATAGTTTAAAATGAGTACCTGGTGTTTTGCTGCAGATCTTCAGTGACTGGTGATGCCTCAGATGGGTACAAGGGAAGCCGCAAGTATGACATCTTGAAGGAGAGCAAGGCAACGGACATTGAGGCTGGCCCACCCTCCCCAGTTGTCAGCATGCCTCCTGTTGTAGCTGACAAATCAAAGGAATTGGGTAAGGAAAAGATTGAAAATTCTAACTTACTTTTCATGGTATTCAGCACATAAAGAGCTCTTTTGCTTTCATTATGATATTCCTTTTTTTCATTCATGATTTGATATGCAATTTTAATGTTTGGTTTACAGTGATTTGCATGGCAGCCAAACTAAGCCATTTATACTGTCCAGTTCTTTATGTGTTGGAAATTGTTTTGTTTAGGTTGTTTTAAGTGTAATCATAGCAACAGTTCTCTGGGTTTAACTCTATATTATGTTGTAAATCTGTTGTTGAAATAGGAGGTTCATGAGAGAGAGAAAGAGAAAGAGATAACAGCATATGAATACCACTTTCCAGGTTTGATATCTGGAGAAAGGACTCCATTTGTGGTGTTTGGCCTGGCTAAGATCCATAAGACCAAGTTGTTGGCCACTCTGAGTGGACTCAAACTGGAGGCAGAGATGAATGCTGTCCACTCATCCCTCACTTTCAGGTAGGAGAAAGTGTGAGAGAGAGAGAGAGAGAGAGAGAGAGAGAGAGAGAGAGAGAGAGAGAGAGAGAGAGAGAGAGAGAGAGAGAGAAATATTACATAAACAAATAAGTTACTTGAATCCTTGTCACCTGAAGTTGCAATGGTCACAATTATCCATTCATGCTTCCTTGCAATTTTCATGATGCAGTTGGCTGTTGGCCTGTGGAAACCCATCATGGCCACCATCAGGGATATTTGGCTTGTGGCTCTTGATTGGCTGACAGACCAATTGCCATATTTCAGGGAGAAGGTGCGAGGAGCTAAAACAGCAGCCAGAGCTCAACGCACCACGTCTGAACTCACCCACACAGGCCACATTGGGGACACCATGATTGTGCTCCTTGAAGGCATCGCTCCTAACCAGCAGTAAGTGGCTGGAGTCATAGGGACTTTAAATGCTTATGATCAATTACTATTTTAAGGTTCAAATTATAAGGTCGCATGAAATTTAAAAAGTGTAGGGAGGCTAAGAGGGTTCTGTCAGGCTTCGTAGTCAGTTATTTGATTAGTAGGTATAAATTAGTCACTCATTCAACCAACATATAAGTCAATTAATAAGTCAGTCATTAAGTCAGTAATTGGGAATTTATTTTCAGTCAGTAAAATCATTAGTCCATTCATTATACCTGTGCTTGATGGTGGTGAAAATGGATTAAGTCATTTAGTTATTCAATAAGTGTGTGTGTGTGTGTGTGTGTGTGTGTGTGTGTGTGTGTGTGTGTGTGTGTGTGTGTGTTTAAGCTTCCATAATTGTCCCCCTCTTCTACACTGAACATCCTCAGTCTGTCCTTTACTTATAATCTGAATTGGAAATTTCACATCTCATCTCTAGCTAAAACAGCTTCTATGAAGTTAAGCGTTCTGAGATGTGTCCATCAGTTTTTCTCACCCCCACTAGCTACTAACTCTGTACAAGAGCTTTATCTGTCCTTGTATGGAGTATGCTTCACATGTCTAGGGGGTTCCACTCATACCGCTCTTCTAGACAGGGTGGAATCAAAAGCTTTTCATCTCATCAACTCCTTTCTTCTAACTGACTGTCTTCACCTTCTCTCTCATCGCCGCAGTGTTGCATCTCTAGCTGTCTTCTACTGCTATTTTCATGCTAACTGTCCTTCTGATCTTGCTAACTGCATGCTTCCTCCTCTCCTGTGGCCTCGCTGCACAAGAGTTTCTTCTTTCTCTCACTGCTATTATGTCCAGCTCTCAAATGCGAGAGTTAACCAGTATTCTCAGTCATTCAACCCTTTCTCTGGTAAACTCTGGAACTCCCTGCCAGCTTCTGTATTTCCACCTTCCTATGACTTGAATTCCTTCAAGAGGGAGGTTTCAAGACACTTATCCTTCAATTTTTGACTATTGCTTTGGACCCTTTTATGGGACTCAGTGCACTTTTTTTTATTAAATTTTTGTTGCCCTTAGCCAGTGTCCCTCCTGCATAAAAAAAAAGCAAAAAATATAAATGATTCCATAAAACAGTTAACCAGTTGTGTGTGTGTGTGTGTGTGTTTGTATGCAGGACGGTGGTGAGAGTGACAATCGGCAAGAGTCAGGGCCTGTACACCAGCCTGTCTCGCAAGACCAAGGCCAAGAACAGTGCACTCATCACCATCGGAGACGTCCATGTTGACATCCCACAGCACCCGGTGATCCTGCATGACATGATGACTCGCAGCAGCAAGCAGCTCTCCTCCACCCTTATGGTGAGTCACACACACACACACACACACACACACACACACACACACACACACACACACACACACACACACACACACACACACAAATGAAATAGTAGCATTTCTCCATCATTCTTTTTACTCACACACTCCACTAATTAAACAAAATTCATATGACTATATTCTCAAACCCTTCTGGCTGCACCTCTACTACTTTCAAAAGCTTGTAATTGAAGTTACACAAGTTTTTAGGGGTGTTTTCACAATTCTAGTGATAGATTAACAAGATTTCTACATTATCAACAGGAGAAACACTTGTGAGAACCCAGCTAATCATCTCTGTGGCCTTTGAAAATAGTCGTGATGAGAGAGCAAAGTGATCTCAATATATTCATGTACACTGAACTTATGCCTTTTTTTCATTTAATGTCATTTTCTCCATTATCTTATCCATTCAGCATCTTCATAAGTTAAATAATCACCCACTGTTAAGAACTTATTGTCTATCACTACACAGTCAAGTAATTATACTATTCATTCTCCACTTAATGTCATTTCAAAATACTCCACCACATCACCAGTCCATCACCATAACACCATACATGCAGTCAGCCCATCAACTCTCCTTTGCTACTTTTAGTCACCAGCCTCTGTTTCAACGCTTCAGGAACTGCGTGTGGCTCGGCCCACTGCCCGCCTCAACCGTGGAGCCACAGCAGATGAGCCAGACACCAACATCTCCCCTCGGCCACCCCAGGAACCTCCAGGAGTTCAGGAACCCATCCCTCCTGAGTCCCTCCTTCACCCACTTGTTATTGAATTCTCCATCCTCCTTCAGGTAATTATTTGAAATTATTCACATTTTGCAAATTGTTTAGGACAGTAATCATTTCCAGTTTGTATTCATGATAATTTATTCCTGGTCCTTTATATGCATTTATGTTTGTGTGTATTTATCTACTTTAATTTAATTGGGCCTGTTTATCTTTTGTGTGGTCTTGTATTGGTATCTGTATTTATCCATTCTTTATTTTAGTTGATGCACACTTTGATGATACAACCTTTTTATTGTGTGTGTGGGTGTGTGTGTGTGTCCATGCAGCTGAAGTTCTTGAAATTATTTAAGGATTTAGTCTTTTCAATTGGTATTCATAACCCCCTTGCTCATATGTGTGTGTGTATGTGTGTGTTTCAGAGTCTCAGTATCCAGGCGGCACTGCTCCCCTCCCTGCAGGCACAATACCGTATGGAGCAGGTGTCCAGTCTAGGCTTCACAGGGGCCAAGGCAAAGTTCAGTGTTCACCTTCCAACGCATCACCTATCCTTCTCCACACGACTGCAGGACCTGGTAGGGATAGAGAGAGAGAAAGAGAGAGAGAGAGAGAGAGAGAAAGAGAGAGAGAATATTTCACAGTATCAGAACAAACCACAAACCAAAACTGCTTCACATAAATCTCTGAGCTCCATTAAATATATATAATTGGTCCCGTTGCCTCCACAGCCAAGTGACACACACCTCCCCTCATCTGCCAGCATCCAACTTCCCCAGGTGCATGTAGAGGCTGAGTTGATCCAGGATAGTGACACACACAGTGACCCACATGCAGGTAAACACTGGAATTACTTGCTTAATCTTTTCATCATCACCATCATTATTATCATCATATTGTTTAACACCTTATATTTTCCTTATGAAGTTGGACAGCTTATTAGTCTCTTTCATGGACAGCTTATGAGACTCTTTCATTCTTTTTTGTCTTCTCTAATGTTCACTGTTTTTGTGTCTTGATTCCTATTTTGTAATTTTTATTATTATTTATGTCATCACTTATTATTAGTCACTTTTAGCATCATCTTTGTTATCATCATTTATCATGAGCATTATTTTCTCCACAAAAGGATTCAAGAGTAAAGATCCTGGTTGACTTATGCATTGGTAAGATGGACAAATTGATAGTCAACCATCATTAGCATTTTTTTTTTTTATGTAAAGCAGAAACATCATTAGGTTTGTTCTTTTAATTTCCTTTTACTTCAAGGTGTCAGCTTTCTTTTTTTTTTTTTTTAGTTATTATTCATTCTTCCCACAGGAGATGCTATTAAGATTATTAGTATCATTTATAATCATACAGAATGGTTAAGGGTATGTTAAGGGAAGTGCTTATTTCAGATTCATCTCATGTTCTTCTCTCTTCTCAGCACATCCTTTGGTCTGCTCTTGATTATCTGGTTTGTGTTCTTTCTCTCGCAGCAGTCACAGATGGCATGGTGCTGCGGGAAGGGAACTACCTGAGTGCTGTGGCTGAGATTGGTGCCCTGGAACACAGCCTTACCACAGACCTGCTCAACCACCTTGTCTTTGTGCAAAAAGTGTTCATGAAGGCAAGGCACACTTTGTAGTAGAAGAGTGTGTGTGTATATTTGCCTGGTTGTATTAAGCAGAGCCACTTTTTATTCATTCAATCTCTACTTACGTCAATTTTTACTTCTCATTGCTGCTGTCTCTCATCTGTTTCAAATACCTCTTTTTATATGAGTGTGTGTGTATCATTCATTTAACAGCTTGTCTTCTTATTCTCCCACAACTACTATTGTATGTTTTGTATCCTTTAGTGATGCATATTCTGTACTATTCTTTTATACCTCATAGCTGGAAAATTGACAATATTCCCACAGTTATATAATTTTTTTTCTTCTTGAACATTAACTTATTGATGCTTCTGAAGGTCTGGTCTTTCCCTCGTGTGTAGGAAGTGAATGAGGTAGTGCAGAAGATGGCAGGAGGGGACAAGCCAGTACCACTGTGGACTGAGGAAGGGCCCAGCCATGTCTCACCACCCAGCAGGCTGCTCTTCACCCTCCAGCTGCGCCTCAAGGTACAACAGTGTCATGTGAAGTAGTTTGTGTGGTTACCAGATTATAATGTGACATGAACTGTTTTTTGACATTCCTCCAGTGTATTTCTCATGGTGTTTCCTTTGATCATAGTGGATGTAATAGTACTTGTTAATTGTTATGACAGCTTTGTAATATGGGCAACAAGACTGAAGCATGGTTTTTCTATATTCCCTTACATTTTGAGCACAGTTCTGTCCTTGAGAGAAAATCTTTAGTCGAAACACAAGGAAATACTGGTGGTTAAGCCTGAGTTTCCTACCACTTTTCCCTATTTATTTATTTATCTATTTATTTATTTATTTATTTACTTATTTTATCCAGTATCTACAACTTAATTCTATATATGGTGGTTGCAGGGCATCATCATCACTGCCACCACCCCCACCCAGTCTGCAGTGCGACTAGAGACCGGAGTGGTGGAGCTGCAGCTGAGCAACAGGGTGGAGAACATCAGCCGCCCCATCCGCACCACAGATCCCACACAGCCCATGAAGATATTTGGCAAGGCTCAGGTGAGATGGAGGGAAAGAGAGATGGAGGAAAGAAGGAAGGTGTTCTCTTATGTGTTTTATTAAGTCTATTAAGTCTGAGATGTGTCCTATTTTGAATTTCCTTTAAAATTCTATTCATGTGCTAATAATTATTCTTAGTCACATCATCTTTGTTGCAAATAACTAAACCTGGCTATCTTCACGCTGCCTACTCTTCCTGCTACAGGTGGACATCAACGTTGCTCTTGGTCAGCTGCTCAGGAATGACATGTTTGAGGAAGCTGAGCCAGAGTTCCAGCAGCTGGCCTTCTTCCGCACCAGGATATGTGAGTCCATCCACAGGCGTGATTTGGCCGTGGTGCTGTGGCTGTGTTCATAGTGTGTCCCTCTGCCCAGACACCATATAGGCCTTGCAAAATTAACCAATAGCATGTGGAATAATTTTCTGTGCTTACATCCTGCAGTCAATCTTTTCAATCATAAGGGAGTTTTACTTGTATTTATGGATCATTATTGTATTCACATGCTCATTTATATATCTGTTTTAGTATAGAAATCACTACATTGCTTTCTATGATTTTGTTGCAGGTTTGCGCAATGCCTTGTACAATGAGATGCTGAGTGTTGGGGAGGAGGGGGAGGTGGTGCTGATCACACTGACCAGGCCACTGGTGTGTGTGCAACCCGTGGCTGTGGACAGAGCCGTACTGGTGTGGCTCAACTACAAGAATGCCTATGAGTACTGGAGCGAGCAGAGAGCCTCCCTCAACAAGGTGTGTGTGTGTGTGTGTGTGTGTGTGTGTGTGTGTGTGTTGAGCATCTACATCACCATATGGCTAAATACATTATAGAGATCATTCTGCTTTTTTTTTCTGTGTTGATGATATTGGCCAAGGACTACAAAAAATTAATAAAAAATCTCCTGAATTGTTACTTTGTACTTAACTAAAATCACCACATTTCTTTACTCCCCAGGAAGTGCTCACAGCCACCCAGCAGGTGTTTGAGAAGGTACCTCAATTCTCCTCCCTGTCTTCAGCTGCTCACATTACCAACAATGTGTTCCTGCAACTCACTGTGGATGACATCGGTATATGCTTGCCCCTCAACCCTTGTCGAACGGTGAGGAGCATTGTGGTGTGTTTAATAAGTTGATGATGTGTATAGTGGATTTAATCTAGACATACTTATTAAAACATTGGGAAATGACTTTCATGGTTTTGTCTCATTACATCCCGAGGTTATTGGTGAAATTTGTTTCAAAAGCTACTTAATTTTCAGGTTTATTGAAAAATTGTGGCCCTTCCTCTCTGTATCAATCACACGTAAGAGATTTGTGCAAAGGTTGAATGGATGAGCCTTGCTTATAATCTCTATTATACAAACTTGTGCCATCCATTTGTGTAAGAGTTTTGTGTATAGGAATAACATTGCTATATCCCACCTGAAGGTCAGCCACCAAGTAGACTCCACTGAGACTCGTGATGCCCTGGTGGTCACCCTGGAGAGCACCATCATCTCAGCTTGCAACTCTGGCTCCCTGGTGTGCAAGGCTCGCTTCAAGGGCTTTTGCATGCGTTTTGCCCCGGAGTTTGAGACAAGCTTGGATGACTGGAAACCTGACTTCAAGGATCACATCAACCTGTGCACTGTGTCAGAAGGCACCTATGAGGTCTGCAGTCGTACAGTAGCTGGACACTCGGAGAAGGGTGAGTGTTGTGTGGGGAGGAAAGGAAAAGTGCAAGTGCTCATGTGCAGAAGTTTGTATTCTGTTAAGATCTATATGTTCCCATATTTACACTTACACATAAGCATGTGAAAAATACAGAGAATGCCAGTCAAAATAACTAGAAAAATCAGCTAGAGAAATAGAAGAATCATTCAATACTACTAGGATGGCTGCTAGAAAAGTATAAGAAGTCTGTGAGTTCAAGAAACTTACAGGAGGAAGTTTCTAAATAGAGAGTTGTGTTTGGATTCTTATCCATTGTTTTCCAAGTGCCACCCTCTCCCCAACTCCTTTGAGATTGGAATGCTCAAGGAATTTTACCTGCTTATATAACAGATAGCTTTGTGATATTGTATAAGTTTTTCAGAAGATATAATTTGGTATTAGTAAATGGAACATTGTGAGCTTGACTCATGTAAATATACAAATAGGTAAATACACACCTCACTTATTCCTGTCTGGTCACCCACAGCGGAGAATGCCAAGTGGCTCCTCAACGTGCAGTGGCAGATGGAGGGAGTGGATCTGCATCTGGATGTCAACATCGGCAAGCACCTGAGTGCCCTGGCACGTACCCTCACCATGCTGACCGGTGCCCCAGACACTGCTGGGCCTCAGGGCACCTACGACTCAGATGATGACGGAGAGCACAGTGAACATAACACCTCACAGGTTAATCATGCACACATGTGTCTTTCATTGCTAAAGTTTTTGTGTCTACCTTTTTTCTTTCAGGTTAATCACATATCTTGGCTTATGTATATATTGTGTTTTACTTAGTTTATTATTATTATTATTATTATTATTATTATTATTATTATTATTATTGTTATTATTGTTATTATTATTATCAGGGTTTTCAGTCTTTTTTATCTTTTTATATCTTATTGATATAATTGTTAGCTTGACATATTTAGTGTCCTTCACTCACTTACTTCTGTTTAATCTTTTCCCAGTGACACATTCCAGTGAATCTTTTTCTTTCCCTCACAACAGCAAGAGTCAGCTGCTCTACGGAGGCAGCCCACCGTTAATGAGAGTCTGCCAGCCTTTGTGTTTGACGCCACCCTGGATGCCCGACAGCGAGCCAAATTGCTGGAGATTGAGATGAACGAACAGGCAAAGACTGTCAATGATCTCAAATCCCTTGGAGCCTCAGCCTCCACCATTGAGCAAGAGATGCGTCGCCTTCAGGAGCTGGAGGCTTTGGTGTTCCATGACTTCAGACGTGACGTGATCAAGAAGCTGCGGCGGCAGAGCGTAAAGGCAACTTCCATGAAGGACCGGCTGGGTCTGGGCCCCAAGTCCCACGTCAGGTCCAAGAGCTTCAGAGTTCCCTCACCCACCATTGAAGTGAAGGAACCACCACTGTAAGTTATGAGATATTGTGCTGTACTCTTTCTGAGATGTCTTGTACAGGTGAATTTATGGACATTGGATTTTCAGATATTTAAAGTTCCAAATAACTAGTCCTTTGTCCTGATTTATGAGTGCAAGAATTTAGGGAGCACTTTACACTTTTGTCTGATTCAGATCAGCTTTACTGAGGCCAGAGAGGACAGAATGTAATTGTGAGAAATTGTAACCAGTCAGATTAGCTACAGTAAAACACACTTTGCTAATGACAAGGAAGCACAGTTGTCACATCATCCAAAGTAAGAGGAGGTAGGTAGAGGCGTGCCAACCTGACTGGCCTGGAGAAGTAACAGTGTCATGTGCATACCATTATTATTATTTTTTTTTTTCTTTTTTATTTCAAAGAAGAGTAATGATAGGGCAAATAAAGTTAATCAATAACATAATTTTCACTGTGTTAGTTCATAAGCTATACTCAGATTTTATTTGCAAAAAAGACAAAAACAGAGTTATCAATTTATGATTCTAATGTCACCCACTGGCTGTCTTTCATGGGGGACCATCCCTTAGTATGTTATTATGCTGCAATTTACTGAGGCTTTCCTTGTGTCTTAGGAGTGGAGGAAGCCGTGGCAGCAATGAGCAAGGATCCATCAGTGTGGACAGCTCTCCGTGTCATGCCACCAATGATACCTCTGCCCAGAAAGTCAAATTCATGGACAGGTCCCAGGGGTAAGTTGTGAGGTCTCTTTACTTATTATATGATGAACATTGTGTTGCAAGTAGTTAGAAAATTTATTTATAGATGAAATTTATTCCTTAACTTTAATGTTTGGTTTGCTTGATGTTTTTGTTGTAGTTTGGTATCACTAACAGTGCTTTAATGCAGTTTTATTCGTGAATTAGAAATATGAGAATGGCTTTAGCTTTGAATCGATATTTCCTCTATTCCCTGTGCTTTTTATGCATGTAGTATTCAATATTTAACTAAATTCCAAATATAGCTCATTCAGTTGTTTTGATCACATTCTACACAACATTCCCAGTGCAACTTAACTACTGTGCATTCTTGATCTTGAGTTTTTTGCAAGTTTTTTTTAGATTCCACTTGACTATAGTCAAAGTTGAAAAAGCTGACTGTTAGTTTAATGATTATTCCACTTTAATTTTTAAAGTTTTTATCAACCCTTTTACTGTATGCCATAGGTGCCTTATTAGATCAGTAATTATATATTTTTACTTGTTGAGATTTTTTCACAGTAAATACTTTTTATCTTGAACAGTTTTTAAGTAAATACATGCAAAGTTGGGTCCTAGCCACACCTAGATTAAAATACATAATTGATTTTTATATTAGTAACCCTGTACCAGTATTCAGTGTAATGTTTCCCCAGCTTATGCATACAGTTAGTTTAGATATTAGTATGGCTTTAGTAGACAACAAACAGACTCACCAATAGCTTGTGTCATTCCATGAGCACAGTGTGCTGACCAGGACAAGTAAGGGGTTGATGTTTGCTTCCTCACCCTCACCCTTGCACTGTTTACCAACCAGACGGCACCTCTCCTTCACCAGTGGATCCTCGGACTCCTACCCAACGGATGACCTGGACAACAGTGATGTCTTCCTTGGCACTCCTGCTCACCAGCGCACACCAACCCCCACCAATGGGTCTGATCCAGAGACTGAAACCATCACCATTACTAACCTGAGGTGTGTGTGTGTGTGTGATGGTAAGTTTTAAGAAATATGATATGTATTTTAGGAAATTGTAGATGGATAAAAAGGAATTTGCAAAATTAATGAATGGGAGAAAAGCGAAAAGATGGAGGTTATTGAATCTGCATGAAAGCTAAAATTAACAGAACTTTAATAATTAAATAAAAAATAAATTGAGATATGCCAGTAAATAAGTGAATGGGAAATAAAATGAGAAAATATTGAACAGTTTAATATAAGGTAATGTGAGTAAGGGGCTACAGATGGGATATGCATATGAATAAATAGGTTAAACATAAACAAGAGTGTACTTGCATAAAAAGTTACAAATACAGTGCATATCAGAGTAAAATGGAGTAAGAATAAAGCTTTTACAGTCCAAGTGATGATCCCATATACTCGTACCTATCACTGTGATTAAGTGGAAGTATTTGATTCCTTCACAGCAACGACAACATGGAGAGCTCAGTGCCTCGCAGTGTTGGTGGGCTGGAGGGCCTGGTGAGTGTACTGGACCAACCATCCTACCAGCGGCCAGGTGTGGGAGGTGCCAAGGGAGCAGGGGACAGTGGCAGCACCCCAGGGACAGCCACAGCACCTCTTTCCAGTCATTCCAGTGCACACAGCTCAGGTGGGGGTAGCCTTAGTCAAGCACACAGCCATAGTCATTGTTCTTGACCTCTAGCAGTGGACACATCTTGGTCTACAGGATTTATAAGCCATCTGGTTATTTTCTGGTGGCTGCCCAGTCCACCTCACATCCACCAGCTCAGCTTCAGGAGGCTGTGTTTCCCTCCCTCCCTTCACTGCTCCCTGACTCATTTCCAGTAGGTTGTTCAGTGAATGATCTGCCACCTGTGATAAGTGTATGAAGGTTAACTTTCAGGTCATAGAGAACAGAAAGACAGTAAATCCCTATTTAGTCCTTCTGAAGGGCTCAAATCAGTTTCTCTCTGTCCACCTGAGCCCTCTGTGACGCCCTGAAGGTACGTCATGTTCTAATGGTACGTTGACGATTCTTAACGTGTCCTTCAGTGTGCAGTATTTTGGTCCCTCTCAACACACTTTTGTCACTCAAGCAGTGGGACTTGTGACAGCCAGGCACCCCTTGCACCGACATTCACTCCTTGTGTTAATGTTCAGTTGTTTGGTGGATAACCCAGCTTTTGTCCTTCCCTCACCACTAAAGCAATGCATACAATACAGGGAATGGAACTAAGTAAGTTATGACCACTCTCCTCATGCTTCACAAGTCTGTACCATATCATTTTGGAAAGATTAAAGGTGCCTCACGCCTTTTGTTTCTTTTGTCAGATGTGCATACTTGGTTTGGGTGGCATAAAACATCTTTTGCCTTCATAATTTATTTAAGGAATCCCTGAAAATATGTTTCCAGTGGATAATGTGTTTTCCTAAGTTTACTTGGCTGTATTTGATATCAAACATTATTATCCTTAAGTATTTTGTGTTAACTTGTATGTATATTGCTGCTCTTTATTCTATGTTGATGTTAGGACCTACTTTGGTGTGGCTAATAGTATTAGATCAAGCAGTAGGCAAGTCTGCATTGACATGTATCTAGTTCTTTCACCAGTTTTGATGTAGTGTTAAGTCTTGTATCCCCTCGAAGGTCAGGTTTGGTGAGAGTAACTTTTCATTAGAATCATTATGTGTATATGTATGTGTATATATGGGTGGGAGGAAATGTGGGTATAAATGTTGATATACCTGCTTGTGTGTGTGTGTGTGTGTGTGTGTGTGCGTGGCTGGGGGGGTGCGTGATTGTGTGTGAGTCAACAGTAGCTCACCTAAGCTTTCAAATGATGCTGCTTTTCTAAGTATGCGCATTGACCTCATTAGTATGTACCTCCTACCCTGATACCTTGTTTAGTGCCTCGCCTACTTACTGTCTCCTAGGTAACCATTGATGTGTCTTGTTTCTTTCAGTTTTCCCCCTCCTATCTGGCACCTCAGGTAAGGAAAAATTATTTTGCTTCATCCCTCGTCTGTTCCTTGATAGCTGGTACTCTGGAGGAAGGCTGTAGGCTCTTAGTTAAGTAGCAGATTAAGTGAAGAGAGAGGGGAAGGATATGTGAAATTTCTGGCATCTTAGGTTGCATCTATTCTCCTTTTTTTCAGTTCAGAAGTCTAGAGATGAGAATATATTCAGGAAAAAAGCTTGCCGTGTAACATTCCATTACTATAAAGGTAATGAGAGAAGGAAGAAAACATCAGGTAGTTGTTATTGTGGCCTTATTGTTATCTCTCAACTGTCCAATTTGTAGCTTAGAGCAAAGGAAGAAACTGTTAGATGATCTCTCAACTGTCCAATTTGTAGCTTAGAGCAAAGGAAGATAGACTGTTAGATGATGTGTGTAGGCTTCTGTGTGACACTGGTAGCAGAAGTAGAAAGAGTGGCATTGTTACTGTGCAGTGATTTAATTAGGATTTTATTTTTTTCTCATGTGCAAAGGAGATATGACAGACTACAATAATTGAGAATAAAAATTATTGATTGCTACTCCTCAGATAAATGAGTAGAAAAGTGGAGATAAGTATGTGATTGAAAATGGGAAGCACAAGTCGGAAATATTTCAAGCTTATGAATTCAAATTATAAAGATTTCAAATGAAGAAAGAGAACAGACAGGCACTGTAGAAATTAGTATATAGTGACTAAAGTTATTCTTTTGTAGCCAAAATTTGGAAAAGTCTTACCTAATGCACTTAGTTTCCTACCAAGAGCCATGTAGCCAAGATGTGTGAAGTGTTTAGGTGACACTTCTGTGATGTGGTTCTTTATTAAATTAGAATTAGGTGTGGATGCATTTCCATGCCAACATAGACATCTAATCATATTTTTGTTGTGGTTTGTGCTGGGAGGTAATAGAGGCATTTTTGTTTTAGGATGAGCACCAGATCAGCTCTAGCATTGTCCACTCATGAGAAGAATATTATCATTCCTGTGTTCCTTAACCTTAAGTATGCATCTCATGAGTGTTCTTCCCTGGCCATGCATTACCCATACCTATCTGATCCCCACACTCCTCCCAGGCCTTGCAAGTATGGCAGTCACAATAGTGCATGATGCATCAAAGTTATTTTTAGAATTAAATAGTGAAAAGTTAGCACAGCTGTAGGTTGGGTGAACAGTTCAGAGTTCCTTGCAGTGATTGAAAAAGGAGTAATGGTAAGTAATGCAAAGGGGGAGGGAAAGAGTGTCTTGGAAGATGTGGGATGGGACATGTAAGGTAAGATGATGTGTGCAATGAAATGGTAAGTGAGATGAAGGAATAAACTATGACACGGAAAGCCACAGGAAGCATTTCCTTATTAAACGTGCCTTTCCTTTGTTGCACTTCTGTGACACAGATTTTGTAAAGAAATCCTTTTTAAGGAGGAAGGCTTTTAGTGATGAATTTGCCAAAGCTGCAGTATGATAGAAGTATCATTACAAAGGCTGTGCACTAGCCTTTATAATGACACACCCATTTCAGTGTAGCTTTGATAAATGCATGCAATAATTCAGGGGGGGGTGTGACAGACAGAGAGGAGACCAGAAGTAAAGAGTGACTGTGAACTAATCTTATGATGACTTTTCTCAGCTGTCTCTGAAACGGCATACTATGTTCATCATAATGCAACACATACTTTGAAAGTCTGCCACTTCCATCTTTCCAGTATTGATATCTGATAATTATAGCAGTCAGATATAATATACATAACCATAGGCTTTATGATATAATGTTACAGCTGAACAAAGTTGTCTGTAGTGTATGTATTGTGTTATGTATTTTGTTTTATCTTCTTGATAAAACAGATGGTATTCTTAAAGAGATGTGTGTCACTATCTGTATGTGTATATGTCTTTATGTTCAGAGATTGGATTTGTACACATACATGATACATAATTTACGAAGATTTTTCAGTGTAGCTAGATTTTTATAATTTTATATACATATCTGTGTAAATATTTGGCCCCATTTCATTTAATTTCTCCTATTGTTCCTTGTAAGATGAAGTAATATTTGAATGTTCATCATCATTATTTCCATATTCATTTTCATCCTCATCATTATCATCATTGTTCCATTACATACTCCAAACTTTGCAATGCTGAGGTGCCCCTCCCCTAGGTCCCATCACCCCTGGGGGCCTGGGCTCCAGCTCAGGCACCGTCAAGCCTCTGGACCCCAGCATTGATCTGGAGCTGGATGTGCGTGTGTGCATCAGCTCTGGCATGTGCAATCTGTACACCAAGTGTGTCACCAGGGAGGAGGAGCGAAGGTCAGTCTACTGCTGATGGGGTTCTGCACAATGGAATATATCTTGTATCACAAGGAATTTGTTGTAGGGTTGTAATCTATTTGCTTATTGATTGATTTATGGCTTCATAGCAATGAGATTGTGTGGGATGCTGTATGGTTTTGAGAAGTCTATTCTCTAGATCATTGCTCTGTGTTTTAGATAATTTCCTTCACCATTTCAACTTAAAGAAGATATATTTCATTATATATAGAGTAATTAGTCTTACCTATTTGTAAATATTTTCAGCCCATTCACTGTAATGGCTTTATGCCAAAATAGATTAATAATCTTTGTTCAGCTGTCTCACATCTCACTTGTTCACATTGGAAAGCCATCTTCTGCATTGTTCACAGCACTTTTTATTCTAGAATGAAGAAGGAACGCAGCTTCTCTGGTGGAATCTCTGAGACTCCAAGCAGCCCAGGCTCAGGTCGTAGAAAGAATGAAGGACGGCCAAACCTGTCCTCCACCAAGCTGAGGGCACCTCCCCCTCCCTCCTTCCATGTATCCTCCGATACTGTCTTCTACATCCCTGGTCTTGATGTCAAGGTCACTAATACATTGTGTCTTCTTTACCTAATTCCCATTATATATTGCCATGTATATTGGTTTTACTCTATATAGACTAAATATTGTCAAGAAATCCTATGATATTTATCATGTTAGTTTACATTGTGCTAACACCTGACAATTTGTCAGCTATATAGCTGGCACCTCTATATGGTTTATCTAGTGATCAACCTGTTGTAATGCTTTTGGTGAAAAATGTCATTTCTTTCAGTTTTTATTAGTTAGTTTTCTTGAAAGCTGCTTACTAATGCACTATTGTAATGAGAATATTGAAAACATAGAGTAAAAAGCAAATGATTGTGTTTAATATTATGTTTCAGGGTGGTGGTTTATGTGTATCACAGTCTAGTTTTTTCCCCCTTGGGGTGCCACAGGTGCATTATGAGTCCCACAACATCCATGAGGAGACACCTGTGGGCAGTGGTGGTGGTCTGTTTGGTAGTGGAGGTGGCTTGCAGCAGGATGGCCCTGGGTGGTCCTCTCCCAGCACAGGTGCCAGCGGCAGTGCCAGCAGCAGTGTGGGAGGAGGAGGGTCTCGTAAGAGTGGCATGGCAACCAGTGGTATCAAGCGAGCCTCTCTTTTCACCTGGCTCACCCTGCAAAGCATCAAGAGAGAGACCACTGTCAGTCCCAACATTCTGGAGTTCCTTGAGTTGGCACTGGAGCCGCTGCCTGTCACTGACCACCAACAGAAGCCTCCTGTCACCTCCCAGGGTATGACAATTCACTCCATCATTGCTTATCCCACATCATTGCCAGATGATCCAACTGTTCATGTTTGATGCTTGTTCATTACAACTCCTTTCAAGAAGATATCCGTGTCAAAATAGTCTCCATTTTTTTCTATGTTTTTCAGTCCATTTTTGCATGCTCTTGTCCTTTCATTTCCATCTGTTTTCTTTGTCTCACATAGTCCAGTATTCTGTCTTTCCATTTCATGTTACCTCATCCTATATACTGTATTGTCTTATTAATTTTTGCCCACAATGTCCTGTGACATTGGTGTACTTTCCTTTCAACACTTGGTCACCATCAGTTATAGTCATACTTTTCACCATTTTTCTGATTTTTTTTTCCAGGCTGTGGCTGTATGTTGTGTTGAGTCACACACAATGATTTATTCATTGAAATAATACTACAGCCTTAATAATGGCTCCTCTGTTTAGTTCTGAAAATGTTCAGATATTAGATTAATATTTCACCTATTTCCTTTCTTTCCAGAGCCTGAGCCAGTGTTCAATGTGGATGTGGACTCTTCTGGTGTGGTGGGTGGAGGTACTGGACCCTATGTGTATGCTTCCTTCCCTGTGGATGTGGTAGTGTACTTCCACATGCAGCCTTCCACTATCAGGTATGTATGTTTTGGATGATGCTAAGAGAGGTTCTGTGGCTGCAGCAATTAATCATAATAACTAATCATGAAAGATGTTGGGATGCAGTTCTTGTTTCATTAATTACCAGTGTCAGCATCCTCACAAATGCATCTCCAACATAAGTAATGCAGACTTCTTAGTTGTTCATTATCTTTATTAGAACACAATTTCTCATGATAAATGTTGCCAGATTCTCAACTCTGTTATTATGAAAAGGAATGACAGTTGAGTAAACAAAATGATTAACAATTTTCTAATTAATGTGACCATCTCTGGCTCAGGAATATCCCAAATATGTCACTTGCAGTATGACTGTCATATATGAATAAATCTATTAAACAATCTGTGCACATTTGACTATTCTAACTTTATATAACATTGCAAATATTAATGCAAATATTGAGAAAATTTGTGCACCTTACTAAGGCAAATGCAGAAAGAAGGTAGGCTGTCATTCTATTATTTAATTGTTGAAAATGTACTCATTGCATAGATTATTAGTTTAAGAAAATGGTCAGTAGTTGTAGCTCTGATATATTATTTTTTAATTAATTATTATTATTATTATTATTATTAATTTTTTTTTTTGGCATGTGATAGAAGAATTTGTTACAAGGAAAATTATGGCTTTGTAATTTCAGCTTGAGGACCACTCACTAGCATGTTGTGTTCACTTAGGTTCTCGTGTCAACCTGTGTCCCGTGTGGAGTGTCTATTGCAGCTTCCTTCACTCAACCTTGTGTTCTCATCCAAGAGGGCTGAGGATGAGTAAGTTTGTTCCCATGATTCTTATTCTCTCAATCACTTTAAATTCCATTGTAATTTCATATTGTGTAAAAACTTGTGTATAGACTTGTCATGTTTAAATCTGCAAATCATTTTTAATCTTCTGTGCCTTCTACTTTTTATTGTGTTGCTCCTTGTGTTTGGGAGGAGAGCAGTTGTATAAACCAATCAATCCCTCCTCTCACAGATCCATGCCAGATCTGGGCAGCAAGTTACAGGCAACCATTGGAGGATTGAGTGTGACAGGTGTTCTGGAGGATTTCTCCTTGTATGTGTTTCACCCTTATGGTGGGAAGCAGCGGGGCACAGGAGGGGCACCGTACCTAGCTACCTCCCCACTGGCAGCCCTCACAGATGGCGAGCGCAAGGACTCCCTCAGTGTCATGGTAGAATTTGTCAAGCTGCATATTTCAAGGTCACGCAAAATTAATTTCAAGCCTGAGGGTGTTAAGATGAAGGCCTCAGGAGGATCAGACTCCTCTAAGGCTATCATCAGGTTCTCCAGTAAGTCCCTTTGTGGTTCTGTCAGGCTGAGATGATCTGAAATGGGTGGTATTATGTTTCATAATAATATACAGTTTGTTTATGAGAGGCAGTAACAGGTCATGTTCAGGCTATGGACTGCTGATGTTACAGTTGTGTTTAGCTAGTCTTTGAGAAATATACTGTGTATGTATGTGACTACCATTGCATTGCTTAGAATAACTACAAAGATCTATCATTCCCCAGCTATTGTGGACATTGGAGCTGCCCACTTCAAGTATGACATGAGAAGGCTGACAGAAATCCTGGCCTTCCCACGTGCCTGGTACAGAAGGTCCATAGTACGGCGACTCTTCCTTGGGGACTTTACAGGTGGTGCCACATCCAGTGAGTGGGATGAGGTCAGCCCGGCACCCTCCTCATCAGAGTCACCCCCCAGCCAAGCCCCACCTGCTCCCTCCAAGCGACACTCCTCAAGGTAATTCTGTGAGCAGTTTTATTATTTTTGTGCAAGGAAGTTGCACACAATCACCATCCTTTGTTCACTCATTTGGTTCAAGATTTACCGGACAGAAGAGGGACTTCACAATTCATATTCATCATCAGAAGCCATCAAGTCTTGATATTGAGATCATCATTCATGTTTGGAGTAATGTTCACTTTCCCCCTGTTTTCATCTATCCTGTGTTGCCCTGTTTCCTCCATCCTCTCTCATTTCTCTATTTGTTTTCTTTGTTCCCTTAGATCAATGCCATGAATTATTTGAATTACAAGATCAATTATATGAACACCACACTTCCCTCCTGTCCACAGTTCATCAGAGGGCCTTGAGGGTCCCCGGCGGGAGAATACCAGTGGGGCAAACAGCAGTAGTGGTGTTGCCCAGTCTACCCCACCCAGCTCCCAGCTTGGAGGTGCTGGGGCAGGCAGCTGGGCCAGGGACAAGCTGAGGCTCAACTTCGACTCTGATGTCCACCCACGAAAGAGTCCCAAGCTCTCAGGTAGGTATGTGGGCAGGACAAGGATTACCATGTCTTCTCAATGGTTAGTGAGACTCCTGGACCATCTGACCATCTACCCCTTTGTCCATGTATCCACCAAGAGTTTATAAGAACACTAATGTCAAGATCACAAAACTATAAATTCAGGCTGTAAAGGCAAATAGTAATGATAAGCACAATCATAGACACAACTGTTTTATTCTCCAGGTATGGGTGAGACCATGTGTGAGGAGGACAGCAATGGTGTTGGGGCAGATGTTGGAGCCTCCAGCTATGGCAGAGCAGATGGCGACCAGGGAGCAGGAAGTCAGACGGCCAGCAAGACGGGCTCTTGGGAAACCCTGGTGCTGTTTGCTGTCAACTTCACCCGGCTTGGCGTGCAGATGAACATGGGCAACGTGATGGGCAATGTGGTGTAGGTGTTGGTGACACCTGAGGACACTGGTGATAGTTTACCACTGCTCCCACTCCAGGCAGTGGTGGGAGAGGTGGCTGCCTGCTCTATCCTTTTGTCTCACACTCATGCTCTTGCAATGTTTGTAGCAATATTCTGCCCACAGCGGCCAGAAGATGTCCTTCCTGAAAACAATAAACCTTAAGATCTGGATATGGTTAAAAAGGTGCATTTTGTATGCACAACTTGTAGAATGTCTCATTCCCATTAGACTTTGAATGCCTACTGAGCAAAAATTTGTCAAACACCTGAGTCTTATACTGGCCAAGCTATTTACTGCCAACTAAGTATGCTGGTTCACAGCTTCCTTGTTCCAGCACCTTCACTGCTCCGTGCACCCACAAAACCAAGATGGCAGCGTCTTACTAATAATAACAATAGGTCTCCACTAATGCTGGCTGCATTAATAATTTATGAACTCGCTGCACTTGCTACTCTGCATGTAACTATCCTTATTTCCTTTCCCAGTTGGACCACCAAAGACTTCAAGGCCAATGGCAGACTGTCCATAGGCAGCACTGGCCACAAGAACATGTACATTGGCCTCAGCTTGGGAGGCTCAGGCCTTGATGCAAAGGGTGGCATTGTGGGTGGCACCATTGAGCTCTCAGAGATCAATATGTACCGTAAGTGTAACAGTTCTGCCTCACAGAACTCCAGAGGCACGAGTCTTCTACTCCCTCCATAGTCTATATATATTTATTTCATTGTATAGTTTCCTCATTTATAAAGTAGTAATGGATGCCAGTTCCAGACATCCACTGATACAGTTGTTCTCTCTTATTTAAGGTCTTAAGTTTAGCACAACATTTCGTTTTATTTTATTTCAAAAAGATGGGACAAGAAAAGCAGTTATATAAGTAGACAGAAAAGGTAATTAAGGAAGACAGAAGCTGTGGTGGCTACTGTAGAAGCAATTATTTATTTACATGTGAATTTCTCTGGCTGTGGCATGTAAGAATTCCCATTTAGCTCCATGTCTTCACCAGCAGCTTTCTTGACACATATGTGCAAGCAAATTCTCTTTTATATTTGTATATTCATGTATATATCATGTCTTGAATTCACTTACCATTATACATGTATGAATGATTTTGAAAAAAAATTAGCAGACTCACAGCACTCCTCAAAGAGACTCATGAAACTTGATTGATTAGAATGCCAGCCTTGATAATGATAGTATTAGTGTTAAATGACACACACTCACACACACACACACACACACACACACACACACACACACACACACACACACAAGAAAAAAATTAAAGAAAGATCTGAGAAAATTCATTTCCAAGCAGGACAGTATATCAGCTGAATATATTACCTGAAGTTGTTTGTGCTGAACAAAAATTTGAAAGTTAACATGATTAAATAATATAAAAAGCTGGAAGAGAATGAACTTGTGTAACATAAGTAAGAACACACACACACACACACACACACACACACACACACACACACACACACACACACACACACACACACACACACACACACACACACAAAACCATCAGCAAGTTATCTTTACCTTACATTACAGTCAAAATCCGTGAGGACCCAGGAACTGAACCAGACCACACCATTGGTATGAAGCTATTTGCCTCCCAGTCCCGCCTGGACTACATGGGCACCAGTGTCCTGATGGGGCGCGTGTCCTCCTTTGGCGTCACACTGAGGGATGAGTGGAAGCTGAAGCAGTGTGCAGAGACAGACAATGATGCCACTCGCAGGTGCTTGGTGGAGGGGGAACTAAAAGGAATGCATGTTGTGGACAGAAAATGGAGAGGATTATAATTATTCTATTTTATATCCTAAGAGAAAATATCTTGTACATCAGTATCATTTAAGGTTATGCAATGAAAGGATTTCAATGATGTATGCTTAGGAAGAAACATTAAGATAATTAGGTGACATACAGTGAGGATAAGCAGAGAACTTATAAGATATTTTAAAAGAAAAGATAGATGCATACATATTCAAAGGAAGATGATATAAAAACTGTAAACATCAAAAGAAAGATTTTATTCAGATATTAGTTTCTTTAGGAGAGGCAGAGTGCTAAGATGTTTACTGTAAGCAGGAGTACAATACTATACAAGTGCTTAACTAAAACTAACTAAAAAATTATCTTGGCAAGTATAAATTTCAATGGTTGTTTTTGGCATGTGCAGGGGAGCCACCATCTTCATCCTTGGCGACCTGGAGTGGGACCAGCTGCAGCTCATCATCAGCAAGTCCACCACTGCTGACCTGCTCAAGATGCACCACAAGCTGGATGAGTTCTTCTCCCAGCAGTTCAAGTCCAGTAAGCGGGTGTTCTCCTCCCTGCAGCCCACAAGACACAAATCCTCTGTCAAGCAGAAACCCAAGGATGGCAACAGGAAGCTGGCTAGTGGTAAGACTGAGACCAGGGAAGCAGAGAGATACTGTTTCTTCTTTTTGTTTTGTTTTTCAAGTCAAGGAAGGTTATCAAATAATGGAGTGATGTAAGGCTGAGGTTCTTTGGTTCAGCAGCTGAATGTCTTTTTCTGTCCTGGAAAGAAAATGAGTGATGTGCACTTTCTGGGGAAAAAATATCTTTCGCTGTCATATTTTGTTTATTCCATATCTTGTCATATTGCAACCAAAGGTGAAATTGCTGCCTACTTGCCAGAAATTTAATGATTTGTACTTTTGGAAAAAGTATCTTTTCTTTATAATGTTTATTCTATACATTAACATTATTGCTATTATGAAAGGAGGTAAAGGTACTACTTTTGTAATAACAACACTACAATGTAGAAATGTGAGCTCAGGTATTAATACACATAGAGAAGTAACAAACATTTGTCAATCCTTGTGATGTTGGTGCAGTTCTAGGTGTGCCTTCTGGCCAGGATGCTCGCCACCACCGTCACTGGCAGGGGGTCTTGTATCGTGTGTCTGGCCTGCGCCTCACCACGCTACCAATGCCACTACCTGACTCAGGCACAGTGTTGGGTGGGTCGCTGGAGCTGCACGGCAAGACCATCTCCCTTGCCTGCTTCCATGGTGTTAACTTCAGGAGCAAGTCGTGGGCATTGTTTAGTCTTCAGGAGCCATACATCAACTTTACCTCTGAAGTGCAAGAAGTGCCTGGAGACCGTAAGTTGGCAGGCCAACATCCTGCTTGTTTTTATATTTCCTCCTTCCTGTGACTTGAACTCTTTCAAGAGGGAGATTTCAAGACATTTATCCTCCAATTTTGGATGATCCTTTTGACCTTTCATTTGGGACTGGCCCCTGAATGGGCCATTTTTATACTTTTTTGTTGCCCTTGGCCAATGTCTCTCTTACATAAAAAAAAAAAAAAAAAAAACTCGGCATCATGTCTTCCTTCCCTCGGCAGCGCCCCGGGACACACACATCGTGCAGAACCTCACCTTCAGCCTGGGGGTCATGGAGCACACCCATGCACAACACGTCTCTATGGCCACTGTCTGCCGCATCACTCGCAACATGGTTTTCCCACCACAGTTCAGAGCCATCCAGGAGTGGTTCCATTATGCTTTCTGCACCTCAGAACTTGACAGTGAGACCTGGCTTTATTTGTGCCCCTTTTTCTGGCTTTAGTTGAGTTGTTTGTGTTTATTTCTTGAGTCAGGAATTATGTGTTTTTGAGATTTCTTGATTTCTTTTCTGTATATGAAAGGATAACTGGTCAAGGATTAAAAAGAAATATAGAAATTTCCACTTCATTACCACTCCTTGAAAGTTTACATACAAAGTCTAGGAGTTAGCCAATTTAACTTAGCTTTTACAAACATTGATGACTTTTCTTCCTGTAAGAAGATAAAAAGTGGCAAATAAACTGCATGCTTCAGAATTAACCAGCACTTAACGAACCATCAGATGTGGACCGGTTCCCTTCTCTGGACCGAAGTGACAGCCTCCCGTCCTCCTCCTCGGATGGCAAGAGAGCCTCAACACGTCTGCAGGATCACAACCACTCCTCAGAGACAATCTTTGCCCTCCCCTCCATGCAGATCCACCTAAACACCAAGCACCTGCAGACGGCCACCACACCAGACTTCATGGGTGAGCACACACAGAGAAGCACCCCTTGTACACCCAAGAATTTAGATGGTAATTGTATACTTTTGTTTCTGAAAGTGCACTGCCAGATTCATGAAGAACTAACAATATTCTGATGCTTATGTGAAAACTGACTTAAGTATTTTTTTATTATTTTAATATGTTTGTGCATGAAGCAAATTGTGGCTTATGAGAGATATGCTTCTATACGCAAGAGTTAATTGTCGATTGATTTGTTGGTTGTTCTCTATATTGCCTCGTCTGTGTTTTTGATTCCTACATTGGGACAAGACATGGTGCTTTCTGTAGTCTGCTTGTCTGCTTTTTTACTGAAGAGGATATGGGCTTGGTATGCAGATAGATAGATATCAGTGATTGCAGTGCCAAATTCATGCTGATCTAGTGATTCTCCGGCGCTTGGTGTGAAAAAATGTAATGAAATAATGCTTGCAGTTTTATGATATTATAGCATGGGACAGATTTGCAGATAGCAGTGTCAAATTCATGCTGAACTAGTAATCCTGTAGTGCTTGGTATGAAAAAAAGGTAATGAAATTATTCTTACAATTTTGTGGATTTGATTGATTTGGGCCAGGGTGCTGCAGCTACAATTTTGTGGATGTTTCTGCATGGGATAAGTTATGGCTTATGAAATGTGGCTTGTGTGATGGCTGAACAAAGATAATAACACTCTTACTGAAAGTATTACTTGAGAATTGGATATATCTGTCACCTGTGAAATATGTGTGATGGTTAGATATGGTTTTTGATGTGTCTAATGAAAACTATACATAATCTTTCCAATGTTTTCACCAGATGAGAAGCCCAAGGTGGAGTGTTCCTTGGTGACTGAGTTCCAGGATCATATATTTGTGGCTGTGGATGCAGAAAGCTTCTTCTTCCTGCATGATCTGATTGCCTCCTATGTGAAGGACACCAAGGAGAAAATGGTGAGTGTGGAATATGTACTTGAACCTTGATATTTCCCTCTCATTTCCAAACAGGTTCAGTGGTGACAATGCTTCTTTTCACCTTGTCCAAGAAGAAGAAGAAAAAAACTTATCTAACAGGGATTAGTTTTATTCTGATTCTTACTCAAATAAGAAGTTAGGGTGACAATTCTTTCATCTTGGTAATTTTTGTCTCCTTATCTGTGCTGCATTTTATAGGCCAGGAAACCCAAAATGGTAAGTGACTCATTTCAGTTTATTTTTTTCTTTTTCTTTTTTTTTCTTTTTTCATGTTGTACATCCTTCTGGTCATGGTAAAAGGTCTCCATCTTTCCTTGCTCTAATATCTCTTATGATTTGCAGAAAATTTCACCAACCATTTCTCTCCCTCCAATATTCATCCACTCTATCTATTTTACTTCTAGCCTCTCACATATCACCCTTTACTTTCATTCCTGTAGACTCTCTTCCCAAACTCATGTTCATTTATTCTTATCATGCATCCACCTGATTTAAGGTCATAGGTATAATAATCTTGATTTTGAAATGAAGGTGAAGTGTACAAAGAAAATTAAGCATTTTGTATTATTTATATTTTAAGAGAAAATATTTTGGGAGTAATTGCAAGATTAACAAATAAGGGAATAAAAGTTTTGTGAATCCTCCCCCAACAGCCAAATGCTGAGGCAGAGAACAGCAAGGAGAGTGCAGAGAAGAAGCCCAAGGTGGTGAGGGTGAACGAGCCAACACAACTGTTGCAGCAGGACTGGCGGGAGTTCACCTGCACCACCTGGCACCTGGAGCCCACCGTCAGGTAAAGTCATGCTTACAAGTCAAGTAATGTCCTTCACTCACTTTCACTGCTTTTCTTGTTTTCCTCTATGTTAACTTCTCTGATGTGCTGATAAACTGTGAAAATACTTGTGCAAAACATGATCCTGTTTTCAAACTTTACCTTTTTTTTTTATAGTTTAATATAATATTTTGATAAAGTGTTCTCTTTATGATATTTGGATTACACATTTCACCATGAATATGATTTTACCTAATTACTATCATAATAATGTAAATAATAATGTAAATGTAATGGATGAGTAACCTGTGATGAATTATAATTCCTTGATTACAAAATATCCTAAATATAAAAAAAATCTTACTAACAGTCTCCAGAATGAATTTAAAGTGCAACTGTGGTATACACATAGTTTCTGTTTGCATTTGTGGACTAACAAATATTAAAAAGTCATTCCCTCATTCCTATACTAACTGATTTTGCTCATTCCTTTATCACCCTCCCTCCATCAGGCTTCTGTCATGGGCCACCAAGAACCTGGAGCCCTATGGAGTGGACTACATCCTGCAGAAGCTTGGGTTCAGCCATGCCCGCACCACCATCCCCAAGTGGCTCCAAAGAGGCTGCATGGATCCCCTGGACAAAGTTCTTTCCATGCTGATGTTCCGCATGATTGCTGCCATTTATGACCATGACAGTGCCAACAGGTAGTGAGATGAGGCAAGGTAGTGGCAGTGGTGGAAGGCTTATCCCAAGAGCCTATTGGTGCAGTGGGTAGGGAGATATCCTGTTGATCAATGGTGTAATGACATGTGTCTGTACCATGAGCAGGTGGCATAGGAAGGTTAAGTATCCTATAGGTAATTGGTAGAGGGGTGATGTGCCCTACAAGCCAGTGCTGGTGATGGGGTGCTGTGCCCTACAAGCTAGTGGTGGTGGTGGTGGTGGTGGTGATGGCAGTGGTCATGGTGTGCAAGGGTGCAGGGCCCTGAATGAAATATGATGGTCTTTCATATTGGATTAATCTGAATATTTTATATAGAAATTTTACATTGTTGATATTTTTAGAATGTTGCATTAGATGAAATGTAGCAGTTATATAACACACCTTAGGATGCACAATCATTGACAATGCAGGGCCCTAAGCTATGACTCAGTACCTTCTCCGAAGTCCACTGCTGGGTGTTGTGTTCAGCAGTGGGGTGTTGTGCCCTACAAATTAATGGAAGTGCAGCATTGTGTCTGACAAACCAGTGAATGTAAGGAGACAGATGTCCCACAATGGTAAAGGTGTATTCTCTGCCACACAATTGATAAATTTTATGCTATTTATTACATTGTCTCACTGACTTCAAGTCCAAATAGTGCATTGTTGTATCTGTTTAAGGTGTGTAAAGGTCACAGATATATACAAATATGTACAAGTTTATTGTTTAAAAAGACAAAATACACCCACATCTATAATGCATGGGTTCATGGACACATACTTCCATGCTTACTTAACCTAGTCAGCTTGTGTACATATGACTTATTTTTTAGATGTATAGTCAATATAATGGGGAAGAGAGAGGAAGGTATATGATGTGTGTATTGAATGTGTTGTCTAGTCCAGAGGGGATGCCACACCTCAGTCCCCAACCCTGCTGAAAAGACTCCTTGTTATGGTGCTCCTTGTTTCCATGTTTGTTTGGTGAGAGGAGTTTCTTATTTTATTTTTTTACACTATCATGTGCCATAATAAGAAGGTGTAGCAGATTAGCAGAGGTGTTTTGGTGTCAAGTATGTTGTTTATCATGGTTGGTCACACTTTTTTCCATGTTCTGTCAATGGTTAGGTAAAAAATATATATGTATATATGCAATAAAAGTTTATTCTCATGTGCTACTGTTTATTCATGAAAAATCTCTAGTTCAGAGTATATCATGTACTCTGTTCAATGTCCTCATTTTTCTTTATTCTTTAAAAGTTTAGAGAAGTTATTTTATTGTGTTTTTTACTCAAGAAACTAATTAATGCCATTGACTCGGTATACTTTTACTGTTTCCTTCTATTCTGGGATGCTCTTGAAGGTTTACATATGTTTCTGACCATAGACACTACTCTCTCTCTCTCTCTCTCTCTCTCTCTCTCTCTCTCTCATAATTCAGTCAATGTACTTACATCATACATAATTTCTTTTTTTGCCTCTTATTTATTTATTTTATTTTATTTATTTATTTATTTTTTTTTTTTTCATCAGCATTACTTTTGAAGTAATTTATTTCTGTGCTATTTTCACTTGACATGCAAAGCCCCAAACTCAGTCCTCTGGTGTTTTCAGTAGGTAGAAACATCCTTGTTCATCATCCCCAACCCTTAACCAATTTCCACGGTAGCATCTTTCTTTAACATTTTCTAACCTTGTCTTGATTTGTTTGCAAGTTACATAGGCTTCTTTATCATCAATAATTATTTATAAAGTCAGTATTATCTTTATTGGTCAGTTAGTCAGTCAACATTTATAATATTCCTTTCTTTGCCAATAAGTCAGTCAGCCAATCTATTAACAATATTTACAATATTACATCCTTTGTTAATAAATGAATCAGTCAACCATATTATCTGGCCTTCCCAATGGAGGATGAAGAGAAAGTTCAATGTAACTTTCACATTATTCACTCAGTTAACATCTTAAATAACTTCTAGAGTGTTTCCGTTGGGGTGAGGAGGTGAGCGAGCCTTGCGAACATGGGGAAGTACTCCGGAGATCCCATTGAATGAAGCCCTTGGAGTACGCTGAGTTAAAGGAGGCGACAAGCAGGCATAGTTCGGAACACAGATGCCTTTCACCAGTATATGGCAGCGTGCACAGTACCCAATGATTCGTGGCTCGCGGTTGAGGGGCTGCTGGGACGCCATGACAATGAGTTGAAGGATGAGAAGCGCGGTGAGTTTTCTTTGGTTTGACATCTTTAGTACGTTTTCCGTCTTATTATTTTTGGGCTCGTTTTTCCTCTCTATGTGTAGATATTTTTCTTATATATATAGTTTACTGTTCAATTTGTTTATTTTTTAAACTTTTCAAATAATTAAGTGTAGTCAACTGCTAATTAATGTTTCTATTACGAATTATAGCTGCAGAAATATTTGATTTTCCTGGCTGAAATTTTATCAACATCCAAGATGCACAATGTGAAGTTATTTGCAGGACATTTGCGCACATGAGCTAGGCACGATTGGGAAGCTGGAGTCTTCTTGGAGCAAACACGAGAAGGATCCGAAGCGTCTCACTGAAGGAAGATTCAACTTGTACTTGGGTTCACTCTGGTTCACTCACGTCCTTTGGTGTTCACTCCAGCTAAGGTTCAGTCATCAGGTCGGGAGACTGCACTTGCATTTTCTTCCTGTCCAGTGAACCACCACGTACCCTGAAATCTCGAACAGTGTGTGCCTTGTCCCTTGCCAGGTACCGTGAACACTAGCAGCAGGTAGTGTAGACGTGTGTGTGGCGGTGGTGGCGAGTGGTGTGTGTGTGTGTGTGTTGCGAGTGGAGCCTTGTACGTGACCGCGCTAGCTGGTGGTCACTGCCGGGTTGAGGAGGAATCCCTTCATTTATACCGGAATTGTAGGAAAAATTTTGGGTCTGTTTTCTTGCCGAGTTACTTTTTTTTTTTTTTATGGTAAGCGAAAGGTTAATGTGTGTGTGTGTGTGTGTATGTGTGTGTGTGTTTTGTCTGGATACTATACTCGCTGTCACGAACTCTAGCACAATAATAGCACCGGAGAACATGTGAGTCTAGTAAAGCTAATGCAGCACTTGCCAACGCTCTTAACCCTTGATCAACGTGAATATTTTCCTGTTCCGTCACAACGTTTAGTGAACTGACTTTGTAGTCCTGCCAAAACCAATAGATAGACCAGTATCCTACAAATATGATTTTAGGGAGGAAAAGAGACTAAGCCGATTTTTTTTTTTTTTTTTTTTTTTAATAAAAGACGGGAATATTTCAATTACATCGCCCAGTGACAGTGTGCCATGTTCAGATGTGCTCGGGTTGCAACACTGCGCCAGAGCCCCTGACAGTGAGTTGCGCTTTACTTAAAAGGAAACCCGCATAAACCGCAGGGGTACTTACCCGTGAGTCTTTACTCCGTCAGGGCAGCGTTTTTTTCTTTTTCCACCAGGTGCCATTCTAGGCCCAAGTAGAAGTGTTTATAGGCAGAAGTTCATCGGCTATTATTGTGCATTAGTATCAGGAGCGTTGCGCAAACTAAATACGAGAGGTAACATGCATACATACAGTACATGCAGAGAGAGAGAGAGAGAGAGAGAGAGAGAGAGAGAGAGAGAGAGAGAGGGGGGGGGAGGCGATGGCGGAGGCGACGATGGCGGTGGAGGCGGAATTAAAAACGCAATTTAATGACTTTCACTATCGGAATAAAATATTTTCCTGGAGTTTCCCCGCACATGATGAAGGTAGACTGGACCGCCGCCTGCCGCCCCGCCATCCAGACTCCGCCTTGTTTCCCCGGTAGTGTCTAGGATTCTGCCGCCAAACGGGGAGGCCCGGAGGGCAGCAGAGGGCGTCGCGTAGCCTGAAGCAGCAGCAGCAGCAGGGGGAGTAGCGAGGCGTCTGTAAAGCTACTAATTTCACCAGCACGATTCTTCCCCGATTTTGTCTTTTTCTTATTCAGAACAGCAGGAGTTAAGTGCTTTTATTTTTTCATTATTTATTTATATATTTATTTATTTATTTATTTATTTATTATTTTTTTTTGTAGACTGAATTAAGCTTCTTTTGCACATAAGTCATTGAGTAGTAATTGTTATGCTTTCTCTCTCTCTCTCTCTCTCTCTCTCTCTCTCTCTCTCTCTCTCTCTCTCTCTCTCTCTCTCTCTCTCTCTCATACTGACACATTACAGGCAGAAGTTTCTCAAGGTTCACCGAAAACTATTTTCATATTATTTTCCCTATTCATATTCTAATATCGTCACGTCCAGAACTTGTATTCAAGGCTCACCGTGAGCCTTGTGTACCGGGAACCGTATCGGGATGACGTGATCATACACACACACACACACTAACGAATGAGGAATAATACAAAGATAAACTTAAGAAAAATAATTTGAGGTTAAAAACACCCAGTTTAGATTCATGCAAAGTTTATTAGTATATTTCTTCATTCACATCTCTGATATTATTTTATTCTTTTTCATGGTTATGGCAGTGAGTAAAACAATTTGAAGCTATTATGTACAGTCGCACCAAGAAATATCCTTACTCTCGTGAAAGTTTAATTTCACAGTTTAGAGTGATTCGACCAGTAAAGTTGACAAGCCTAGCTTTCTGAAACGCTACCAAAGTTGTGTTGCGTACTATATTGTGATCTGTTTAAACCTTTCACTGCTAATAAATATAAGTTTCAATTGAATACTTCTTATACATTTTTTTTTAATACGTAGTTATGTAGCTTAGCAATGATTAAATGAACGTCAAAGTCTTCATCTTTCTTTACATCCATGCCAACGATGTATTACAATGGTCTGAATGTTGACAAAAAGCGTCCATAGCAGTAAAAGGGGTAATTCTCTAATCCATAGCTACCAACCCATCCCACACTCAAGCAATCTTTCATTATTTCTCCATCCGTTGTATCAGTATGCTTTTAGTAAGGATGCTTCCCTAGGTGACTGTCTTGCCACTATAACTAACTGTTATGTCTTGGTAATGAGTAGTCGTGTACTGTCATATGCTAGAAATTAATTCATGTATACCAGTCATATACTTGGAGGAGGCAGTAGACACTTGTCGAAACGATAGCTGCTCCACTGAGGTCTCAAACACTTGGATCAAAGGGTGTTGTGAACTTATCAATAACCCAGCTGTGACCTCAATGAACATGACCCTTTGTGTCACACAACACAAGGGGGCAGTCACAGCCAGCCCTCTAAAGACAACTCTCTTTCTTCACATAAAACTACATGCACCTAATTACACACACACCCTTCACTCAAAATTCTAAATCAGTTTTGACTCTGAATGGGGACCAGCACCTCAGTGGACCTTTTTTTTTTTTCTTTTATGAATTTGTTGCCCTTGGCCGGTGCCTCAGATATATATATATATATATATATATATATATATATATATATATATATATATATATATATATATATATATATATCCAATTAGGGAGTGGCACCTCACTTGGTCTTTTTTTCTTCTTTTCTACCTTTTTGTTGTCCTAGGCCAGTCTCCCTCATATATATATATGTATATATATATATATATATATATATATATATATATATATATATATATATATATATATATATATATATATATATATATATATATATATATATAATAACATGCCATGTAGTAATTAAGTTAGATATGTTAGTAGCTATCACTAATTTAGTCCGTTACTCGTGATGGAAACGTACTCGTATATTAGTAATCAACAATCAAATATTACCGTGGTTTAGTCGTTTTAGTCAGATATTAATAACTGTCACATACTAGTCATTGGCAGTCAGATTGGTCATTAGCGATCATAAACTAATAATGAACAATCACACTAGTATTTAATAAGTCGTAATGTTATGATATCACCAAACCCGAAAAAAATTCCCAGGCAACTTCTCTGATCATCTCATGATGATGATGACACTAGGCAGATGTCTCCATCGGTGCATATACTGAACTAAACAAATGTACGTCTGGCAGTAATGTCGTCATGTTCTTGGTTGTCCTTTGTGGATGGAGCTTAGGAGCATAACTAATTATGCGGTTTTGGGTTACCAAGAATGCGCCCCATCTTAAACTGTCTTGTAAGCGTCAGCATGTCTACTGCTGCTTGTTCTTCCGTTGTGTTTCTTTGTGATAGTGATGAGGTGGCTTATTTTAAACGTCCACTTTATGACGTGAACAAAATAAGGTACGGGCTGCGAGTGTTATGGAAGGCACGTATTTTATTGCTCGTTATTAATGCATTATTGTACTATAAGTTGATCAGAGAGAGAGAGAGAGAGAGAGAGAGAGAGAGAGAGAGAGAGAGAGAGAGAGAGAGAGAGAGAGAGAGAGAGAGAGAGAGAGAGAGAGAGAGCCTTGATAGAATAACGAATGGCATAGTAGAAAAATGGTCTGTAAGTAGAACCAAGAGAAAGGGAGTAGAGAATGTTAGGAAGAGAGATAAATGAGTTGAAAACAAGATCAAGCTCCTCCCTTGATCTTGGTTGAGTATACGCATACTAATGGAGCAAGTGAGAGAAGAGAAAATACGAAGAAGGTGCTTTAGGAGAGTTAAAGGAATGACCAGACATCACACCGCTAGGCTACAAGAATTCTCTATAATACACTTAATACTTGATTATGTTCATCATCATTACCATCAGCCTCTCCCACTGCTGAACATAAGCCTTCCCCAGTGATTACATAGGGTAGGGCAGGTTAAAGGGCGCATACCCCGGCACACTTAGAGCTTACAACTCGTTAATTTGCGTACTTTATCTATTCCCTGCTAGGCGTACAGGAGCTACAGCGTGAAACATGAACCCAAATAGTCTCCACCAGGGACTCGAACCCGTAAATCCATAAACCTGCTGACCATTACATCAGTAGTTCTTTATAGACGAAACAAACAGAAAGACACATACACAGACAGACAAACAACAGATAGACAGACTGCAATGTTGACTTAATGACTTAACATGAAGACAAGCAGGGAGGGAGGAGGGAAAATATGTAGCTCATGCAGGGGGACGATAGGAAGAGGTGGAAAGTGAAAAGAAAATTATAAAAAGGAGGAAAAAGAAAGGTTAGAGTAGGGGAAAAATGGGAAGAGATGAAAATTAAGGAAAATGAATGGAAGAGAAGAAGGAAAGGAGGAGATGGGGAGATGGATAAAAAAGAGAAAAGGAGGGAAGAAGAGAGTAAAGGCCGGTTCACACTAGTACGTTTTTGCGAATTCCGCACCCCCGGTCTCCGCTTCAACTATGACGTTACTCCCATCCCCTCATGTGTGAACCGGGCTCAGCTGGTATCCGGCTCCGCCACCCGCACTGACCGTGGGTCGTGTGCGGAAGAAATGAATCCAAGTCAACTTTGTGCGTGTGTACGGATGCGGTGTAGTCCAAATTTTTTTTTGTTTGCTACAGTGCAGTAGCAATTTGGAAGAAGCACATCATTGTAATTATAGAGATTGTAATAATTGTATTCCATGTTAAGACTGGTAATACGGCACCACTGTCTGAATGTGAACATCAGAGATCCCTCCAGCATCAAAGCCAGCCAACTATCCAAGAGACTCATTCTCTCGCTCAGTACTTATCCCTACGTGTACTCATACGAGGCTACTCCATACTCACAGCATACTCATGTGCTCACCTACAGGGCTGCTACATATATGCGTTCCTAACAATAATAATCAAGAAGGCTCGAAGGAAGATGAACAGGGGGAAAGGAATGCTGAAGGAATTGGTTAGTGAGTTAGTTAGGGAGAAAGGATTCTACATATATATCGGCTTTTGAGTGTAGAAATCTTTTTAATGTGTCAGTTGACCCATAAAAACACTTAAAAACCTGTTTCACTTCAACTAGAGGCTTTTGAGTGTAGAAATCTTGATAATCTGTCAAAAGAATCATAGAAACCCTTAAAAACCCGTGTATCACTTCAAGTAGAGCCTTCTGAATGCAGAAATTTTGTTAATCTGTCACTAGAATCGTAAAAAACACCTTTAAAAACCCGTGACACTGCAATTAGACACTATTGAATGCAGAAATTTTGTTAATCTGTCACTAAAATTGTAAAAGCACACTTAAAAACCCGTGCCACTTCAACAAGAGCCTTCGCAAACGAAGACCAGAAGACGGAAAGGTGTGTATCCTATCTCATCCGCTCCTTAAGCTCCTCCTCTTTGTGACGTCATAGTAGGAGCGGAGACCGGGTGTGTACTAGTGTGAACCGGCCTTAAGAGAAGAGGGAAACCCTAAAAAAATAGAGAGAAAGAAGGAGAAAGGAGATGTGAAAGGGAGAAAATGGAAGGACGGGAAAGGAAACAAAAACGCTTTAAGTGATGATAATAATGGTAATAATGATAAGATAAATAATAATAATAACAATAATAATAATAATAATAATAATAATAATAATAATAATAATAATAATAATAACAATAATAACAATAATAATAATAATAATAACTAAGAACTCTAGCTATGTAACAGTATCCTGATCACATCGTTATAATCTCATGGTTACCTGCTCGGAGTTTACCAAGCTTATGAGCTGACTTTACCCAGGAGTTTGTTTTCCTTGCGATGTTTTCTCTGCCATTCACATCCTGGCTTCCCCCACGTCCCCTTAGCGAAGCAGGCAGTGATGGGGAGCAGAGACGGGGGTAGCCTAATTGGTCCTGGGGGAAGTAAAAATGAGTCAGAACAGCTGTAGAAATCTGATGCATCGTGTTACAGTACTGTGTTGAAGGGTGTGTTGGGTGGGGGGAGTGTCAGTGAAGACTAGTGAGAGGGAATGAATGTATTACGGTGGTGTTGTTCTTCAGTTCATCAATTCTTCTTCTTCACTTTAATTCTTCTTCTTAAATTTTTTTTTTTCAGTTTTTCTTTTTAATTTCTTCGGTTCTTCGTCAATTCTTCAGTTCTTTTTTCAGTTGTTTAATTCTTCTTCAATTCTTCTTTAATTCTTCAATTTTTCTTCTTCAATTTTTTAATTCTTCTTCTTTAATTCTTCAGTTTTTCTTAATCAATTCTTCAATTCTTCTTTTTTCTATTCTTCAGTTCTTCTTTTTCAGCTTTTCATTTTTTCTTCTTCATTTCTTTTCTTCAGTTAATTTTTTTCAATTCTTTTTCAATTCTTCAATTCTCCTTCAATTTTTCAATTCTTCCTTTTTTCTTCTTCAGTTCTTCATTCTTCAATTCTTCTTCAGTTCTTCTTCTTGCCACTACTACTACTACTACTACTACTACTACTACTACTACTACTACTACTACTACTACTACTACTACTACTACTACTACTACCACCTCGATATTCCAATCCGTATCTTATCCTTACCAGCGTATCCTCATTTGTTACTCCAGGCACGTTCAGATAAACTTCACGGTGGTTACGGTGCTCAGGGAGTCCGGGGCGGCAGCGAAGGGTTTCGTCCCATCACTGGCGACCCACCTGTTCGGCTGGCCTAGCTTTAGCACCTTGTAGGACAGCAGGTCGTCACACACTTGCTGGTGGAACGAGAGGGTGATAGGGTGATGTGTGGGTCTGGTAAAGGTTTGGTTAGGTAATAGGGAATTGGGTGTGTTAGCTTCTGGTGGTGGTGATGGTGGTGATAATGATGATGATATTGTTGTTGATGGTGATCATGTTGATGATGTTAGTGGTAATGGTGGTGGTGGGGGGTGGTGGGGGTGCTTCGTGAAATTGTGAGGTTCTGATGGCACTTACAGTTGAGAGAAAACGTGAAACAGAAGTGGAAGTGAGAGCAGAGGGTTACTCGATCTTTGGCCTCAATTATACGTATTAGTAATGATGGTGGAGAGAGAGAGAGAGAGAGAGAGAGAGAGAGAGAGAGAGAGAGAGAGAGAGAGAGAGAGAGAGAAAGAAATGGAAGTATGTATTTTGTATATGAACAGAATGACAGTTATAACCGAGGCGTGATGTTACGAAGAGCAAGAGGCAAATTTAGAGACGATATTCATTTACCTGCGTTAAGGGAGACGTGTTGGTGGTGAAGACTGCCTTGAACCCTCGTCTCTTGGCCAGGTTCAGATTCTCTTCTTCCATCATCTGTGCAAGGAGGAGGAAAGAGGAGGAGAGATGAGCATTAGAAAGGGAGGAGGGAGGTCATGCATATTCAAGCCACGAGAAATGAGCCACAGGAGCCGCCTTTTGTAGGTGAACGGGCCTTTCACAGTATCTTTGTGTTCTTTAGTGGTGTCGTTCTTTCTCAATGTATATTTAAAAAAAAAGATAATATGCTAAGACTATATAGGAACATAAAGTCACGTGGATTTATTAGTCGAGCACCTTACATACACACACACACACACACACACACACACACACACACACACACACACACACACACACACACACACACACACACATACACACACACACACACACACACACACTACCTGTATTAATTCGACATTCTCTGCAGGGCCAAGGGAGATCAAGGTGCCCATTACGAAGCTGTGAATCACCTGACCAGCCTCCTCAGGTAGACTCTCTCTGCAGGTTGGAGGGGGGGGATGAAAGTAGAATAAGATTAATGGGAGAAATAGAATAAAGTTGGGAAATGGGAGGGAAGGAATAAAGTTCATAATTTCAAAGATAAAGTCAAGTAAGGGAGGACGAAAGGAAAAGTCACTAAACTGTCGAAAAAGATATGTAAATAAATGAAGAATGAGGCGTTGACTGATGAATAAGAACTAAAAGATACATGAATTGCTATGAATAAGTGAATGATCGACCGAAAGCGTGAATGAAGGACACAAACACGCACACAGACACACACGCACACACAGACACACACGCACACACAGACACACACGCACACACAGACACACACGCACACACACACACACACGCACACACACACACACACACACACACACACACACACACACACACACACACACACACACACACACACACACACACACACACACACACACACCTGGCAGGAGCCTCTTCGTCCTCGAGGTAGTCCAATATGTAGCATAGCCTCGGGGACACAACTTCCTCAATAGACGGCTCCTTCCTTAAATCAAAGTTGAGAGCACAGGCCACCACCTCCTGCGTCCCCTCCCGCGTGTACACGAAACTGCGGGAGGAGGAGGAGGAGGAGGAGGAGGAGGTGGAGGAGAAGGAATATGTAAAGGAAGACAAGGGAAGGCAAACAGCAACAGAGCTTGAGGTTCTTGTTAAGCTGTTTGTACAACTATCCTACTGTAATTTACTGAAAGAGACAAGAAAGCAAAGTAGGAGTCTCTCTCTCTCTCTCTCTCTCTCTCTCTCTCTCTCTCTCTCTCTCTCTCTCTCTCTCTCTCTCTCTCTCTCTCTCTCTCTCTCTCTCTTACCTGAGGTCGTGCTCTATCAGTGCGTCGTACATGAAGTCGAGTACCTTGACATATTCCCATGGCTCTGTGTGAATCCACATCTCCAGGTCACCCTTTGCAGAGAAGGTGGTCGAGATGAGGCTGAGAGAGAGAGAGAGAGAGAAAGAGAGAGAGAGAGAGAGAGAGAGAGAGAGAGAGAGAGAGAGAGAGAGAGAGAGAGAGAGAGAGAGAGAGAGAGAGAGAGAGAGAGAGTTATCATTTCACATCACTCTTCACTGATAAGTGACATTAGTAAGTAACTTATTTGTTATTTGTTTCACTAGTATATTGCCTACTGTCATATTTCTCTGTATATTCTTTCTTTCCTTCCTTATCTTCCACTCTCCTTCTCTATCTTCCTGCCTTTCACCCATGTATGTTCCCTGCGTCGTTGTCTTTTTTTTTTCTTCTAACTACTACTACTACTACTACTACTACTACTACTACTACTACTTACGTTATGACCTGTTCCTTATGGTGGTGGGCGAGTGCCTCCCTCCTGTACTGTTTCTTAGTGGTCAGGGAGCGGGAGCAGACACCACCACCACCACCACCACCCTCCTCTTCCTCCTCCTCTTCTTGTGACACCTTCTTCATGCTGTGTAGGACCTCCCGCAGTGACGCAGCCTTCATGAACTCGCCCACTCCTGCAGAAGGCCCGGTGGAGGTGAATGTTTTATCTTTATTAATTTATGTATTTATTACTTTATTTATTTATTCGTTTATTGATTTTTTTCTTTATAAATTCCAAGCAAATCTCATCTGTAAGAGTTTTAGGGCAAAATGATTTCCCTGTGACAAAATTTATCGCCTTGTCTCTTTTTCTTTCTTTCTAAATTTGTTTGTTTATTTATTTATTCTTTATTCTTTACTACTCGTATTTCTTTTCTTTGCGATTTACTGTGAGTTGTTTTTTTTTTTGTCTTGTTTTTGTTTTTAGGACTTCTTTTCTTATTGATGTATTTTTTTTTATTTATGTTGTATTTCTTTCCGTTAACTTCCCTTCCTTGATCATTTGTTGTGTATCTTTCAACATTCTTTTTATTTAATCCTCCTTTTTCATTCGGCACCTTTCGACCCCGTTGTGTTGTGGTGTCAGTCAGTCAATCAATCAATCAATTAATCCGTAAGTCATTCAGTCAGTCAGTCAATCAGTGAGTGAGTGGGTCAATCAGTCAATCGCTTAGTCAATAAATAAATGTATAAGTAAGTCAGTCAGTCAGTCAGTCACACAGTCAGTGAATAGATAAATAAGCCAGTCAGTCAGTCATTCAGTCACTTAATCAACCAGTCACTGAACCAACCAAAGAATCATTTAATCGCTCAATCAACTAACTCAGCCACACAGCCAGTCATTCAACCAGCCACTCAACTAACCAAACAGCCAACCACTCACCCAGGCTTTCACTCAACCCTTCCATTCTCACAACCAACCCTCTCTATCCCTCACCGACAGTGTAGCCGCTGTCCTTGAGGGAAGTCACGGCCAGGACGGAGTTGAGAGAGTTGCCTCCCACGTGAAAGAAGTTCGACTCGAGGGTGAGAGTCGTTCCTTTAGCCACGGCGGGACCCAGCACGCGACCCAGTGTCAGGAGCAAGACCCGGGCCATCGCTTCCTCCTCCGCTGACTGCACGCCCGTCACGTCTATCTGCACGTCCTCGAGGCCTCCTGAAGGGGTAGTGTGAGTCAGGTAAGATGAGAATACCCAGGCATGTGTTAGTTTATGAGTGTAAAGAGGGCGTCAACTAAATTACTTCCTTTTATTGTGCTAGTTAAGTACGTGTGAGGAAATAGGCTCTTCAGGAAACAGAGAGAAACGGAGAGGTGAAGTAAAGGAGAGCAGGATGGAATAGCGGGGGAACAAGATAAAGAAAAGGGAGAAGAGGATAGAGAAAGAGAGAAGTGGTTAGAGACAGGGAGAAGAGGATAAAGAGAGGAAAGGATAGAAAAAGGAAGATGATGACAGGGTAAGGGAGAAGAGGATAAAGAAAAGGAGAAAAGGATAGAAAAAGGGAGATTATAGGATAAGGGAGAAGAGGATAAAGTATATAGGGAGAAGCTACAATACATATATTAAACTGTAAATGAAGATGTATATGCTATTAGTGTAATTTATGCATCTCCTCCTCCTCCTCCTCCTCCTCCTCCTCCTCTTCCTCCTCCTCTTCCTCTTCCTCTTCCTCTTCCTCTTCCTCTTCCTCTCACCTGCCGCCCGTTGCTCGTACATCCTGAGCAGCTCCTGACGGTCCACCTTGCCGTTCACCAGTAGAGGGAAGTCTTGAAGGCAGATCACCTGAAACAGAAACATATCACTACTACTTATGCTACTGCTGCTGCTGCTACTACTACTACTACTACTACTACTACTACTACTACTACTACTACTACTACTACTACTACTACTACTACTACTACTGGATGGTGAAGATCGAAAGTGGTAAGTGTTAATTGATGACATTTTGTTCTTCACGTATCGAGTAGAAAATTTAAGGTGACAAAGATCGGTGTAGGTAATTTTATTAACCTAAGTAGACTATAGAAAAATAATTAGTGTTTTTACTACTACTAATACTACTACTACTACCACTAGCACCACTAGCACCACTACCACTATCCACAGTCCTACCACTATCCCACTTCATCCTTTACTCGATCCCTGTGGCGCCGCTCACCTGGGGCAGCATGTAGGGCTGAAGGAGGCTCGTCAGTGCGTGCTTGAGGTCGTCAGGCGCGAGGGCGGGGTTGCTGTTACTCGTGTAGAAGGCGAGGAGAGCCTGCAGGTCGGGGAGGGGATGAAAGAAGACCATTTGTGATGCTATTCCCAAGAAAAGAAAGGAACAGAAGGTTCGAAAGAAATGCTAATAAATTTTCTGAGAAGTCTTGAACAAATTAAGTCATAAGAAGGAGGATATACAGAATCAGGAAGGGAATTCCAGGGTTTATCAATTAAAGGCATGAAAGAGGCATCAGGAGGAGGGTGAGGCATGCAGTTAGCAAGTTCGGAAGAGCAGTAACGATAGAAGACACTAAGAGATGGAAGACTGCGCCGGGGAGTGAGAAAATCTGTCTGTTAGAGAGAAGGAATCGATGAGACTAAAGGCTTCTGTTATCTGTCTGTCTGTTTTACATTTTTGTAGTAATAGGGTTTTAGGGAATAAAACCACCACCAGTCAACGCGGGATGGTCGAGGGCTACATAAAAATAAATTCAAATATTTCGGATTCTTATTGGAAGTTATCAGCAAAGGATGTGTTTCAAGAGGCACGATGCTTTTAGTGTCGATTTTGTTCTCAGGCTGTGTACCTTTGTATCTAAACTACTTAATCACCTCTGCCTTACCTGGTCGACCTCGCCGGGTTTGTAGCAGATAATGGTGACCTTATCCACGCCCTCGACCTTCTTCACTGCTATCTCCACCTCGGTCATGTCCACGCGATGGCCCCGTACTTTTATCTGAGAGTCGGCGCGTCCCTCGAACACCAGCACTCCGTCCACTACCATGGCATAGTCTCCCATGCGGTACAGGACGCTGTACTCTGCCCAGGGAGAGGGGGTTAAGGATTCTAAATAGCTATAACTAACCATAAACAACTCTAAATAACTAAAATAATAATAATAATAATAACAACAACATATAAGCTTATTGATACTGAACAATACTCCCTACATAAAAAACAAGTACGGATAGGAGATATTGTACGTTCCCTACAGAAAATTAAGTGTTAGTAGATATAAGCGTATCCTGCTCAATGAAAATAGAGTAAGAATTGTGCTTACTGGATAAAGAAAACGGTGCAAAAATAAAGAATAGTGTATGGTACACAGAGAAAGCCAAGTGTTGATAGAGAAGTGTGCTTTGCTTAAGGAAAACGGAATAAAAGGACAACTTTAGAGAATGCTGTATTCCACCCAAAGAAAACTGAGTAAAAATACTAAACAACGCACTTTGAATAAACAAAATGGTAATTTGATTAACAAAATTGTAATACGATTGACAACATCTTATTGAGGTACCGAAAACAAAGTGGTGATGCATCAGTGTATGCATTGCCCGTCGAAAACGAGATGTAAGTCTGTAACTTTGCCTGTAGAATGTTGACAAAAGATAGAAATAATGAACAAAATAGAATAAAACAGAATGAAACAACCTTTTCTCTGAAGAACTTTGTGTAGGAAATTGCAACATTCAATATGAAATTTGAAGGATTGACTATACAATGCAAGTGGAAGAAAAATATAATTGATAATCTGTCCTTAAGAACTTTTGCTTACCCAGGTCAGCTGTGTGTTTACCTGGGTCACCTGTGTTTGCTTACCTGTCTCATCTGTGTTTGTTTACCTGGCTCAGCTGTGTGTTTACCTAGGTCACCTGTGTTTGCTTACCTGGCTCAGCTGTGTTTGTTTACCTGGGTCAGCTGTGCGTTTACCTGGGTCACCTGTGTTTGCTTACCTGTCTCAGCTGTGTTTATTTACCTGGGTCAGCTGTGTGTTGATTAGCGATGAACTTGTCTGGCTGCGCGCCTCCTACATAACCCTTGGCAGTGTTGAGGCCAGCGGCGTACAGCTCCCCCATCTTGCCCTCGCGCACCGGTCTGCCGTCAGCGTCCAGGAGGTAGATGCCGCAGTTGTCGATTGGGTAGCCTGTGTGCAATCAATTCAGGTCACAGGTGAGGTCATTAGTATGGAGGCTCATTCATCACAAAATTATTTCCCTCTGAGAAAGCTTATGGTCTTTTTAATCTAATAATTTATTTTATTTATTTATTACAACTCGTACTTTTTTTTTTTTTGCCATTTATTGTGACTTATTATATTTTATTTTACGGCTTCTTTTCCACCACAAACATCAATGCTTCACTCACATTTGAGGTCACGGGTAAAGGCAATGGTGGGGAGGAGCATTCATCTGTACTATCCGATTCTTTTGATATAACACCCAATAAACTTAAGGCTGTTAGTGCTAAGTCATTAGAGAGCTGTAAAAGAAGACTACAACATTTTACGAATGAGGACAATAGGTGGAAATAGGTAGGTGTGTGTCATATAGGGACCGCCACGTGTAGATCCGATGGCTTCTTGCAGGTTCCTTAATTTTCTTATGTTCATCTTAAACAGCCTCGTAATGTCTCACTCATTCTAGTCAGTTGAAATCGTAAGTGAAGGCAGTGGTAGAAAGGAGCCTTTATCTGTGCTATCCTACTCTTTAGCTTAAGACAAACAGGCTCTTGGTCACTCAGCCAACCCTCCCTGACTCACCAATAGGGACCTTGTTGTTGACCAGCTTGGCAGAGGCGTCGCCGGGGCCATGGAACTGTAGGAAGGTCACGTCCCCCATCACCTCAGTGGACCCGAAGAAGTTGCAGATACTCTGTAACATTGGACCGTCTGTGTTAGGTTAGGTTGGATAGGTTATAGACAAAATACTCGTAGATGAATAGGTTAGGTTAGGTCGCAGATAAATAGGTTATAGCTAAATAGGTAGCTTAGGTTAAGTTATAGATAAATAGTATATACTCATAGATGACTAAGTTAGGTTATATACAAATAGGTTATAGATAGGGAGATAGATTAGGTTGTGTTAGATTCAAATAAATAGGATGTACTTGTAGATAAATAGGTGAGGTTAGGTCACAGATAAATATGAAGGTACACAGAGGGAGATGTCGATGCTGCTGAAGGACTGAATTAACTACATAACTTAATTGTTTATAAGTTGATTAGTAGATAAGTAAATAAAAAGATAAATAGAGGGAAAGATAAACAGAAGGATAAATCAGTGCAGTTGGAACTTTAAATAAATTTCTCTCTCTCTCTCTCTCTCTCTCTCTCTCTCTCTCTCTCTCTCTCTCTCTCTCTCTCTCTCTCTCTCTCTCATTTTTTTGTTTGTTTGGTATATACTGTTGCAGATATTCTTTTAGATGTTGCGGTGAGAGTGGATGTTGTTGTGGCTTTGGTTGTTGTGGTTATTGGTGGTGTTGTGCTGTGGTGCGCGTGGCTACAATTATCGCATCATCACCTGCCCGCTGGTGAAAGTGGTGAAGAAGGTCTGGAGGAGGTCCGCGGACAGCACTTCCCCCGAGCACACCCACAACCTGTCACGAGGGGAACACGAGCTAAAACAACGACAACAATGACACGATAAAGAACAAAACAACACAAGCACGAGAACAGAACAACAGAAGACAGCCGAAAAAAACAACAACTAATAATAACAACATGAGTGCTTTTCAGTATATTATCTACAAACAAACTACAGGTACCTAATTAAACAGGTATGTTAGGACTTCTGACCTTTCTTTTAGGACTGGCATAAAAGTAATTAATTAAGCACTATTATCATGCTGCCAATCAGATTTAAGAGACAGGTATAGGCCCGAGTTACCTTGCTTGTACATTACCTATGAATATATATATATATATATATATATATATATATATATATATATATATATATATATATATATATATATATATATATATATATATATATATATATATATATATATATATTTTATTTATTTATTTATTTTTTTTAATGTAGGAGGGACACTGGCCAAGGGCAACAAAAATCCAACAAAAAACAAAATGCCCACTGAGATGCCAGTCCCATAAAAGGGTCTAAAACAGTAGTAAAAAATTGAAGGATAAGAGTCTTGAAATCTCCCTCTTGAAGGAATTCAAGTCAAAGGAAGGTGTAAATATGGAAGCAGGCAGGGAGTTCCAGAGTTTACCAGAGAAAGGAACGAATGATTGAGAATACTGGTTAACTCTTGCATTTGAGAGCTGGACATAATAGGGGTGAGAGAAAGAAGTAAGTCTTGTGCAGCGAGGCCGCGGGAGGAGGGGAAGCATGCAGTTAGCGAGATCAGAAGAGCAGTTAGCATGAAAATAGCGGTAGAAGACAGCTAGAGATGCAACATTGCGGCGATGAGAGAGAGGTTGAAGACAGTCAGTTAGAGGAGAGGAGTTGATGAGGCGAAAAGCTTTTGATTCCACCCTCTCTAGAAGAGCGGTATGAGTGGAACCCCCCCCCACCCCCCCAGGACATGTGAAGCATACTCCATACATGGATGGATAAGGCCCTTGTACAGAGTTACCAGCTGAAGGGGTGAGAAAAACTGGCGGAGACGTCTCAGAACGCCTAACTTCATAGAAGCTGTTTTAGCTAGAGATGAGATGTGAAGTTTCCAGTTCAGATTATAAGTAAAGGACAGACTGAGGATGTTCAGTGTAGAAGAGGGGGACAGTTGAGTGTCACTGAAGAAGAGGGGATAGTTGTCTGGAAGTTTGTGTCGAGTTAACAGATGGAGGAATTGAGTTTATGAGGCATTGAACAATACCAAGTTTGCTCTGCCCCAATCAGAAATTTTAGAAAGATCAGAGGTCAAGCGTTCTGTGGCTTCCTTGCGTGAAATGTTTACTTCCTGAAAGGCTGGACGTCTATGAAAAGAAGTGGAAAAGTGCAGGATGGTATCATCAGCGTAGGAGTGGATAGGACAAGAAGTTTGGTTTAGAAGATCATTAATGAATAATAAGAAGAGAGTGGGTGACAGGACAGAACCCTGAGGAACACCACTGTTAATAGATTTAGGAGAAGAACAGTTACAGTCTACCACATCAGCAATAGAACGGTCAGAAAGGAAACTTGAGATGAAGTTACAGAGAAAAGGATAGAAGCCATAGGAGGGTAGTTTGGAAATCAAAGCTTTGTGCCAGACTCTATCAAAAGCTTTTGATATGTCCAAGGCAACAGCAAAAGTTTCACCCAAAATCTCTACAAGAGGATGACCAAGACTCACTAAGGAAAGCCAGAAGATCACCAGTGGAGCGGCTTTGACGGAATCCATACTGGCGATCAGATAGAAGGTTGTGAAGTGATAGATGTTTAAGAGTCTTCCTGTTGATGATAGATTCAAATACTTTATATAGGCAGGAAATTAAAGCAATAGGACGGTAGTTTGAGGGATTAGAACAGTCACCCTTTTTAGGGACAGGTTGAATGTAGGGAAACTTCCAGCAAGAAGGAAAGATGGATGTGGAGCAGGAGATAGGTAGGCTAAAAAAGTTCAAGTCACCAGGACCTGATGAAATATATCCCAGAGTACTGAAGGAATGTAAAAAGATTATTAGGGAGCCGTTAGTTTCTGTCTTTAGGAAATCACTGGAGTCGGGTGAGGTACCAGACATGTGGAGGCAGGCTAATGTAGTACCCATCTTTAAGAAAGGGGATAAAACTTTAGCGTCTAATTATAGACCTGTCAGCTTAACTTCAGTTGTAGGTAAAATGTTAGAGTCAATAATAGCCAGGAACATTAGGGAACATTTAGACAAACATAACTTGATAAATCAGTCACAGCATGGCTTCACGAAGGGGAAGTCTTGCCTGACAAACTTGTTAAGTTTTTACAGTAAGGTGTACGAGGCAGTAGATAATGGTGATAGTTATGATATCTTATATCTGGACTTTAGTAAAGCATTCGACAAGGTGCCCCATCAAAGGCTCCTGAGAAAGGTTAGGGCGCACGGGATAGATGGGAAGGTGTTAGGTTGGATAGGGTCATGGCTTGGTAACAGGCGACAGAGAGTGCTAATAAACGGCTCGAAATCCGAGTGGGGTCATGTCATTAGTGGGGTGCCACAGGGATCAGTATTAGGGCCATTATTATTTCTAATATATATCAATGACTTGGATAGTGGAATTAGTAGCGATGTTAGTAAATTTACGGATGACACAAAGATAGGTAGATTAATTAGGTCAGAAGCGGATGCCATCGCCTTGCAGACAGACTTAGATAGAATGAATGAATGGACGGATAGATGGCAAATACAATTTAATATCAATAAATGCAAAGTGCTTAGCGTAGGTAGAGGAAACCCACACAATAGGTACACATTAAACACCCAAACTCTGGTAGGTACAGGGTACGAGAAAGATTTAGGAGTTATAGTTAGCTCTGAACTCCGTCTAGGGAAACAATGCATAGAAGCCAGAAACAAGGCAAATAGGGTACTAGGATTCATTTTTAGGAGTGTTAAAAGTAGAAGGCCGGAAGTAATATTAAAGTTATACTTGGCACTGGTCAGACCTCATCTAGACTACGCTGTGCAGTTCTGGTCCCCACATTACAGGAAAGATATAGGTCTATTAGAATCAGTACAGAGGAGAATGACTAAAAGGATACAGGGGATGAGGAGTATTCCTTACGAAGCGAGGTTGAAGCGGTTAAATTTACATTCTCTAGAGAGACGTAGGTTAAGAGGGGACCTGATAGAAGTCTTTAAGTGGTATAAGGGTTATAACAAGGGAGATGTAAGCAAAATTCTTAGGATCAGCAACCAGGGTAGAACAAGAAATAACGGGTTCAAGCTTGAAAAATTTAGGTTTAGGAAGGAGATAGGAAAAAATTGGTTCTCAAATAGAGTGGTAGATGAGTGGAACGGACTCAGTAATCATGTAGTTAGTGCTAGGACACTAGAGAGCCTTAAGAGAAGATTAGACAAGTTTATGGATGGGGATAACAGATGGAAATAGGTAGGAGTGTTTCATACAGGGACTGCCACGTGTAAGCCTGGTCGCTTCTTGCAGCTTCCCTTATTTCTTATGTTCTTATGTTCTTATGTTGACAGACAGAGCTGAAAGAGTTTGACTAGGCAAGGTGCAAGCACGGAAGCACAGTTTCAGAGAACAATAGGAGGGACCCCATCAGGTCCATGAGTCTTCCGAGGGTTCATGCCAGCGAGGGCATGGAAAACATCACTGCGAAGAATTTTAATAGGTAGCATGAAGCAGTCAGAGGGTGGAGGAGAGGGAGGAACAAGTCCAGAATTGTCCAAGGTAGAGTTCTTAGCAAAGGTTTGAGCGAAGAGTTCAGCTTTAGAAATAGATGTGATAGCAGTGGTGCCATCTGGTTGAAATAAAGGAGGGAAAGAAGAAGCAAAGTTGTTGGAAATATTTTTGGCTAGATGCCAGAAGTCACGAGGGGAGTTAGATCTTGAAAGATTTTGACATTTTCTGTTAATGAAGGAGTTTTTGGCTAGTTGGAGAACAGACTTGGCATGATTCCGGGCAGAAGTATAAAGTGCATGAGATTCTGGTGATGGAAGGCTTAAGTACCTTTTGTGGGCCACCTCTCTATCATGTATAGCACGAGAACAAGCTGTGTTGAACCAAGGTTTGGAAGGTTTAGGTCGAGAAAAAGAGTGAGGAATGTACGCCTCTATGCCAGACACTATCACCTCTGTCATGCGCTCGGCACACAGAGACAGGTCTCCGACACGGAAGCAGTAGTCATTCCAAGGAAAATCAGCAAAATACCTCCTCAGGTCCCCCCAACTAGCAGAGGCAAAACGCTAGATGCACCTTCGCTTAGGGGGATCCTGAGGAGGGATTGGAGTGATAGGACAAGATTGAGGACAATATGAGATTGTGATCGGAGGAGCCCAACGGAGAAGAGAGGATGACAGCATAAGCAAAAGGATTAGAGGTCAGGAAAAGGTCAAGAATGTTGGTCGTATCTCCAAGACGGTCAGGAATACGGGTAGGATGTTGCACCAATTGCTCTAGGTCGTGGAGGATAACAAAGTTGAAGGCTAGTTCACCAGGATGGTCAGTGAAGGAAGAGGAAAGCCAAAGCTGGTGGTGAACATTGAAGTCTCCAAGAACGGAGATCTCTGCAAAAGGGGAGAGGGTCAGAATGTGCTCCACTTTGGAAGTTAAGTAGTCAAAGAATTTCTTATAGTCAGAGGAGTTAGGTGAGAGGTATACAGCACAGATAAATTTAGTTTGAGGGTGACTGTAATCGTAGCCAGATGGTGGAAAACCCGGAAGGTTCAAGAGCGTGGGCAAGAGAGCAGGTTAAGTCATTGCGCACATAAACACAACATCCAGCTTTGGATTGAAAATGAGGATAGAGAAAGTAGGAGGAAACAGAAAAGGGGCTACTGTCAGTTGCCTCAGACACCTGAGTTTCAGTGAGGAAAAGAAGATGAGGTTTAGAAGAGGAGAGGTGGTGTTCTACAGATTGAAATTTAGATCTTAGATCGCGAATGTTGCAGAAGTTAATGAAGAAAAAGTTGAGCGGGGTGTCAAGACACTTAGGGTCGTCAACAGAAGGGCAGTCCGATCTGGAGACATTTATGGTCCCCTCCCCAGATGGGGACTCCGAGGCTGGTGTAGGAGTCGCCATGATAATTTTGAAATTTTGAGTGAAGGGTGTGTGTGTTATTAGGTGCTTGTAGTTTTGTGTGGAGGAAGAGAGTTGTCTTTAGAGGGCAGGCTGTGACTGTCCCCTTGTATTGTGAGACACAAAGGGAAACGTTCAGTGAGGTCACAGTTGGGTTTAATGATAAGTTCACCGCACCCCCTGAACAGTGCTTTAGACCTCACTGGAAGTAATTATCGTTTCGGCAGGTGCCTATTGGCTCCTCCTGGTAAGGAGGACAGGTGAGAGTGTGGCTGGTCCTTACTTGAGTGCCTTCAGCTTGGGGGCGGTGGGGGAGGAGCAGTGCAGGAGGATAGAACGCAAGAGGCTTGGCACGAGGACCAGACGACCCACCTTGGCCTCGTCCAGCACAGACACCAGATCGTCCACGGCTTGGATCATGGCCTAAGAAAGGGAGGGGTGGGTTAGGTTAGGTGAGAAACGGATGGTGAGAGAGGGAATGGTGAGAGAAAAGATGGTGAAAGAGAGGAAAAAGAGAATTTCTATTAATCACCAGAAAATTGAAAATGCACCACCCCTACTACTACTACTACTACTACTACCACCACCACCACCCTTACCTTGGGCACCACTATGAGGCTGTGACCCGTGAGTAGAGGACCAAAAATTTCGCTGATGGAGTCCACGAAAGTGAGAGCTGTCTTGAAGCAACACACCTGGGGCGAGGCGGAAAGGTTAATTGACACGCTGGTGGAAATCAATGAAGTAATGAAGTATATAGAGAATAACATGTGCTTTTGACGTGTGCTGGCAGGGGAGCGATGTGCGTGCTGATAGAGATGAAAGTGGTGTCAGAAAATGCGTGTTAAATGGACGTGCGTACGTAGATGATCCAGAAATTTGAAATGGCTTGAAAAATACTATAAATTTGTTTGGTTTTGTAGGAAATTGAATTGGTGTCAGAAAGTGTGTGTTAAAGTGACTTGCCTAGGTGATGGACAAAATGTAAGTGATTTGTAGAAAACGTGTGAAAACTGCTTGGTTTATGTGAAGCAGTTCGAAGAGATATGTTAAAGTTATTAGTTTGATAGAGAACTGACGTAATTTGAAAAAAAAACGTGGAAATTATTTCGATATATAAGAAAATATTGGTGAAAATTACTTGATTTGAGGTAGTTTAAAGAAAAATGTATTAAATTTATTTATTTATTTATTTATTTATTGAAATTCTAGCGGTTTGAAAAACAAAAAGTTGGGTTAGTGAAGAACTGACGTGATTTGAAAATAAAAGTGGAAGTTATCTCATTATACAGATATAAAACTGGAGTGGTTTGAAAATAAGGAAATTATTTGGCTTACAAGAAACTAAAGTGACTATAAGTTAATAAGGTAAAATAGAATATAGGAGAAGAATCAAAACACTTGGCCAGTTTAAATTTCTGAGGTGTCTCCATACTCTCCTCTCCTTTGCACCTTCTCTTACTTTCTTGATTACTTTCTTGATTACTTTTCAAAGCTGTTGTTGATACAAATAACAATGACAGAGAAGTATTACAGTGAGTTAGGACCACATTCTGAAACCCTTCTGCGTCGCACCTCCACCACTTTCAAAAGGCTCTGTTTACTTGAAGCTACACGGGTTTTTAAGGGTGTTTTTTTACAGTTATAGCGACAGATTAACAAGATTTATACAGAGTGTAATACGAGTTTCTGCCAGAGGTGAAAGTACATGTTATTCTTAGTAGAAAGTGCTCGATGCACTTGTGCATTCTGAGGCGTTGTTTAGCCGTAGTGTGAAATTCAAGTGTGGCCTGGCAACAGATACAACGGCCAGGCCGGCTGGGTAATCATGGCGGAGAAACACCACGTCCACACACTCCACATTACTGGAAGCGTTATGTAATGCAATGTGAACGTATTCATTGTCATACTCTGGGTGAGGTCTGCGTGAGGTTAACTAACAATCAGCTGGTTTGCTGATGGTCTCGCCACTTCCCACTCCCTACTCTGGCAGCCAGTGCATGGTGCCTCGGTGCCTATTATTTTATTTGTCGTTTATTACATCCATACCATCATTGAGTAATGTATGTCGGTAATCGATATCAGTCCGTTGTTGTCAGTCGTCTTGTCATGGGATATCATAAAGCTCCAAAACCTGCAAGAAATCATGAATATTATTCATAATTTCGCCAACGGATATTCAGGTCTACACATCCCGCCTTGAACACCCGAATGGCTCGGCCGTTGTAACTGTCGCCGGGCCGCACTTGAATTTCATACCATGGCTAAACAACGCCTCAAAATGTGTATGTGCATATAACATTTTCCTCTTACAATATCTTGTACTTTCACCTGTGGCAATAACCACAGAAACTCGTGTTATACCATGTATGCTCGTATCATGAACAGGAGAAAGTCTTGAGAACCCGGCTAATCATCTCAATGGCCTTTGAAAATAGTCGTGGTGAGAGAGCAAAGCGTTTCTGAATACGAGCCTTAGAATAGCGACGCACATACTTTCCCTTCCTCGCCTCACCTCTGCTGGCTGGTAGGGGAAGGTCCGCCATTGCCACGCCAGGCGGTTGAGGACGGCCCTGTGCGGCACCCTCACCCCCTTGGGCACCCCCGTGGAGCCTGAGGTGTACAGGATGATGGCGATGGAGTCCCCTGTGAGGCACAGTCCCACCTCCTCCTCGCCTAGGTGATCTCCACTCATTGCTTCCACCTGTCAGGGATTCAAATGTTAATGCTTTTCCTCTCACTGCTCCACTTCTCCTCCTCCTCCTCCTCCTCCTCCTCACGTTCCTCTTATTCAAATGTTAAAACTCTTTCTTTCTCTTATTGTTCTTCATCTCCTCCTCCTCCTCACGTTCCTCTTATTCAAATGTTAAAACTCTTTCTTTCTCTTATTGTTCTTCATCACCATATTTTTTTTTTATTTGTCTTCTTCGTCTTATTTCTCCATTTATTTATTTTCAATTCCTCTTCGTCCTATTTTTTCTCTCATTTGTTTTTCAGTTCCACTTCATCTTATTCTTCCTTTTCGTTTTTTTTCTTTCCATTCTTCCTCCTACACCGGTCTTCCCCCCAAAAATTTTCTTTTCATGTTTTCTTTTTTCTCTTCCTTTTTAACAACCTTAGTTATTCCTCTTCCTTTTATCACTCCTTTTTGAGTTATCCTGAATTCCTTCGTCCGTCTCTTATTCTCCTCTTTCTCTTCCTTTCTTTTTCTCTTCTTTTCCAGTAATTTTAGGGTTATTCCTCCTCTTCCTCACTTCCTCATTTTCCTCTTGTTCCTTATATCTTTCTTCCTCTTCATTCAATTATCATCTTCCATCAATCCAAAGCTTACTACTTTTTTTTCATTTATCCTCTCTCCTCCTCCTCCTCCTCCTCCTCCTCCTCCGTATAGAGTTCAGGTAGGCGTATAGAGTTCACCGTAGGGTGAATAGTAGAACTTCCTTTCATCCTTTCCTATGAAAATTTCCATGCCAGTTTTTCCATACTGCATGGTACTTTTCCCAACTATTTCCATGCCAGCGCAAACTAGAGGGAGTGGTGGGTGGGGAGGAGCCTTCTGCTATGCTGTCCTGTCTCTCTTCCCTGTAGCTAGTTAGAAGTAGTTACCAAACAGCCTTGCAAGGACCAAAAGGTCTGTTGCTGTTTGGCTTTTCTTTGTATTCCTTTGTATTCCTCCTCCTCCTCCTCCTCCTCCTCCTCCTCGTGATCTACCCTAGCTCCACACACACACACACACACACACACACACACACACACACACACTCAATTACATTAACTGTCATACTAAGTCACGTATTTCCTTCCTCATTAATTGCTCTCTACTCTTGCCTTCGTGTCTTGCTTAGTTTCAAGGATGAAAGTTGGGATAGGTCTGGTTTTATTTTGTTTTGTTTTGTTATGTTGTTTGGTTTGAGTATGTTTGGTTTGCTTTGCTTTGCTTTGCTCTTGGCTTGATTTTGGTTTGGTTTGGTTCAGTTTTATTACGTTCGGTTTGTTTTGGATTGATTTAGTTTAGTTGTCAGGTTAGGTTTTGTTTTGTTTTCGTTTGGTTTAGTTTGGGTTGGTTTGTTTTGCTTTGTTTAGGTTAGGTTATGCAGCAGCAGCAGGAGGAACATTCAAACTTAATTTCATCACTGAACCTCCTCTCACCGCATCGTCTTTTCATGAACTCACCTCCTCGTGAAGGTCTTGGAAGTTGAACACAGGCACGCCCTCCTCCTGTGCCACCTCCGCTGCCTTGCACGACTCCTCCACCAGCAGAAGGCTGGGGCGGGCGTCCCTCAGGATATGCGCCACACGGCCGGCGGGGAAGGCGGCATCCAAGGGCAGGTAGGCGCCGCCAGCCTGTGTGCGTTGATAGATTTACTTATGGCGCGCCGCGCCGATTAGCCTGTTTTAAGTTTCGTTTTAATTCTGATAAACTTGAAAATCCTATCACACCATGCACATTTTTATTATAGTTGGTGGAAATAATTTTGAGTGATTATTGCACAATTAGCCTGTTAGGACTGATAGATTTATGATGTAGCACGTGCGTGATGTTCCCTTGTTTGGTTACCTTCAGGCCAGTGGACAAATTGTGATTGCTTGTATTAATTAGACAGGTGTGGCTATTGTGACACGGAGATGTGGCACTGACAGTTGTGGCTATTGTGAGACTGAGGCTCATATTCAGAGATGATTAACCAAGTTCTCAAGACTGTTCTGTTAATAATGTAGAAATCTTATTAATCTATCACTATAACCACAAAAAACATCCTTAAAACCCGTGTAGCTTCAATTAGAGGCTTTTGAAAATAGTCAGGGTGCGGACGGAAGTGTTTCAGAATGTAGGCTAAGTGACAGATGCAGCCTCTGTTACCTTGTGTATGGCCAGCAGGCAGGTGACAAGGCGGGAGGAGGGCGGGAGGCAGACTGCCACCACTCTGTCACCATCGGGGTTGGCACACGGCCCGCCGGTGAGACGCCGCACCAAATACCTGTTGGGGGACGGAAAGGTGTTAACGCTACTCAAAATTTGAATGATCTTGTGTGGCGGGAATGAAGAGGTGTTAACGCGACTCCCAGCTTGAATGACCTTGGCTGCTTGATTTCTTACCGTTAATATCTGTTCAGGGAGTGTTGAAAGACTAAGTGAATTTGTGACCAGGGATGGTAGGTGGATGTAGGTAAGCATGTCGTCTGAAGGTGCTGACATGCGTAGGAATGCTGACCACTTACAGTCTCTCTTACGTTATTATGATATTATTTTCCTTTGTTCTTATTTACTTTATGCAAAATGTGAAAGGTCGTGGAAAGTGCGATTGAAGACGGAAACTTCCTTGACGTCTCTGAAATAGATAAATGGATGGATGCACATGAAACAAGGGCAAGCAAAACGTAAAATAATATAAAGGTTCGGAAGAAAATCACCTCCAAAATGTTATTCGATGATTAATATCTTGAAGTTATGATTTCTGCAGAAGTAAGATCGCGGCCGAGAGAAACAAGGACGCGACCCTCCCATTAAATGTTACTTTTGACAGTATTCTCTCTCTCTCTCTCTCTCTCTCTCTCTCTCTCTCTCTCTCTCTCTCTCTCTCTCTCTCTCTCTCTCTCTCTCTCATGCTCTCCTTTACCCTTTCCTTCCATCTTGAGGGCGGCCTTCCTCTCCCACTGACATCTTCACTTCCCTCGCATGCACTTTCTTTACAAACTTTTCGCATCTTACCCTCCCAACATGGCCATACCATCTCCGTGTTTTCCTTGTCAGCCATTCCACCAATCAACAATTTACATCACTTGCACAGACGCTCATACCGCCTCTCACGTACATTTTATTGCTTCCACTTTTTTCATTTAGTCATTCCCCCATGCCCTTCTCAGGTAACACTTTTACACAGCACACACTCTTAATTTCTATTGCTGTAGTTCACGTTTATGATTCATATGTCGATGCTAATCTCTTTTTGGATCCCCCAATTTATAACATCCGCAAGTGTTCTTACGAAACAAGGTGTCTTAAACGCTCGTAATTCGAAAATGAGTTAGAGAATGTGTGGTTATCGAAGTGAATAGGAAAATTAAAAACATGTTAAAGCTCATCTATCTTCGAAGATTATAAAATCGTACACCTCCCAGAACGTTCATTAGTGAAAGCCCAAAAATAAAAAGTGGCCATCATGCAAGTGGTGCTGACGTGGTGAATTAAAAGATTATTATTATTATTATTATTTAATATTTTTTTTAAGAAATAAGAATTGATAAAAATAATCTTAATCTTTATTTTGCTAATTCAAAGAAAAGTACGGAAGGAAAACAACAAAGGGAAATGCGATTGTCAACGTCACCTGATCGTTTTATAAAAGAAATGTGAAAGTAAGATAAAAAGGAAAAAGAAAAGTAAAAATCCTTCGATCAAACAAGATCCATAAAAATTGAAACTTAAAAAAATATCTGAAATGTGAATAAGTAAATCCATCACTTTTAGAGAAAATAAATCTTTGAGACTAAAACAAAAACTGAAACTTTAAGAAAAAAAAATTACTATCCTGATGTCTGATGCAGAAATAAATGAATAAATGATTAAAAGATAAATATGTAACCAACTTTATGAAAGAAAATATAAAAGAGAAAGAAGAAAAGGGAAAAATAGAAAAAAATTCTTGAACCTCACGAGTTTAGAGAAGAAACTACAAGAAAAGGATAAGGAATAAGAAAAGTCAGAAAAAATGAAAACTAAAAATGAAACTTGGAATGAAAACTAAAAATGAAACTTGGAAGAAAAACGAGTATTGAGATATTTTATTTTCTATGTGAAGTTTAGTTCCAATTATTCAATTATATTCCATTACCTGGCTATCTTATTAGCTGCTTGATCCAAGTGTTGGTAGGTGAGCCAAGTGGTGTGGGCGGCGTCACGGAGGGCGGGGGAGGAGGGATGGACGAGAGCTGCTGATTCGAAGAGGCGGGGCGCGACCAAGGGGGGCAGCGAGTGGCGAGGGCCTTGGAGGGTCATTACGGCGAGGGTTGCACCTGGGGAGGGTCAAATAAAGTCAGCTTATGTCAAGGTTCAGGGGATATTTGTAAGTTAGCAGGCTACGGTCACTTTCTTAGATTCTTGTGTGCGTTTCGATTTTGCATTTCAGTCTCTCTCTCTCTCTCTCTCTCTCTCTCTCTCTCTCTCTCTCTCTCTCTCTCTCTCTCTCTCTCTCTCTCTCTCTCATAATGTGTGTGTGTGTGTGTGTGTGTGGCTCCGGCCAAGAATGACAAAATTGTAAAAAAAAAAATCCCACTTAACGTGCCAGTCCCCTAAAGAAGACAATTCAAAGAATTCCAAAATAGGAGGGACGGCATCAGGTCCACAAACCTTCTGCGAATTAAAGCCAGCGAAGACATGGAAAACATCATTAGGAAAAACCGGAATAAAAGGCATGCATAGGCGGAGGGTGGAAGAGAGGGAGGAACGAGCCCTGGATCATACATCACTGAATTAGCAAAGGTCTGAATCCAACTAAATAATGACTGAATGTTGACTACTACTTCCATAATACCTCCTTAGGTGCCCCAACCAGTGAACGCAAAACTCGAGAGACACCTCTGCTTCGGGGGATGCTAAGGAGAACATGGTGTTATATGACAAGATGCAGATATGAGATTGTGATTGAAGTGGGACGAACAGAGAGGCCAGAGTGACAACATGAGCAGAATAATTAGAGGTTAGGAAAAGGCCAAGAATGTTAGGCGTATCTCATGGCGGGCAGGGATACGGGTAGGGTGGGACACTAATTGGTTTAGGTTGTGAAGGACCGCAAAGTTAAATTCTAGTTCATCAGGTTGGTCACTGAAGGAAGAGGAAAGCCAAAACTGGTGTTTCAAGGGGAAGCTATGTCATAATTCCTTGAAGTCTGGCCCTGTTGTTGTTGTTGTTGTTGTTGTTGTTGTTGTCTTCTTTTTTTGTTTTGATTTTTAAGGAAGTCATTGCATTACTTCCTCGAGGCCTTGCATGAGAACAAAATTAGCAATATTGAGTCAGAAATTCCATTATTTTCAGCAACAGAGGGCGTGGCAGGTGGCGGAGTTTGGGGTACTGACGGGATCAGGTGTGAGGTGAAGTATTCGCCAATATGTAAAAAAATTGCTGGGGTGTGTTGCATGATTTTAATTCAGTTGGTTCTAAATGGCACCAGTGTGAGCACGTGCAGCTCACCACCCGCTGTGTTGTTGGAAGACTTGACGCCCAGTAAGGCACTTCAGGTTCCAAGAGAAGGGCGAAGTTTGTAATCAAGTCCAAGAGAGGTACTTAACATTTGGCCTAGTTTATCATCCTGTGAAGATGTGTGTGTATGTGTGTGTGTGTGTATTAAAGGTAATAGTAATTGAGATAAAGTAGGTTTATTAAGTTGTTTCACCGTTAAGCTAATAATATATGTACATTTTAAGTTTTTAGTGAGATGAGGAGGTGCTAAGCACTTAAGGAGAAAAAAAAAAAGGAAAGATGATTTGGCACCAACAACCCGATTACTGAATCTATTCCATTCCTCTACCAGCTAATACAATACTAATAAATACTAAAACTGATGTTCATACAAATAATAGGATAGTTGTAGTAGTAGTAGCGGTAGAAGTAGTAGTAATAAAAAAAATAATAACGCCACCGACTCTTCACATTTAAGGAGTAGGAGGAGGAAGAGGAGGAGGTGGGTACTTTAAATATGAAAGCACTGATAACTAGATTTCCTTTTTATACGATAATGTTCTCTCTCTCTCTCTCTCTCTCTCTCTCTCTCTCTCTCTCTCTCTCTCTCTCTCTCTCTCTCTCTCTCTCTCTCTCTCTCTCTCTCCACGAAATATTAAAAGCATGCGACACAGAGGATGCGATGTTGTACCTGAGCAATTATTAGTGATTCCAGCAGGAGTTTCGAGACTGGGAGAGGGAGCAGGAAGTGGAGGGATGAGGCGCTAGGCAGATGGGTTGTGGCCAGACAGGAGAAAAGGAAAAGTCGAGAAGATGACAGGTGTGCTTGTGGAGAAGGAAAGGAAATTAAGTGTAACAGAAGACTCGATAAGATAATGGACATCTGTATTTTAGTAGCACATGAATCTATCAAGTGCTGTGTGTGTGTGTGTGTGTGTGTGTGTGTGTGCGTGCGCGCTGTATTTCTTAACCACATACAAACAGTTTAAACTTGTCTTCATGGGCTGTGTGAGAGAGGAAGAGGAAGGGAGAGAGAGAGAGAGAGAGAGAGAGAGAGAGAGAGAGAGAGAGAGAGAGAGAGAGAGAGAGAGAGAGAGAGAGAGAGAAGTGACAGATACACAAGTGAGTAGATTTAATGGGGTTTAACGATCTCTCTCTCTCTCTCTCTCTCTCTCTCTCTCTCTCTCTCTCTCTCTCTCTCTCTCTCTCTCTCTCTCTCTCTCTCTCCTCAGCAACGCTGAATTCTTGTCGAGCTTTCACTAGAATCATGCAGACACTCTTGAAACTCCCAGTAACTTCTACACAGTCTGTTAAAAGTAGTCTAGATAAAGGCACCGAAACGTTTCAGAATATGAGCTGTAGTAGTAAGGTATTTTCCATGATATAAAAAATAAAAAAAAAAGTCATATTCAGGATGACTCTGTTAGTACAAGTTGGTTATAGAGTTCATTATAAATGCAAGGAGGGAGTGAGGGAAGGGTAACACAAGGGTATGTTAATAAAGGGAGAGAGAGAGAGAGAGAGAGAGAGAGAGAGAGAGAGAGAGAGAGAGAGAGAGAGAGAGAGAGAGAGAGAGAGAGTTTGTAATTAATTTTCAATGGAAAGTATAACGAAACAATGCTTAATGAAAATCACTATAAAATTAATGTAAGATATAAATAAATAAATAAAAGTGATATCTGTGTGTATGAGTTGAGCATTGTGACCAGATGATGGAAGCAGTGCAGCGTGTGTTGTTAAGGCTGAAAAATATGTACAGAAAAAAATGGTAAAATAATGCACTTTACGTATCTTTTATGAATGAACTACGCGTGAGGGATAAGCTGGTAGGGACATAAAAAGATAGGCTGGATAGCATAGGCCTTGCCACTCTCTCGTTGATGTCGTGTAACTTATTGTTTTTAAGTAATGGTTTGGAATTATACTTATCTATTCCATTTTATTTTTTTATTTTGAACTTCGTGTCCTGCATTAATTTTTCTCCGTGCATTTTTTTTTTTTTATGTAAGGTCACTGGCCAAAGGAAACAAAAAAAAAAAAAAATTCCACTGAGGTGCCAGTCCCAAAAGAGATGTCAAGAGAATCATCGAAAATTGAAGGATAAGTGTCTTGAAACTTCCATCTTGAAAGAGTTCAAGTCATAGGAAAGAGGAAATACAGAAATACAGTCACGGATTTCTAGAGTTGAGCAGAGAAAGGGAATAAATGAATGATTGAGGTACTGGTTAACTCTTGCATTAGAGAGGTGGACAGAATAGGGATGAGAAAAAGAAGAAAGTCTTGTGTAGCGAGGCTACGAGAGAAGGGGAGGCATGCAGTTAGCAAGATCAAAAGAGCGATTAGTGTGAAAATAGCAGTAGAAGATAGGAAGAGATTGCGGCAATGAGAAAAAGGCTGAAGACAGTGAGACTCAGAACACCTGACTTCATAGAAACTGTTTTAGCTAGAGATGAGATGTGAAGTTTTCAGTTTATAATAAGTAAAGGACAGACAGACGATGTTTAGCGCAGAAGAGGACAACTGAATATTATTGAAGAAGAGGGGTTAGTTGTTCGGAAAGTTGTGTCGAGTTGATAGATGGAGGAACTGAGTTTTGAGGCATTGAACAATACTAAGTTTGCTTTCCCCTAATCAGAAATTTTAGAGAAATCAGAAGTCAGGTGTTCTGTGGCTTCCCTGCGTAAACTGTTTACTTCCTGAAGGGTTGGACGTCTATGAAAAGACGTGGAAAAGTATAGGTTGGTATCATTAGCGTAGGAATGGATAGGGCAAGAAGTTTAGTTTAGAAGATCATTGATGAATAATAAGAAGAGAGTGGGTGACAGGACAGAACCCTGAGTATTACTACTGTGAATGGATTTAGGAGAACATGGACCGTCTACCACAGCAACGATAGAACTGTCAGAAAGGAAACTTGAGATGAAGTTACAGAAAAAAAGATAGAAGCCGTAGAAGGGTAATTTAGAAATCAAAGCTTTGTGCCAGACTCTATCAAAAGCTTTTGATATGTCTAAGGCAACAGTAACAATTTCACTAAAATCCCTAAAAGAAGATGACGAAGACTCAGTAAGGAAATCCAGAAGAAAGATCAGCCTCGACGGAAACC
>NC_087184.1:9085219-9092719 GCF_035594125.1 Scylla paramamosain
AAAAGTAGAAAAGAATAAGTAGTAGTAGTAGTGACAGGGAGGAGGCAGTAGGCATCTGCCGAAACGATAATTACTTCCAGTGAGGTCTAAAGCAATGGATCAGGGGGTGCTGTGAACTTATCATTAAACCCAGCTGTGACCTCACTGAACGTTTCCCTTTGTGCCTCATAACACAAGGGGATAATCACAGCCTGCCTTCTAAAGACAACTCTCTTCCTTTACACAAAACTACAAGCACCTAATTACATAAACAGCCTTCACTCAAAATTAAAAATTATCATTGCGACTTCTACACCAGCCTCGGAGTCCCCGTCTGGGGAGGGGACCACAAATGTCCCCAGGTCGGACTGCTCTTCTGGTATCGACCCTAAGTGTCTTGACACCCCCCCTCAACTTTTTCTTCATTAACTTCTGCAACATTCGCGATCTTAGATTTAATTTTCAATCTGTAGAACACCACCTCTCCTCTTCTAAACCTCATCTTCTTTTCCTTACTGAAACATAAGTGTCTGAGGTAACTGACAGAAACCCCTTTTCTGCTTCCTCCTACTTTCTCTATCCTCATTTTCAGTCCAAAGCTGAATGTTGCGTTTATGTGCGCAATGACTTAACCTGTTCTCGTGCCCACGCTTTTGAATCTTCCGAGTTTTCCACCATCTGGCTACGACTACAGAGTCACTCTCAAACTAAATTTATCTGTGCTGTATACCTCTCACTTAACTTCTCTGACTATAAGAAATTCTTTGACTACTTAACTTCCAAAGTGGAGCACATTCTGATTCTCTTCCCTTTTGCAGAGATCTCCATTCATGGAGACTTCATTGTTCACCACCAGCTTTGGTTTTCCTCTCCCTTCACTGACCATCCTGTTCAACTTTGCTATCCTCCACGACCTAGACCAATTGGTGTAACATCCCACTCATATTCCTGACCGTCTTGGAGATACGACCAACATTCTTGACCTTTTCCTGACCTCTAATCCTTTTGCTTATGCTATCATCCTCTCTTCTCCGTTGGGCTCCTCCGATCACAATCTCATATCTGTATCTTGTCCTATCGCTCAAATCCCTCCTCAGGATCCTCCTAAGTGGAGGTGCCTCTGGCGTTTTGCTTCTGCTAGTTGGGGGACCTGAGGAAATATTTTGCTGATTTTCCTTGGAATGACTACTGCTTCCGTGTCAGAGACCTGTCTCTTTGTGCCGAGAGCATAACAGAGGTGATAGTGTCTGTTATGGAGGCGTACATTCTTCACTCTTTTTCTCGACCTAAACCTTCCAAACCTTGGTTTAATACAGCTTGTTCTCGTGCTATACATGCTAGAAAGGTGGCCCATTAAAGGTACTTTAGCCTTCCATCACCACTTTATATTTCTGCCAGGAACAATGCCAAGTCTGTTCTCCAACTAGCCAAAAACTCCTTCATTAATAGAAAATGTCAAAATCTTTCAAGATCTAACTTCCCTCGTGACTTCTGGCATCTAGCGAAAAATATCTCCAGTAACTTTACTGCTTCTTCTTTCCCTCCTTTATTTCAACCAGATGGCACCACTGCTATCACGTCTATTTCTAAAGCTGAACTCTTCGCTCAAACCTTTGCTAAGAACTCTATCTTGGACGATTCAGGGCTTGTTCCTCCCTCTCCTCCAACCTCTGACTACTTCATGCTACCTATTAAAATTCTTCGCAATGATGTTTTCCATGCCCCTCGCTGGCCTTAACCCTCGGAAAGCTTATGGACCTGATGGGGTCCGTCCTATTGTTCTCCTAAACTGTTGCCCTTCCGTGCTTGCACCTTGCCTAGTCAAACTCTTTCAGCTCTGTCTGTCAACATCTAATTTTCCTTCTTGCTGGAAGTTTGCCTACATTCAACCTGTTCCTAAAAAGGGTAACCGTTCTAATCCCTCAAACTACCGTCCTATTGCTTTAATTTCCTGCCTCTTTAAAGTATTTGAATCTATCCTCAACAGGAAGACTCTTAAAAGGAAACCCGCATAAACCGCAGGGGTACTTACCCGTGAGTCTTTACTCCGTCAGGGCAGCGTTTTTTTCTTTTTCCACCAGGTGCCATTCTAGGCCCAAGTAGAAGTGTTTATAGGCAGAAGTTCATCGGCTATTATTGTGCATTAGTATCAGGAGCGTTGCGCAAACTAAATACGAGAGGTAACATGCATACATACAGTACATGCAGAGAGAGAGAGAGAGAGAAAGAAAGAGAGAGAGGGGGGGGGGAGGCGATGGCGGAGGGCGACGATGGCGGTGGAGGCGGAATTAAAAACGCAATTTAATGACTTTCACTATCGGAATCAAATATTTTCCTGGAGTTTCCCCGCACATGATGAAGGTAGACTGGACCGCCGCCTGCCGCCCCGCCATCCAGACTCCGCCTTGTTTCCCCGGTAGTGTCTAGGATTCTGCCGCCAAACGGGGAGGCCCGGAGGGCAGCAGAGGGCGTCGCGTAGCCTGAAGTAGCAGCAGCAGCAGGGGGAGTAGCGAGGCGTCTGTAAAGCTAACTAATTTCACCAGCACGATTCTTCCCCGATTTTGTCTTTTTTCTTATTCAGAACAGCAGGAGTTAAGTGCTTTTATTTTTTCATTATTTATTTATTTATTTATTTATTTATTTTATTTATTTATTATTTTTTTGTAGACTGAATTAAGCTTCTTTTGCACATAAGTCACTGAGTAGTAATTGTTATGCTTTCTCTCTCTCTCTCTCTCTCTCTCTCTCTCTCTCTCTCTCTCTCTCTCTCTCTCTCTCTCTCTCATACTGACACATTACAGGCAGAAGTTTCTCAAGGTTCACCGAAAACTATTTTCATATTATTTTCCCTATTCATATTCTAATATCGTCACGTCCAGAACTTGTATTCAAGGCTCACCGCCTTGTGTACCGGGAACCGTATCGGGATGACGTGATCATACACACACACACACACACTAACGAATGAGGAATAATACAAAGATAAACTTAAGAAAAATAATTTGAGGTTAAAAACACCCAGTTTAGATTCATGCAAAGTTTATTAGTATATTTCTTCATTCACATCTCTGATATTATTTTATTCTTTTTCATGGTTATGGCAGTGAGTAAAACAATTTGAAGCTATTATGTACAGTCGCACCAAGAAATATCCTTACTCTCGTGAAAGTTTAATTTCACAGTTTAGAGTGATTCGACCAGTAAAGTTGACAAGCCTAGCTTTCTGAAACGCTACCAAAGTTGTGTTGCGTACTATATTGTGATCTGTTTAAAACCTTTCACTGCTAATAAATATAAGTTTCAATTGAATACTTCTTATACATTTTTTTTTAATACGTAGTTATGTAGCTTAGCAATGATTAAATGAACGTCAAAGTCTTCATCTTTCTTTACATCCATGCCAACGATGTATTACAATGGTCTGAATGTTGACAAAAAGCGTCCATAGCAGTAAAAGGGGTAATTCTCTAATCCATAGCTACCAACCCATCCCACACTCAAGCAATCTTTCATTATTTCTCCATCCGTTGTATCAGTATGCTTTTAGTAAGGATGCTTCCCTGGGTGACTGTCTTGCCACTATAACTAACTGTTATGTCTTGGTAATGAGTAGTCGTGTACTGTCATATGCTAGAAATTAATTCATGTATACCAGTCATATACTTGGAGGAGGCAGTAGACACCTGTCGAAACGATAGCTGCTCCACTGAGGTCTCAAACACTTGGATCAAAGGGTGTTGTGAACTTATCAATAACCCAGCTGTGACCTCAATGAACATGACCCTTTGTGTCACACAACACAAGGGGGCAGTCACAGCCAGCCCTCTAAAGACAACTCTCTTTCTTCACATAAAACTACATGCACCTAATTACACACACACCCTTCACTCAAAATTCTAAATCAGTTTTGACTCTGAATGGGGACCAGCACCTCAGTGGACCTTTTTTTTTTTCTTTTATGAATTTGTTGCCCTTGGCCGGTGCCTCAGATATATATATATATATATATATATATATATATATATATATATATATATATATATATATATATATATATATATATATATATATATATATATATCCAATTAGGGAGTGGCACCTCACTTGGTCTTTTTTTTCTTCTTCTTTTCTACCTTTTTGTTGTCCTAGGCCAGTCTCCCTCATATATATATATATATATATATATATATATATATATATATATATATATATATATATATATATATATTATATATATATATAATAACATGCCATGTAGTAATTAAGTTAGATATGTTAGTAGCTATCACTAATTTAGTCCGTTACTCGTGATGGAAACGTATATTAGTAATCAACAATCAAATATTACCGTGGTTTAGTCGTTTTAGTCAGATATTAATAACTGTCACATACTAGTCATTGGCAGTCAGATTGGTCATTAGCGATCATAAACTAATAATGAACAATCACACTAGTATTTAATAAGTCGTAATGTTATGATATCACCAAACCCGAAAAAAATTCCCAGGCAACTTCTCTGATCATCTCATGATGATGATGACACTAGGCAGATGTCTCCATCGGTGCATATACTGAACTAAACAAATGTACGTCTGGCAGTAATGTCGTCATGTTCTTGGTTGTCCTTTGTGGATGGAGCTTAGGAGCATAACTAATTATGCGGTTTTGGGTTACCAAGAATGCGCCCTATCTTAAACTGTCTTGTAAGCGTCAGCATGTCTACTGCTGCTTGTTCTTCCGTTGTGTTTCTTTGTGATAGTGATGAGGTGGCTTATTTTAAACGTCCACTTTATGACGTGAACAAAATAAGGTACGGGCTGCGAGTGTTATGGAAGGCACGTATTTTATTGCTCGTTATTAATGCATTATTGTACTATAAGTTGATCAGAGAGAGAGAGAGAGAGAGAGAGAGAGAGAGAGAGAGAGAGAGAGAGAGAGAGAGAGAGAGAGAGCCTTGATAGAATAACGAATGGCATAGTAGAAAAATGGTCTGTAAGTAGAACCAAGAGAAAGGGAGTAGAGAATGTTAGGAAGAGAGATAAATGAGTTGAAAACAAGATCAAGCTCCTCCCTTGATCTTGGTTGAGTATACGCATACTAATGGAGCAAGTGAGAGAAGAGAAAATACGAAGAAGGTGCTTTAGGAGAGTTAAAGGAATGACCAGACATCACACCGCTAGGCTACAAGAATTCTCTATAATACACTTAATACTTGATTATGTTCATCATCATTACCATCAGCCTCTCCCACTGCTGAACATAAGCCTTCCCCAGTGATTACATAGGGTAGGGCAGGTTAAAGGGCGCATACCCCGGCACACTTAGAGCTTACAACTCGTTAATTTGCGTACTTTATCTATTCCCTGTTAGGTGTACAGGAGCTACAGCGTGAAACATGAACCCAAATAGTCTCCACCAGGGACTCGAACCCGTAAATCCATAAACCTGCTGACCATTACATCAGTAGTTCTTTATAGACGAAACAAACAGAAAGACACATACACAGACAGACAAACAACAGATAGACAGACTGCAATGTTGACTTAATGACTTAACATGAAGACAAGCAGGGAGGGAGGAGGGAAAATATGTAGCTCATGCAGGGGGACGATGGGGAGAGGTGGAAAGTGAAAAGAAAATTATAAAAAGGAGGAAAAAGAAAGGTTAGAGTAGGGGAAAAATGGGAAGAGATGAAAATTAAGGAAAATGAATGGAAGAGAAGAAGGAAAGGAGGAGATGGGGAGATGGATAAAAAAGAGAAAAGGAGGGAAGAAGAGAGTAAAGGCCGGTTCACACTAATACGTTTTTGCGAATTCCGCACCCCCGGTCTCCGCTTCAACTATGACGTTACTCCCATCCCCTCATGTGTGAACCGGGCTCAGCTGGTATCCGGCTCCGCCACCCGCACTGACCGTGGGTCGTGTGCGGAAGAAATGAATCCAAGTCAACTTTGTGCGTGTGTACGGATGCGGTGTAGTCCAAATTTTTTTTTGTTTGCTACAGTGCAGTAGCAATTTGGAAGAAGCACATCATTGTAATTATAGAGATTGTAATAATTGTATTCCATGTTAAGACTGGTAATACGGCACCACTGTCTGAATGTGAACATCAGAGATCCCTCCAGCATCAAAGCCAGCCAACTATCCAAGAGACTCATTCTCTCGCTCAGTACTTATCCCTACGTGTACTCATACGAGGCTACTCCATACTCACAGCATACTCATGTGCTCACCTACAGGGCTGCTACATATATGCGTTCCTAACAATAATAATCAAGAAGGCTCGAAGGAAGATGAACAGGGGGAAAGGAATGCTGAAGGAATTGGTTAGTGAGTTAGTTAGGGAGAAAGGATTCTACATATATATCGGCTTTTGAGTGTAGAAATCTTTTTAATGTGTCAGTTGACCCATAAAAACACTTAAAAACCTGTTTCACTTCAACTAGAGGCTTTTGAGTGTAGAAATCTTGATAATCTGTCAAAATGAATCATAGAAACCCTTAAAAACCCGTGTATCACTTCAAGTAGAGCCTTCTGAATGCAGAAATTTTGTTAATCTGTCACTAGAATCGTAAAAAACACCTTTAAAAACCCGTGACACTGCAATTAGACACTATTGAATGCAGAAAATTTTGTTAATCTGTCACTAAAATTGTAAAAGCACACTTAAAAACCCGTGCCACTTCAACAAGAGCCTTCGCAAACGAAGACCAGAAGACGGAAAGGTGTGTATCCTATCTCATCCGCTCCTTAAGCTCCTCCTCTTTGTGACGTCATAGTAGGAGCGGAGACCGGGTGTGTACTAGTGTGAACCGGCCTTAAGAGAAGAGGGAAACCCTAAAAAAATAGAGAGAAAGAAGGAGAAAGGAGATGTGAAAGGGAGAAAATGGAAGGACGGGAAAGGAAACAAAAACGCTTTAAGTGATGATAATAATGGTAATAATGATAAGATAAATAATAATAATAACAATAATAATAATAATAATAATAATATTAATAATAATAATAATAATAATAATAACAATAATAACAATAATAATAATAATAATAACTAAGAACTCTAGCTATGTAACAGTATCCTGATCACATCGTTATAATCTCATGGTTACCTGCTCGGAGTTTACCAAGCTTATGAGCTGACTTTACCCAGGAGTTTGTTTTCCTTGCGATGTTTTCTCTGCCATTCACATCCTGGCTTCCCCCACGTCCCCTTAGCGAAGCAGGCAGTGATGGGGAGCAGAGACGGGGGTAGCCCTAATTGGTCCTGGGGGAAGTAAAAATGAGTCAGAACAGCTGTAGAAAATCTGATGCATCGTGTTACAGTACTGTGTTGAAGGGGTGTGTTGGGTGGGGGGAGTGTCAGTGAAGACTAGTGAGAGGGAATGAATGTATTACGGTGGTGTTGTTCTTCAGTTCATCAATTCTTCTTCTTCACTTTAATTCTTCTTCTTAAATTTTTTTTTTCAGTTTTTCTTTTTATTTTCTTCGGTTCTTCGTCAATTCTTCAGTTCTTCTTTTTTCA
>NC_087184.1:9097719-9112719 GCF_035594125.1 Scylla paramamosain
GAGTAGAAAATTTAAGGTGACAAAGATCGGTGTAGGTAATTTTATTAACCTAAGTAGACTATAGAAAAATAATTAGTGTTTTTACTACTACTAATACTACTACTACTACCACTAGCACCACTAGCACCACTACCACTATCCACAGTCCTACCACTATCCCACTTCATCCTTTACTCGATCCCTGTGGCGCCGCTCACCTGGGGCAGCATGTAGGGCTGAAGGAGGCTCGTCAGTGCGTGCTTGAGGTCGTCAGGCGCGAGGGCGGGGTTGCTGTTACTCGTGTAGAAGGCGAGGAGAGCCTGCAGGTCGGGGAGGGGATGAAAGAAGACCATTTGTGATGCTATTCCCAAGAAAAGAAAGGAACAGAAGGTTCGAAAGAAATGCTAATAAATTTTCTGAGAAGTCTTGAACAAATTAAGTCATAAGAAGGAGGATATACAGAATCAGGAAGGGAATTCCAGGGTTTATCAGTTAAAGGCATGAAAGAGGCATCAGGAGGAGGGTGAGGCATGCAATTAGCAAGTTCGGAAGAGCAGTAACGATAGAAGACACTAAGAGATGGAAGACTGCGCCGGGGAGTGAGAAAATCTGTCTGTTAGAGAGAAGGAATCGATGAGACTAAAGGCTTCTGTTATCTGTCTGTCTGTTTTACATTTTTGTAGTAATAGGGTTTTAGGGAATAAAACCACCACCAGTCAACGCGGGATGGTCGAGGGCTACATAAAAATAAATTCAAATATTTCGGATTCTTATTGGAAGTTATCAGCAAAGGATGTGTTTCAAGAGGCACGATGCTTTTAGTGTCGATTTTGTTCTCAGGCTGTGTACCTTTGTATCTAAACTACTTAATCACCTCTGCCTTACCTGGTCGACCTCGCCGGGTTTGTAGCAGATAATGGTGACCTTATCCACGCCCTCGACCTTCTTCACTGCTATCTCCACCTCGGTCATGTCCACGCGATGGCCCCGTACTTTTATCTGAGAGTCGGCGCGTCCCTCGAACACCAGCACTCCGTCCACTACCATGGCATAGTCTCCCATGCGGTACAGGACGCTGTACTCTGCCCAGGGAGAGGGGGTTAAGGATTCTAAATAGCTATAACTAACCATAAACAACTCTAAATAACTAAAATAATAATAATAATAATAATAACAACATATAAGCTTATTGATACTGAACAATACTCCCTACATAAAAAACAAGTACGGATAGGAGATATTGTACGTTCCCTACAGAAAATTAAGTGTTAGTAGATATAAGCGTATCCTGCTCAATGAAAATAGAGTAAGAATTGTGCTTACTGGATAAAGAAAACGGTGCAAAAATAAAGAATAGTGTATGGTACCCAGAGAAAGCCAAGTGTTGATAGAGAAGTGTGCTTTGCTTAAGGAAAACGGAATAAAAGGACAACTTTAGAGAATGCTGTATTCCACCCAAAGAAAACTGAGTAAAAATACTAAACAACGCACTTTGAATAAACAAAATGGTAATTTGATTAACAAAATTGTAATACGATTGACAACATCTTATTGAGGTACCGAAAACAAAGTGGTGATGCATCAGTGTATGCATTGCCCGTCGAAAACGAGATGTAAGTCTGTAACTTTGCCTGTAGAATGTTGACAAAAGATAGAAATAATGAACAAAATAGAATAAAACAGAATGAAACAACCTTTTCTCTGAAGAACTTTGTGTAGGAAATTGCAACATTCAATATGAAATTTGCAGGATTGACTATACAATGCAAGTGGAAGAAAAATATAATTGATAATCTGTCCTTAAGAACTTTTGCTTACCCAGGTCAGCTGTGTGTTTACCTGGGTCACCTGTGTTTGCTTACCTGTCTCATCTGTGTTTGTTTACCTGGCTCAGCTGTGTGTTTACCTAGGTCACCTGTGTTTGCTTACCTGGCTCAGCTGTGTTTGTTTACCTGGGTCAGCTGTGCGTTTACCTGGGTCACCTGTGTTTGCTTACCTGTCTCAGCTGTGTTTATTTACCTGGGTCAGCTGTGTGTTGATTAGCGATGAACTTGTCTGGCTGCGCGCCTCCTACGTAACCCTTGGCAGTGTTGAGGCCAGCGGCGTACAGCTCCCCCATCTTGCCCTCGCGCACCGGTCTGCCGTCAGCGTCCAGGAGGTAGATGCCGCAGTTGTCGATTGGGTAGCCTGTGTGCAATCAATTCAGGTCACAGGTGAGGTCATTAGTATGGAGGCTCATTCATCACAAAATTATTTCCCTCTGAGAAAGCTTATGGTCTTTTTAATCTAATAATTTATTTTATTTATTTATTACAACTCGTATTTTTTTTTTTTTTTTTGCCATTTATTGTGACTTATTATATTTTATTTTACGGCTTCTTTTCCACCACAAACATCAATGCTTCACTCACATTTGAGGTCACGGATAAAGGCAATGGTGGGGAGGAGCATTCATCTGTACTATCCGATTCTTTTGATATAACACCCAATAAACTTAAGGCTGTTAGTGCTAAGTCATTAGAGAGCTGTAAAAGAAGACTACAACATTTTACGGATGAGGACAATAGGTGGAAATAGGTAGGTGTGTGTCATATAGGGACCGCCACGTGTAGATCCGATGGCTTCTTGCAGTTTCCTTAATTTTCTTATGTTCATCTTAAACAGCCTCGTAATGTCTCACTCATTCTAGTCAGTTGAAATCGTAAGTGAAGGCAGTGGTAGAAAGGAGCCTTTATCTGTGCTATCCTACTCTTTAGCTTAAGACAAACAGGCTCTTGGTCACTCAGCCAACCCTCCCTGACTCACCAATAGGGACCTTGTTGTTGACCAGCTTGGCAGAGGCGTCGCCGGGGCCATGGAACTGTAGGAAGGTCACGTCCCCCATCACCTCAGTGGACCCGAAGAAGTTGCAGATACTCTGTAACATTGGACCGTCTGTGTTAGGTTAGGTTGGGTAGGTTATAGACAAAATACTCGTAGATGAATAGGTTAGGTTAGGTCGCAGATAAATAGGTTATAGCTAAATAGGTAGCTTAGGTTAAGTTATAGATAAATAGTATATATTCATAGATGACTAAGTTAGGTTATATACAAATAGGTTATAGATAGGGAGATAGATTAGGTTGTGTTAGATTCAAATAAATAGGATGTACTTGTAGATAAATAGGTGAGGTTAGGTCATAGATAAATATGAAGGTACACAGAGGGAGATGTCGATGCTGCTGAAGGACTGCAGTAACTACATTACTTAATTGTTTATAAGTTGATTAGTAGATAAGTAAATAAAAAGATAGAGGGAAAGATAAACAGAAGGATAAATCAGTGCAGTTGGAACTTTAAATAAATTTCTCTCTCTCTCTCTCTCTCTCTCTCTCTCTCTCTCTCTCTCTCTCTCTCTCTCTCTCTCTCTCTCTCTCTCATTTTTTTTATTTGTTTGGTATATACTGTTGCAGATATTCTTTTAGATGTTGCGGTGAGAGTGGATGTTGTTGTGGCTTTGGTTGTTGTTGTAGTTATTGGTGGTGTTGTGCTTGTGGTGCGCTTGGCTACAGTTATTGCATTATCACCTGCCCGCTGGTGAAAGTGGTGAAGAAGATCTGGAGGAGGTCCGCGGACAGCACTTCCCCCGAGCACACCCACAACCTGTCACGAGGGGAACACGAGCTAAAACAACGACAACAATGACACGATAAAGAACAAAACAACACAAGCACGAGAACAGAACAACAGAAGACAGCCGAAAAAAAAAAACTAATAATAACAACATGAGTGCTTTTCAGTATATTATCTACAAACAAACTACAGGTACCTAATTAAACAGGTATGTTAGGACTTCTGACCTTTCTTTTAGGACTGGCATAAAAGTAATTAATTAAGCACTATTATCATGCTGCCAATCAGATTTAAGAGACAGGTATAGGCCCGAGTTACCTTGCTTATACATTACCTATGAATATATATATATATATATATATATATATATATATATATATATATATATATATATATATATATATATATATATATATATATATATATATATATATATATTTTTTTTTTTTTTAATGTAGGAGGGACACTGGCCAAGGGCAACAAAAATCCAACAAAAAACAAAATGCCCACTGAGATGCCAGTCCCATAAAAGGGTCTAAAACAGTAGTAAAAAATTGAAGGATAAGTGTCTTGAAATCTCCCTCTTGAAGGAATTCAAGTCAAAGGAAGGTGTAAATATGGAAGCAGGCAGGGAGTTCCAGAGTTTACCAGAGAAAGGAACGAATGATTGAGAATACTGGTTAACTCTTGCATTTGAGAGCTGGACATAATAGGGGTGAGAGAAAGAAGAAACTCTTGTGCAGCGAGGCCGCGGGAGGAGGGGAAGCATGCAGTTAGCGAGATCAGAAGAGCAGTTAGCATGAAAATAGCGGTAGAAGACAGCTAGAGATGCAACATTGCGGCGATGAGAGAGAGGTTGAAGACAGTCAGTTAGAGGAGAGGAGTTGATGAGGCGAAAAGCTTTTGATTCCACCCTCTCTAGAAGAGCGGTATGAGTGGAACCCCCCCCCCCAGGACATGTGAAGCATACTCCATACATGGACGGATAAGGCCCTTGTACAGAGTTACCAGCTGAAGGGGTGAGAAAAACTGGCGGAGACGTCTCAGAACGCCTAACTTCATAGAAGTTGTTTTAGCTAGAGATGAGATGTGAAGTTTCCAGTTCAGATTATAAGTAAAGGACAGACCGAGGATGTTCAGTGTAGAAGAGGGGGACAGTTGAGTGTCACTGAAGAAGAGGGGATAGTTGTCTGGAAGTTTGTGTCGAGTTAACAGATGGAGGAATTGAGTTTTTGAGGCATTGAACAATACCAAGTTTGCTCTGCCCCAATCAGAAATTTTAGAAAGATCAGAGGTCAAGCGTTCTGTGGCTTCCTTGCGTGAAATGTTTACTTCCTGAAAGGCTGGACGTCTATGAAAAGAAGTGGAAAAGTGCAGGGTGGTATCATCAGCGTAGGAGTGGATAGGACAAGAAGTTTGGTTTAGAAGATCATTAATGAATAATAAGAAGAGAGTGGGTGACAGGACAGAACCCTGAGGAACACCACTGTTAATAGATTTAGGAGAAGAACAGTTACCGTCTACCACATCAGCAATAGAACGGTCAGAAAGGAAACTTGAGATGAAGTTACAGAGAAAAGGATAGAAGCCATAGGAGGGTAGTTTGGAAATCAAAGCTTTGTGCCAGACTCTATCAAAAGCTTTTGATATGTCCAAGGCAACAGCAAAAGTTTCACCCAAAATCTCTACAAGAGGATGACCAAGACTCACTAAGGAAAGCCAGAAGATCACCAGTGGAGCGGCTTTGACGGAATCCATACTGGCGATCAGATAGAAGGTTGTGAAGTGATAGATGTTTAAGAGTCTTCCTGTTGATGATAGATTCAAATACTTTATATAGGCAGGAAATTAAAGCAATAGGACGGTAGTTTGAGGGATTAGAACAGTCACCCTTTTTAGGGACAGGTTGAATGTAGGGAAATTTCCAGCAAGAAGGAAAGATAGATGTGGAGCAGGAGATAGGTAGGCTAAAAAAGTTCAAGTCACCAGGACCTGATGAAATATATCCCAGAGTACTGAAGGAATGTAAAAAGATTATTAGGGAGCCGTTAGTTTCTGTCTTTAGGAAATCACTGGAGTCGGGTGAGGTACCAGACATGTGGAGGCAGGCTAATGTAGTACCCATCTTTAAGAAAGGGGATAAAACTTTAGCGTCTAATTATAGACCTGTCAGCTTAACTTCAGTTGTAGGTAAAATGTTAGAGTCAATAATAGCCAGGAACATTAGGGAACATTTAGACAAACATAACTTGATAAATCAGTCACAGCATGGCTTCACGAAGGGGAAGTCTTGCCTGACAAACTTGTTAAGTTTTTACAGTAAGGTGTACGAGGCAGTAGATAATGGTGATAGTTATGATATCTTATATCTGGACTTTAGTAAAGCATTCGACAAGGTGCCCCATCAAAGGCTCCTGAGAAAGGTTAGGGCGCACGGGATAGATGGGAAGGTGTTAGGTTAGATAGGGTCATGGCTTGGTAACAGGCGACAGAGAGTGCTAATAAACGGCTCGAAATCCGAGTGGGGTCATGTCATTAGTGGGGTGCCACAGGGATCAGTATTAGGGCCATTATTATTTCTAATATATATCAATGACTTGGATAGTGGAATTAGTAGCGATGTTAGTAAATTTGCGGATGACACAAAGATAGGTAGATTAATTAGGTCAGAAGCGGATGCCATCGCCTTGCAGACAGACTTAGATAGAATGAATGAATGGACGGATAGATGGCAAATACAATTTAATATCAATAAATGCAAAGTGCTTAGCGTAGGTAGAGGAAACCCACACAATAGGTACACATTAAACACCCAAACTCTGGTAGGTACAGGGTACGAGAAAGATTTAGGAGTTATAGTTAGCTCTGAACTCCGTCTAGGGAAACAATGCATAGAAGCCAGAAACAAGGCAAATAGGGTACTAGGATTCATTTTTAGGAGTGTTAAAAGTAGAAGGCCGGAAGTAATATTAAAGTTATACTTGGCGCTGGTCAGACCTCATCTAGACTACGCTGTGCAGTTCTGGTCCCCACATTACAGGAAAGATATAGGTCTATTAGAATCAGTACAGAGGAGAATGACTAAAAGGATACAGGGGATGAGGAGTATTCCTTACGAAGCGAGGTTGAAGCGGTTAAATTTACATTCTCTAGAGAGACGTAGGTTAAGAGGGGACCTGATAGAAGTCTTTAAGTGGTATAAGGGTTATAACAAGGGAGATGTAAGCAAAATTCTTAGGATCAGCAACCAGGGTAGAACAAGAAATAACGGGTTCAAGCTTGAAAAATTTAGGTTTAGGAAGGAGATAGGAAAAAATTGGTTCTCAAATAGAGTGGTAGATGAGTGGAACGGACTCAGTAATCATGTAGTTAGTGCTAGGACACTAGAGAGCCTTAAGAGAAGATTAGACAAGTTTATGGATGGGGATAACAGATGGAAATAGGTAGGAGTGTTTCATACAGGGACTGCCACGTGTAAGCCTGGTCGCTTCTTGCAGCTTCCCTTATTTCTTATGTTCTTATGTTCTTATGTTGACAGACAGAGCTGAAAGAGTTTGACTAGGCAAGGTGCAAGCACGGAAGCACAGTTTCAGAGAACAATAGGAGGGACCCCATCAGGTCCATGAGTCTTCCGAGGGTTCATGCCAGCGAGGGCATGGAAAACATCACTGCAAAGAATTTTAATAGGTAGCATGAAGCAGTCAGAGGGTGGAGGAGAGGGAGGAACAAGTCCAGAATTGTCCAAGGTAGAGTTCTTAGCAAAGGTTTGAGCGAAGAGTTCAGCTTTAGAAATAGATGTGATAGCAGTGGTGCCATCTGGTTGAAATAAAGGAGGGAAAGAAGAAGCAAAGTTGTTGGAAATATTTTTGGCTAGATGCCAGAAGTCACGAGGGGAGTTAGATCTTGAAAGATTTTGACATTTTCTGTTAATGAAGGAGTTTTTGGCTAGTTGGAGAACAGACTTGGCATGATTCCGGGCAGAAGTTTAAAGTGCATGAGATTCTGGTGATGGAAGGCTTAAGTACCTTTTGTGGGCCACCTCTCTATCATGTATAGCACGAGAACAAGCTGTGTTGAACCAAGGTTTGGAAGGTTTAGGTCGAGAAAAAGAGTGAGGAATGTACGCCTCTATGCCAGACACTATCGCCATTTGTCATGCGCTCGGCACACAGAGACAGGTCTCCGACACGGAAGCAGTAGTCATTCCAAGGAAAATCAGCAAAATACCTCCTCAGGTCCCCCCAACTAGCAGAGGCAAAACGCTAGATGCACCTTCGCTTAGGGGGATCCTGAGGAGGGATTGGAGTGATAGGACAAGATTGAGGACAATATGAGATTGTGATCGGAGGAGCCCAACGGAGAAGAGAGGATGACAGCATAAGCAAAAGGATTAGAGGTCAGGAAAAGGTCAAGAATGTTGGTCGTATCTCCAAGACGGTCAGGAATACGGGTAGGATGTTGCACTAATTGCTCTAGGTCGTGGAGGATAACAAAGTTGAAGGCTAGTTCACCAGGATGGTCAGTGAAGGAAGAGGAAAGCCAAAGCTGGTGGTGAACATTGAAGTCTCCAAGAACGGAGATCTCTGCAAAAGGGGAGAGGGTCAGAATGTGCTCCACTTTGGAAGTTAAGTAGTCAAAGAATTTCTTATAGTCAGAGGAGTTAGGTGAGAGGTATACAGCACAGATAAATTTAGTTTGAGGGTGACTGTAATCGTAGCCAGATGGTGGAAAACCCGGAAGATTCAAGAGCGTGGGCAAGAGAGCAGGTTAAGTCATTGCGCACATAAACACAACATCCAGCTTTGGATTGAAAATGAGGATAGAGAAAGTAGGAGGAAACAGAAAAGGGACTACTGTCAGTTGCCTCAGACACCTGAGTTTCAGTGAGGAAAAGAAGATGAGGTTTAGAAGAGGAGAGGTGGTGTTCTACAGATTGAAATTTAGATCTTAGATCGCGAATGTTGCAGAAGTTAATGAAGAAAAAGTTGAGCGGGGTGTCAAGACACTTAGGGTCGTCAACAGAAGGGCAGTCCGATCTGGAGACATTTATGGTCCCCTCCCCAGATGGGGACTCCGAGGCTGGTGTAGGAGTCGCCATGATAATTTTGAAATTTTGAGTGAAGGGTGTGTGTGTTATTAGGTGCTTGTAGTTTTGTGTGGAGGAAGAGAGTTGTCTTTAGAGGGCAGGCTGTGACTGTCCCCTTGTATTGTGAGACACAAAGGGAAACGTTCAGTGAGGTCACAGTTGGGTTTAATGATAAGTTCACCGCACCCCCTGAACAGTGCTTTAGACCTCACTGGAAATAATTATCGTTTCGGCAGGTGCCTATTGGCTCCTCCTGGTAAGGAGGACAGGTGAGAGTGTGGCTGGTCCTTACTTGAGTGCCTTCAGCTTGGGGGCGGTGGGGGAGGAGCAGTGCAGGAGGATAGAACGCAAGAGGCTTGGCACGAGTACCAGACGACCCACCTTGGCCTCGTCCAGCACAGACACCAGATCGTCCACGGCTTGGATCATGGCCTAAGAAAGGGAGGGGTGGGTTAGGTTAGGTGAGAAACGGATGGTGAGAGAGGGAATGGTGAGAGAAAAGATAGTGAAAGAGAGGAAAAAGAGAATTTCTATTAATCACCAGAAAATTGAAAATGCACCACCCCTACTACTACTACTACTACTACTACTACTACTACTACTACTACTACTACTACCACCACCACCACCACCCTTACCTTGGGCACCACTATGAGGCTGTGACCCGTGAGTAGAGGACCAAAAATTTCGCTGATGGAGTCCACGAAGGTGAGAGCTGTCTTGAAGCAACACACCTGGGGCGAGGCGGAAAGGTTAATTGACACGCTGATGGAAATCAATGAAGTAATGAAGTATATAGAGAATAACATGTGCTTTTGACGTGTGCTGGCAGGGGAGCGATGTGCGTGCTGATAGAGATGAAAGTGGTGTCAGAAAATGCGTGTTAAATGGACGTGCGTACGTAGATGATCCAGAAATTTGAAATGGCTTGAAAAATACTATAAATTTGTTTGGTTTTGTAGGAAATTGAATTGGTGTCAGAAAGTGTGTGTTAAAGTGACTTGCCTAGGTAATGGACAAAATGTAAGTGATTTGTAGAAAACGTGTGAAAACTGCTTGGTTTATGTGAAGTAGTTCGAAGAGATATGTTAAAGTTATTAGTTTGATAGAGAACTGACGTAATTTGAAAAGAAAACGTGGAAATTATTTCGATATATAAGAAAATATTGGTGAAAATTACTTGATTTGAGGTAGTTTAAAGAAAAATGTATTAAATTTATTTATTTATTTATTTATTTATTGAAATTCTAGCGGTTTGAAAAAAAAAGTTGGGTTAGTGAAGAACTGACGTGATTTGAAAATAAAAGTGGAAGTTATCTTATTATACAGATATAAAACTGGAGTGGTTTGAAAATAAGGAAATTATTTGGCTTACAAGAAACTAAAGTGACTATAAGTTAATAAGGTAAAATAGAATATAGGAGAAGAATCAAAACACTTGGCCAATTTAAATTTCTGAGGTGTCTCCATACTCTCCTCTCCTTTGCACCTTCTCTCACTTTCTTGATTACTTTTCAAAGCTGTTGTTGATACAAATAACAATGACAGAGAAGTATTATAGTGAGTTAGGACCACATTCTGAAACCCTTCTGCGTCGCACCTCCACCACTTTCAAAAGGCTCTGTTTACTTGAAGCTACACGGGTTTTTAAGGGTGTTTTTTTACAGTTATAGCGACAGATTAACAAGATTTATACAGAGTGTAATACGAGTTTCTGCCAGAGGTGAAAGTACATGTTATTCTTAGTAGAAAGTGCTCGATGCACTTGTGCATTCTGAGGCGTTGTTTAGCCGTAGTGTGAAATTCAAGTGTGGCCTGGCAACAGATACAACGGCCAGGCCGGCTGGGTAATCATGGCGGAGAAACACCACGTCCACACACTCCACATTACTGGAAGCGTTATGTAATGCAATGTGAACGTATTCATTGTCATACTCTGGGTGAGGTCTGCGTGAGGTTAACTAACAATCAGCTGGTTTGCTGATGGTCTCGCCACTTCCCACTCCCTACTCTGGCAGCCAGTGCATGGTGCCTCGGTGCCTATTATTTTATTTGTCGTTTATTACATCCATACCATCATTGAGTAATGTATGTCGGTAATCGATATCAGTCCGTTGTTGTCAGTCGTCTTGTCATGGGATATCATAAAGCTCCAAAACCTGCAAGAAATCATGAATATTATTCATAATTTCGCCAACGGATATTCAGGTCTACACATCCCGCCTTGAACACCCGAATGGCTCGGCCGTTGTAACTGTCGCCGGGCCGCACTTGAATTTCATACCATGGCTAAACAACGCCTCAAAATGTGTATGTGCATATAACATTTTCCTCTTACAATATCTTGTACTTTCACCTGTGGCAATAACCACAGAAACTCGTGTTATACCATGTATGCTCGTATCATGAACAGGAGAAAGTCTTGAGAACCCGGCTAATCATCTCAATGGCCTTTGAAAATAGTCGTGGTGAGAGAGCAAAGCGTTTCTGAATACGAGCCTTAGAATAGCGACGCACATACTTTCCCTTCCTCGCCTCACCTCTGCTGGCTGGTAGGGGAAGGTCCGCCATTGCCACGCCAGGCGGTTGAGGACGGCCCTGTGCGGCACCCTCACCCCCTTGGGCACCCCCGTGGAGCCTGAGGTGTACAGGATGATGGCGATGGAGTCCCCTGTGAGGCACAGTCCCACCTCCTCCTCGCCTAGGTGATCTCCACTCATTGCTTCCACCTGTCAGGGATTCAAATGTTAATGCTTTTCCTCTCATTGCTCCACTTCTCCTCCTCCTCCTCTCCTCCTCACGTTCCTCTTATTCAAATGTTAAAACTCTTTCTTTCTCTTATTGTTCTTCATCACCATATTTTTATTTATTTGTCTTCTTCGTCTTATTTCTCCATTTATTTATTTTCAATTCCTCTTCGTCCTATTTTTTTCTCTCATTTGTTTTTCAGTTCCACTTCATCGTATTCTTCCTTTTCGTTTTTTTTCTTTCCATTCTTCCTCTTACACCGGTCCTCCCCCCAAAAATGTTCTTTTCATGTTTTCTTTTTTTCTTCCTTTTTAACAACCTTAGTTATTCCTCTTCCTTTTATCACTCTTTTTTGAGTTATCCTGAATTCCTTCGTCCGTCTCTTATTCTCTTCTTTCTCTTCCTTTCTTTTTCTCTTCTTTTCCAGTAATTTTAGGGTTATTCCTCCTCTTCCTCACTTCCTCATTTTCCTCTTGTTCCTTATATCTTTCTTCCTCTTCATTCAATTATCATCTTCCATCAATCCAAAGTTTACTACTTTTTTTTCATTTATCCTCTCTTCTCCTCCTCTTCCTCCTCTTCCTCCTCCTCCTCCTCCTCCTCCTCCTCCTCCTCCTCCTCCTCCTCCTCCTCCTCCTCCGTATAGAGTTCAGGTAGGCGTATAGAGTTCACCATAGGGTGAATAGTAGAACTTCCTTTCATCCTTTCCTATGAAAATTTCCATGCCAGTTTTTCCATACTGCATGGTACTTTTCCCAACTATTTCCATGCCAGCGCAAGCTGGAGGGAGTGGTGGGTGGGGAGGAGCCTTCTGCTATGCTGTCCTGTCTCTCTTCCCTGTAGCTAGTTAGAAGTAGTTACCAAACAGCTTTGCAAGGACCAAAAGGTCTGTTGCTGTTTGGCTTTCCTTTTTTATTCCTTTGTATTCCTCCTCCTCCTCTTCCTCCTCCTCCTCCTCCTCCTCCTCCTCCTCCTCCTCCTCCTCCTCCTCCTCCTCGTGATCTACCCTAGCTCCACACACACACACACACACACACACACACACACACACACACACTCAATTACATTAACTGTCATACTAAGTCACGTATTTCCTTCCTCATTAATTGCTCTCTACTCTTGCCTTCGTGTCTTGTTTAGTTTCAAGGATGAGAGTTGGGATAGGTCTGGTTTTATTTTGTTTTGTTTTGTTATGTTGTTTGGTTTGAGTATGTTTGGTTTGCTTTGCTTTGCTTTGCTCTTGGCTTGATTTTGGTTTGGTTTGGTTCAGTTTTATTACGTTCGGTTTGTTTTGGATTGATTTGGTTTAGTTGTCAGGTTAGGTTTTGTTTTGTTTTCGTTTGGTTTAGTTTGGGTTGGTTTGTTTTGTCTTGTTTAGGTTAGGTTATGCAGCAGCAGCAGGAGGAACATTCAAACTTAAATTTCATCACTGAACCTCCTCTCACCGCATCGTCTTTTCATGAACTCACCTCCTCGTGAAGGTCTTGGAAGTTGAACACAGGCACGCCCTCCTCCTGTGCCACCTCCGCTGCCTCGCACGACTCCTCCACCAGCAGAAGGCTGGGGCGGGCGTCCCTCAGGATATGCGCCACACGGCCGGCGGGGAAGGCGGCATCCAAGGGCAGGTAGGCGCCGCCAGCCTGTGTGCGTTGATAGATTTACTTATGGCGCGCCGCGCCGATTAGCCTGTTTTAAGTTTCGTTTTAATTCTGATAATCTTGAAAATCCTATCACACCATGCACATTTTTATTATAATTGGTGGAAATAATTTTGAGTGATTATTGCACAATTAGCCTGTTAGGACTGATAGATTTATGATGTAGCACGTGCGTGATGTTCCCTTGTTTGGTTACCTTCAGGCCAGTGGACAAATTGTGATTGCTTGTATTAATTAGACAGGTGTGGCTATTGTGACACGGAGATGTGGCACTGACAGGTGTGGCTATTGTGAGACTGAGGCTCATATTCAGAGATGATTAACCAAGTTCTCAAGACTGTTCTGTTAATAATGTAGAAATCTTATTAATCTATCACTATAACCACAAAAAACATCCTTAAAACCCGTGTAGCTTCAATTAGAGGCTTTTGAAAATAGTCAGGGTGCGGACGGAAGTGTTTCAGAATGTAGGCTAAGTGACAGATGCAGCCTCTGTTACCTTGTGTATGGCCAGCAGGCAGGTGACAAGGCGGGAGGAGGGCGGGAGGCAGACTGCCACCACTCTGTCACCATCGGGGTTGGCACACGGCCCGCCGGTGAGACGCCGCACCAAATACCTGTTGGGGGACGGAAAGGTGTTAACGCTACTCAAAATTTGAATGATCTTGTGTGGCGGGAATGAAGAGGTGTTAACGCGACTCCCAGCTTGAATGACCTTGGCTGCTTGATTTCTTACCGTTAATATCTGTTCAGGGAGTGTTGAAAGACTAAGTGAATTTGTGACCAGGGATGGTAGGTGGATGTAGGTAAGTATGTCGTCTGAAGGTGCTGGCATGTGTAGGAATGCTGACCACTTACAGTTTCTCTTACGTTATTATGATATTATTTTCCTTTGTTCTTATTTACTTTATGCAAAATGTGAAAGGTCGTGGAAAGTGCGATTGAAGACGGAAACTTCCTTGACGTCTCTGAAATAGATAAATGGATGGATGCACATGAAACAAGGGCAAGCAAAACGTAAAATAATATAAAGGTTCGGAAGAAAATCACCTCCAAAATGTTATTCGATGATTAATATCTTGAAGTTATGATTTCTGCAGAAGTAAGATCGCGGCCGAGAGAAACAAGGACGCGACCCTCCCATTAAATGTTACTTTTGACAGTATTCTCTCTCTCTCTCTCTCTCTCTCTCTCTCTCTCTCTCTCTCCTCTCTCTCTCTCTCTCTCTCTCTCTCTCTCTCTCATGCTCTCCTTTACCCTTTCCTTCCATCTTGAGGGCGGCCTTCCTCTCCCACTGACATCTTCACTTCCCTCGCATGCACTTTCTTTACAAACTTTTCGCATCTTACCCTCCCAACATGGCCATACCATCTCCGTGTTTTCCTTGTCAGCCATTCCACCAATCAACAATTTACATCACTTGCACAGACGCTCATACCGCCTCTCACGTACATTTTATTGCTTCCACTTTTTTCATTTAGTCATTCCCCCATGCCCTTCTCAGGTAACACTTTTACACAGCACACACTCTTAATTTCTATTGCTGTAGTTCACGTTTATGATTCATATGTCGATGCTAATCTCTTTTTGGATCCCCCAATTTATAACATCCGCAAGTGTTCTTACGAAACAAGGTGTCTTAAACGCTCGTAATTCGAAAATGAGTTAGAGAATGTGTGGTTATCGAAGTGAATAGGAAAATTAAAAACATGTTAAAGCTCATCTATCTTCGAAGATTATAAAATCGTACACCTCCCAGAACGTTCATTAGTGAAAACCCAAAAATAAAAAGTGGCCATCATGCAAGTGGTGCTGACGTGGTGAATTAAAAGATTATTATTATTATTATTATTTAATATTTTTTTTAAGAAATAAGAATTGATAAAAATAATCTTAATCTTTATTTTGCTAATTCAA
>NC_087184.1:9117719-9135219 GCF_035594125.1 Scylla paramamosain
CTTTGTGCCAGACTCTATCAAAAGCTTTTGATATGTCTAAGGCAACAGTAACAATTTCACTAAAATCCCTAAAAGAGGATGACGAAGACTCAGTAAGGAAATCCAGAAGAAGTAGATCAGCCTCGACGGAAACCATACTAGCGATCAGATAGAAGGTTGTGAAGTGATAGATACTTAAGAATCTTCCTGTTAAGGATAAATTCATAAACTTTAGAGAAGTAGAAAATTAAAGGAATAGGTAGTTTGAGGGATTAGAACGGTTTACGCTTTTTAGGAATATGTTGAATGTAGGCAAACTTCCATCAAGAAGGAAAGGTAGGTGTTGATAGACACCAGCTGGAAGAGTTTGACTAGGCAAGGTGCAAGCACAGAGGCACAGTTTCGGAAAACAATAGGAGGGACCCCATCAGGTCCATAAGCCAACGATGGGCATGGAAAAACATCACTGCGAAGGATCCTAATAAGTAGCATGAAATAGTCGGAGGGTGGAGTAGAGGAAGGAAACAAGCACTGAAATAATCCGAGGTAGAGTTTTTAACAAAGGTTTGAGCAAAGAGTTCAGCTTTAGAAATAGATGAGGTGGCAGTGGTGCCATCAGATTGAAATAAAGGAGGGGAAGATGAAGAAGAAAGGTTGTTGATGTTTTTGGCGAGGTGCCATAGGTGTGTGTGTGTGTGTGTGTGTGTGTGTGTGTGTGTGTGCGTGCGTGCGTGCGTGCGTGCGTGCGCACACTACCTGCTTAAGCCAGTATATACTATTTCTCTCTCTCTCTCTCTCTGTCTCTCTCTCTCTCTCTCTCTCTCTCTCTCTCTCTCTCTCTCTCTCGCTGTCTCTCTCTCGTATGAGTTAGTAGGCTTATGTTGTCTCACGGACTATACTGTAAAGCTTACAGTGATGAAGTAATGGAGACAGACAGTGTTGTTAGTGCTTTCTCTCTCTCTCTCTCTCTCTCTCTCTCTCTCTCTCTCTCTCTCTCTCTCTCTCTCTCTCTCTCTCTCTCTCTCTCTCTCTTTCTCTCTTCTACACACCAACGGGCGTCCCACACTGTGTCGGATTGCACACACACACACACACACACACACACACACAGACACACACACAGAAAAAAGTACGAATAAAAGAAATCTAAACGCCCACTTCACAGAAACGTTGTGATACCCATCCACCCACACGTCCACACACGTGCAGAGAAAAATTCAAATATACTGTATAGGTAGGAGAAAAAAAAAATGTATAAGATCAAAGCACCCAATTCACTGAAACAATTTTACACACACACACACACACACACACACACACACACACACACACACACACACACACACACACACACACACGCACACACACACAGAGACACGCGTGGATCTGCCAAGCGGTGAGCGGGTTGATGTGCTGGTGATGGCGGCGACGTAGCTGTGCGCAGAGCGGAGGCTACTAGGTAACTGATGAGAGAGGGACACTGGGACACTCGACAGCTATGACGAGGGGTCCCGCAAAGGCAGATCAGTAATTCCCTAGACTCGTTCTGGAAAATCCCTAGATTGGACAGGAGTTCCTAATTTATAAATATTGACACATGTATTTACAGTAAAAAAAAAAAAAATACATATATATATATATATATATATATATATATATATATATATATATATATATATATATATATATATATATATATATATATATATATATATATATATATAAAAGTTATTGACTATTTCAGAGGGTTTTTTTTTTATCATTATACAGATAATATACTACAGTAACTACCGAAAATTCCTTTTTGACTGATTTCTCTCGAACCTCCCCTCCTCAAAAAAAAAAAAAAAAAAAAACAATGCTAAAATTTTCTTTTGATGAGTAAATTTCCCACCGACACACTCAGTGGTTTTAGTGAGACGAAACAAAGTTAGCCTTTCATAACCATACTCAGACAAATATTACAGTATTACAGGCACTACAGAATGTCATGACATCCTGTAGCTAATACGCTTACTATATAAGTCTTAATCACATTCCTGCATAACACTGAAGGAGCTACATTTTACAACTCACAAAAACACACAAAAAAACATAAATTTATTGTGTGTGTGTGTGTGTGTGTGTGTGTGTGTGTGTGTGTGTGTGTACTGTGTGCCGGCGAGGAGGGGTATGTAAACAAAATGGCAAGTGGCAAATGGGTGAGTAAGTTGAGCCCAAGGCTGAGGCGCTGACCCGAATCGCTGCACATGATTGGCAGAAACTTGTTGACTCCGATAGCTAATGCTCTCTTGCCCGCTGCTGTTTAATAACTGACTGATTGACTGACTGACTGTCTGATTGGTAGCGCTGTAGCATGGCAGTAAGGGAAGAAGGAAAAGGAAGAAAGGTATATGTAAACAACTGGAGATGTTAATGAAGGGTTTTAAGTTTGTTATTTCTTTATTCCGCTCTTCAGTTTATCTGTTTCATTTCTAATTCAAGGGAGGGAAGAGGGAGTGATATTTGGAAGTAGATGAAAAGTAGAAAAGAATAAGTAGTAGTAGTAGTGACAGGGAGGAGGCAGTAGGCATCTGCCGAAACGATAATTACTTCCAGTGAGGTCTAAAGCAATGGATCAGGGGGTGCTGTGAACTTATCATTAAACCCAGCTGTGACCTCACTGAACGTTTCCCTTTGTGCCTCATAACACAAGGGGATAATCACAGCCTGCCTTCTAAAGACAACTCTCTTCCTTTACACAAAACTACAAGCACCTAATTACATAAACAACCTTCACTCAAAATTCAAAATTATCATGGCGACTTCTACACCAGCCTCGGAGTCCCCGTCTGGGGAGGGGACCACAAATGTCCCCAGGTCGGACTGCTCTTCTGGTATCGACCCTAAGTGTCTTGACACCCCCCTCAACTTTTTCTTCATTAACTTCTGCAACATTCGCGATCTAAGATTTAATTTTCAATCTGTAGAACACCACCTCTCCTCTTCTAAACCTCATCTTTTTTTCCTTACTGAAACACAAGTGTCTGAGGTAACTGACAGTAACCCCTTTTCTGCTTCCTCCTACTTTCTCTATCCTCATTTTCAGTCCAAAGCTGAATGTTGCGTTTATGTGCGCAATGACTTAACCTGTTCTCGTGCCCACGCTCTTGAATCTTCCGAGTTTTCCACCATCTGGCTACGACTACAGAGTCACTCTCAAACTAAATTTATCTGTGCTGTATACCTCTCACCTAACTTCTCTGACTATAAGAAATTCTTTGACTACTTAACTTCCAAAGTGGAGCACATTCTGACTCTCTTCCCTTTTGCAGAGATCTCCATTCATGGAGACTTCATTGTTCACCACCAGCTTTGGTTTTCCTCTCCCTTCACTGACCATCCTGTTCAACTTTGCTATCCTCCACGACCTAGACCAATTGGTGCAACATCCCACTCGTATTCCTGACCGTCTTGGAGATACGACCAACATTCTTGACCTTTTCCTGACCTCTAATCCTTTTGCTTATGCTATCATCCTCTCTTCTCCGTTGGGCTCCTCCGATCACAATCTCATATCTGTATCTTGTCCTATCACTCCAATCCCTCCTCAGGATCCTCCTAAGTGGAGGTGCCTCTGGCGTTTTGCTTCTGCTAGTTGGGGGACCTGAGGAGATATTTTGCTGATTTTCCTTGGAATGACTACTGCTTCCGTGTCAGAGACCTGTCTCTGTGTGCCGAGAGCATAACAGAGGTGATAGTGTCTGTTATGGAGGCGTACATTCTTCACTCTTTTTCTCGACCTAAACCTTCCAAACCTTGGTTTAATACAGCTTGTTCTCGTGCTATACATGCTAGAAAGGTGGCCCAGAAAAGGTACTTAAGCCTTCCATCACCACTTTATATTTCTTCCAGGAACAATGCCAAGTCTGTTCTCCAACTAGCCAAAACTCCTTCATTAATAGAAAATGTCAAAATCTTTCAAGATCTAACTTCCCTCGTGACTTCTGGCATCTAGCGAAAAATATCTCCAGTAACTTTGCTGCTTCTTCTTTCCCTCCTTTATTTCAACCAGATGGCACCACTGCTATCACATCTATTTCTAAAGCTGAACTCTTCGCTCAAACCTTTGCTATAAGAACTCTACCTTGGACGATTCTTGGCTTGTTCCTCCCTCTCCTCCAACCTCTGACTACTTTATGCTACCTATTAAAATTCTTCGCAATGATGTTTTCCATGTCCTCGCTGGCCTTAACCCTCGGAAGGCTTATGAACTTGATGGGGGTCCCTCCTATTGTTCTCCGAAACTGTTGCCTCCGTGCTTGCACCTTGCCTAGTCAAACTCTTTCAGTTCTGTCTGTCAACATCTAATTTTCCTTCTTGCTGGAAGTTTGCCTACATTCAACCTGTTCCTAAAAAGGGTAACCGTTCTAATCCCTCAAACTACCGTCCTATTGCTTTAATTTCCTGCCTCTCTAAAGTTTTTGAATCTATCCTCAACAGGAAGACTCTTAAACATCTACCACTTCACAACCTTCTATCTGATCGCCAGTATCGGTTCCATAAAGGCCGCTCCACTGGTGATCTTCTGGTTTTCCTCACTGAGTCTTGGTCATATTCTTTTAGAGATTTTGATGAAACTTTTGCTGTTGCCTTGGACATATCAAAAGTTTTTGACAGAGTCTGGCACAAAGCTTTGATTTCCAAACTACCCTTCTACGAATTCTATCCTTCTCTCTGTAACTTTATCTCAAGTTTCGTTTCTCACCATTTTATTGCTGCTGTGGTAGACGGTCACTGTTCTTTTCCTAAATCTATTAACAGTGGTGTTCCTCAGGGTTCTGTCCTGTCACCCACTCTCTTCTTATTTAATGATCTTGTAAACCAAACTTCTTGTCCTATCCACTCCTACGATGATCATACCACCCTGCACTTTTCCACGTCTCTTCATAGACGTCCAACCCTTCAGGAAGTAAATATTTCACGCAGGGAAACAGAACGCCTGACTTCTGACCTCTCTAAAATTTCTGATTGGGGCAGAGCAAACTTGGTATTGTTCAATGCCTCAAAAACTCATTTCCTTCATCTGTCAACTCGACACAACCTTCCAGACAACTATCTCCTCTTCTTCAATGACACTCAACTGTCCCCCTCTTCTACACTCGGTTTGTCCTTTACTTATAATCTAAACTGGAAACTTCACATCTTACCTCTAGCTAAAACAGCTTCTATGAAGTTAGGTGTTCTGAGACGTCTCCATCAGTTTTTCTCACCCCCACCAGCTGCTAACTCTGTACAGGGGCCTTATCCGTCCATGTATGGAGTATGCTTCACATGTATTGGGGGGTTTCCACTCATACCGCTCTTCTAGACAGGGTGGAGTCAAAAGCTTTGTGTCTTATCAACTCCTTTCCTCTAACTGACTGTCTTCAGCCTCTCTCTCATCGCCGCAGTGTTGCATCTCTAGCTATCTTCTACCGCTATTTTCATGCTAACTGCTCTTCTGATCTTACTAACTACATGCCTCCCCTCCTCCCGCGGCCTCGCTGCACAAGACTTTCTTCTTTCTCTCACCCCTATTCTGTCCACCTGTCTAATGCAAGAGTTAACCAGTATTCTCAATCATTCATCCCTTTCTCTGGTAAACTCAGGAACTCCCTGTCTGCTTCTGTATTTCCACCTTCCTATGACTTGAATTCCTTCAAAAGGGAGGTTTCATGACACTTATCCTTCAATTTTTTGATTACCTCTTTGGATCCTTTTCTGGGACTGGCATCTTATTGTTTTTTTTTTTTCTGAATTTATGTTGCCCTTGGTGAGTGTCCCTCCTACATATAAAAAGTAATAATAGCAATTTTACATTCAAAGCACACAATGATTATGCTGTATTGCCACATTTTCTTGCTTTTCGTCATTTGCATGGGAGGCAGAAAATCTTTTATTCAACAGATTTATTTATCCTTGCCTGTGTTGCCAACCATATGTGATAACATCTAAAAGTTTTACGCGTTTTGTTAAGTTCTTACAGGATGATAGGTGGAAATGGGTAGGTAAGTTTCATGCTTGGACTTTGAGATGTAGGCCCAACGACTTCTTGCAGCTTCTCTTATTTTGTCATCCTCGCATAAGACGAGAAGTTTAATTTAGGAATCAAACAACTCACGCAAGAAAAGCACATAACGCCTGCCTTCTAATCTGATTGGAGCAGAGGAAACTTGGAATTGTTCAATGTCTCAAAAATTCAATTCCTCCATCTATCGACTCACACAACCTTCCAGATAACTATCCCGTCTTCTTCATTGACGATCAACTGTCTCCCTCTCCAACACAGAACATTCTCGGTCTGCTCTTTACTTATAATTATTAATTCCTTTTTTTCAGTTAGTCTCTAGAACGCCCTGCCTGCTTCTGATTTCCTTTTTTCCTACGTATGACCTGAACTCTCAGGTCACTTTCATGCAATTTGCGTGATCCTTTTGACCTTTTTTTGGGGGATTGGCACTCATTTTGTTGCCCTTAGCCAGTGCCCCTCTTGCATAAAAAAAGGTTTCACTTGGTTATTCAATCCTTTTGCTATTATTAATCTTTGGAAATTATACGCTAATCATCCAGCAGACCATTTTCCATATTTTAAAAGATTCCATAGAAAGCAGCGCAGCAGCAGCAGCAGCACCAGCAACAGTAGTAGTAATAATAGTAGTAGTAGAAATAGGAGGAGGAGTAGGAGGAAGAGGAGAAGGGGAGAGACTTGTGTAACAGGTAATAGGGTTCATATAGGGAGAGAGAGAGAGAGAGAGAGAGAGAGAGAGAGAGAGAGAGAGAGAGAGAGAGAGAGAGAGAGAGAGAGAGATGCATGGAGGGGTGCCACTGATTGAAGGGAATAACCACTTCCCTTGGAGGCCCTGACAGCGGCAGGAAGCGGGAAGTGACGCACCGTGCCGTCATTGGTCGTCCTTGTCTCCGCCGGTGCGCAAATTACACTTCCTTCATTAAGTGTTGTGGGCGCCGCCGCTCCTGGCCTGTGATTGGCTCCCAGCCACGCGATGGTGAATTGTTGTGTGTGTGTGTGTGTGTGTGTGTGTGTGTGTGTGTGTGTGTGTGTGAACAACATATGAACAACGTATAAATTTTTAAGAAATGTCCTTATGTGTTGTAAAGGACATATCCCAGGAAGGTTACCCAACAACAATATACGTAGTCTTGATATTTATTATTCTGATGGTTTCTTCAGTGTTCATCATTCAGACCACACGAGGATGTTTTTCTGTTAGCCTTATATTTTACGGAATGTGTCCAGCATGTATATAATTCTCTAGGTCATGCATATGGGCTCACTGAGCTGCTTGAAAGTTACTTAGAGCAATGAACCATATTATGAAACACTTCTGCCCACTGCCACTGCTTTTGAAAAGCTCTATTTGAAGACGCACGGGTTTTGTAGGGTGCTTTTTTTTATTTATTTATTTTTTTTTATGGCTTTAGTGACAGGTTGGCAAGATTTATACACTATTAACAGGAGAAACACTCTTGAGAACCTGGCTGATCATCTGTATGGCCTTTGAAATTAGTCGTGATGAGAGAACAACGCGTTTTGAATAGTGGCCAGTGTGTCATTCCACTGTAGTTCCCTCACTGTTAGCTGACTCAGGTCCCGCACACTTGTTGTGTATGAAGTGTCGAGTCTGGCACTTGTGACACGGCCATTGACTCGTGGCGCGCGACAGGCGATAGAGAGTTGTAATAAACGGCTTTAAATCCAAGTGGGGTCATGTAATTAGTTGGGTACCACAGAGATCAGTATTAGGGCCATTGTTGTTTTTAATATATATCAATGACTTGGATAGTGGAATTAGCAGTGATGTTAGTAAATTTGTGGATGACACGAAGATAGGTAGATTATTTAGGTCAGAATCGGATGCCATCGCCTTGCAGGCAGATTCAGATAGGATGAACGAATGGATGGACAGATGGCAAATGCAGTTTAATATCAACAAATGCAAAGTACTTAGCGTAGTTAGAGGAAATCCACACAGTAGGTATACAATAAACAACGAAACTGGTAGATTCAGGGTACGAAAAAGATTTAGGAGTTATAGTTAGCTCTGAACTCCGTCTAAGAAAGCAATGCATAGAGGCCAGAAACAGGGCAAATAGGGTATTAGGATTAATTTTTTAAGAGTGTTAAAAGTAGAAGGCCCGAAGTAATGCTAAAATTATATTTGGCGCAGGTCAGACCTCATCTAGACTACGCTGTGCAGTTCTGGTCCCCACATTACAGGAAAGATATAGGTCTATTAGAATCAGTACAAAGGAGAATGACTAAAAGAATACAGGGGATGAAGAGTATTCCTTATCAGGCGAGATTGAAACTGTTAAATTTACATTCTTTAGAGAGACGTAGGTTAAGAGGGGACCTAATAAAAATCTTTAAGTGGTATAAGGGTTATAACAAGGGGGGGACGTAAGCAAAATTCTTAGGATCAACAACCAGGACAGAACAAGAAATAACGGGTTCAAGCTTGAAAAATTTAAGTTTAAGAAAGAGAAAGGAAGAAATTGGTTCTCAAATAAGGTGGTAGATGAATGAAACGGACTCAGTAATAAAATTACTACTACTACTACTACTACTACTACTACTACTACTACTACTACTACTGCTAGTAGTAGTAGTAGTAGTAGTAGTAGTAGTAGTAGTAGTAGTAGTAGTGGCAGTAGTGTTGTTGTTGTTGTTATTATTATTATTATTATTATTATTATTATTATTATTATTATTATTATTATTATTATTATTATTATTATTATTATAAAACATTTCGCTGCTACTACTGCTACTACTACTACTACTACTACTACTACTAGTAGTAGTGGTAGTAGTAGTAGTAGTAGTATTGTTGTTGTTCTTATTATAAAACACATCGCTGCCATCATGCACGCCGCTGTCACGTGCGCAAGAGAACAAGACCAAGCAATGGAGAAGTACGCCATCATCTTAAGTCAAGTAGTCTTCTTTAGTAACTAATTTTCAGTGTGCCTGGCGTTTCCCTTCCATATCAAGTCCTAGATAAGCTGGCAATCATCAGGTTTGTAATGAGGTGAGTGCTGAAGTGCTGAGGTGTGAATGAGAACATAAGAACATAAGATAGACACTACTACTACTACTACTACTACTACTACTACTACTACTACTACTACTACTACTACTAGTATTTCTTCTACTACTAGTACTTCTACTAGTCTTCACTTCAGCCACAGGTCATGCGTTGGTAGAAACGACAGAGAAAAAGTAAGAATGGAATATAAAAGGAAACAAACTATGAAATAATATAAGAATTCTTCTTTACTCCTTGTTTTGCTGCGTACTGTGTGTTTTGAGATGCATCGTGTCCTTCACTCGTTTTTATCGTTTGGTGTATATATATATATATATATATATATATATATATATATATATATATATATATATATATATATATATATATATATATATATATATATATATATATACATTTCTTTTTTATGAAGAAAGGACACGGGCCAGGAGCAACAAAAATCCAATAAAAAAAAAAAAACCCACTGAAATGCCAGTCCCATAAAAGGGTCAAAGCAGTGGTCAAAAATTGATGAATAAGTGTCTTGAAACCTCCCTCTTGAAGGAATTCAAGTCATAGGAAGGTGGAAATACAGAAGCAGGCAGGGAGTTCCAGAGTTTACCAGAGAAATGGATGAATGATTCAGAGTACTGGTTAACTCTTGCGTTAGAGGGGTGGACAGAATAGGGGTGAGAGAAAGAAGAAAGTCTTGTGCAGCGAGGCCGCGGGAGGAGGGGAGGCATGCAGTTACCAAGATCAGAAGACCAGTTAGCATGAAAATAGCGGTAGAAGACAGCTAGAGATGCAACATTGCGGCGATGAGAGAGAGGCTGAAGACAGTCAGTTGGAGGAGAGGAGTTGATGAGACGAAAATCTTTTGATTCCACCCTGTCTAGAAGAGCAGTATGAGTGGAACCTCTCCAGACATGTGAAGCATACGCCATACATGGACGGATAAGGCCCTTGTACAGAGCTAGCAGCTGGGGGGGGGGGGTGAGAAAAACTGGTGGAGACGTCTCAGAACACCTAACTTCATAGAAGCTGTTTTAGTTAGAGATGAGATGTGAAGTTTCCAGTTCAGATTATAAGTAAAGGACAGACCGAGGATGTTCAGTGTAGAAGAGGGGGACAGTTGAGTGTCATTGAAGAAGAGGGGATAGTTGTCTGGAAGGTTGTGTCGAGTTGATAGATGGAGGAATTGAGTTTTTGAGGCATTGAACAATACCAGGTTTGCTCTGCCCCAATCAGAAATTTTAGAAATATCAGAAGTCAAGCGTTCTGTGGCTCCCTGCGTGAAATGTTTACCTCCTGAAGGGTTGGACGTCTATGAAAAGACGTGGAAATGTGCAGGGTGGTATCATCAACGTAGGAGTGGATATGACAAGAAGTTTGGTTTAGAAGATCATTAATGAATAATAAGAAGAGAGTGGGTAACAGGACAGAATCCTGAGGAACACTACTGTTAATAGATTTAGGAGAAGAACAGTGACCGTCTACCACAGCAGCAATAGAACGGTCAGAAAGGAAACTTGAGATGAAGTTACAGATGGAAGGATAGAAGCCGTAGGAGGGTAGTTTGGAAATCAAAGCTTTTTGCCAGACTCTATCAAAAGCTTTTGATATGTCCAAGGCAACAGCAAAAGTTTCACCAAAATCTTTACAAGAGGATGACCAAGACTCAGTTAGGAAAGCCAGAAGATCACCAGTAGCCTTGACGGAACCCATACTGGCGATCAGATAGAAGGTTGTGAAGTGATAGATGTTTAAGAATCTTCCTGTTGAGGATAGATTCAAAAACTTTAGATAGGCAGGAAATTAAAGCAATAGGACGGTAGTTTGAGGAATCAGAACGGTCACCCTTTTTAGGAACAGGTTGAATGTAGGCAAATTTCCAGCAAGAAGGAAAGGTAGATGTTGACAGACAGAGCTGAAAGAGTTTGACTAGGCAAGGTGCAAGCACGGAGGGACAGTTTCGGAGAACAATAGGAGGGATCCCATCAGGTCCATAAGCCTTCCGAGGGTTTAGGCCAGCAAGAGCATGGAAAACATCACTGCGAAGAATTTTAATAGGTGGCATGAAGTAGTCAGAGGTTGGAGGAGAGGGAGGAAGAAGCCCAGAATCGTCCAAGGTAGAGTTTTTAGCAAAGGTTTGAGCGAAGAGTTCAGTTTTATAAATAGATGTGATACCAGTGGTGCCATCTGGTTGAAATAAATAAATTAATAAATAAATTAATAAATAAATAAATAAATAAATAAATAAAATAAATGAATAAATAAAATAAATGAATAAATAAATAAGTAAATAAATAAGTAATAAATAAATAAATAAATAAATAAATAAATAAATAAATAAATAAATAAATAAATAAATAAATAAATAAATAAATAAATAAATAAATAAATAAATAAATAAATAAATAAATAAATAAATAAATAAATAAATAAATATATATATATATATATATATATATATATATATATATATATATATATATATATATATATATATATATATATATATATATATATATATATATATATACGGTATATTTATTTATTTATTTAATTCTTGCTTTTTTTTGGACATAAACAGCTTTGTCTTTAGGTCAGGACATCGTTGTGTGTGTCCTTGAGATGCAACTCATATTTTCTTGTTATTTTTATAACTGCAGTTTTTTTTTTATTATTTTACAGTTTTACTATTTAATTTTAAATGCCAACACGCCACTCTCCATTTCTGACTGTGATATCAGGGATCTTTTTTTTTTATTATTTTCTAATATTTTATCTTGTTTTGAGTAGATACGTGGCGTATTAGTTTCTTACCGCAATGTGAGAATTTTGTCATGTTCTCCTTCAGCTCATATAATTTGTTCTTGAGTAACAACGCGCACCACTGTAGTTCTTATCATGTTATTTATTGTTAATGAGATGGGAGAGAGTGAACAGAGTAAGGAGGGGAACAAACCAGAGAATGATTTGTTGATTTGTGAATTTGAGGCGCCCCTAATGAGCAAACACAACAATAACACCAACAAAGAAAATAGCAACAAGGAAAAGAACAACACCAAACAACAACAACAACAACAACAACAACAACAACTGTAACAACAGCAAGAATAACAACAACAACAGCAACAACATTAGTAACCAGGAAAAACAACAACAACAACAACAACACCAACACCAACACCAACAACAACAACAACACCAACAACAACAACGACGACGACGACGACGAAAACAACAATGTCATGCAACAGAAAAATCGAAATTCAAGCCAAGAAATGTAATAATCTTTGACACTAGACACGAGCAACAGAAAACGTTATCTGATGTACCTGAAGTTCGAGCGATTAAACGTGACCCTCATACAAACAGAGCTATCGAGGACGCACGACACCGAAGTAACCAGTTATTGCATACATAATCTTTCATGATAAAAAAAAAAAAGGGCGCATCGGGAGGAGGAGGAGGAGGAGGAGGAGGATAAACAAGCAATAAAGGATCTTTTTGGCTTTAAGTCACTGTTTATGAGGTGGAGGAAGAGGAAAAGGAAGAAGATCGCAGAAGAAAGAAGAAAGTAAAGTATGATGATGATGATGATGATGATGTTGTGAGAGAGAGAGAGAGAGAGAGAGAGAGAGAGAGAGAGAGAGAGAGAGAGAGAGAGAGAGAGAGAGAGAGAGAGAGAGAGAGAGAGTTATTTATGTGTAGGATGATATGAAAGGCGAGGTTGAATGTCTAGCTAAGAAATCACGGGGAAGAAACACACACACACACACACACACACACACACACACACACACACACACACACACACACACACACCATCCAGGTCTTTAGGGATGAGACGTATACTCGTACATCGAGAGAGAGAGAGAGAGAGAGAGGGAGAGAGAATGTTGTTATTGGCTCTACACTTAATGGCACTTTATAAACTTGCGTACAATAACAAAAACATTCTTCATAATCGTTAAAGATCAGAGAGTAGTTTTCTTGGTTTTCAGTGTGTGCTGAACTTTAATATTTCGGCTTCCTGTGTGTGTGTGTGTGTGTGTGTGTGTGTGTGTGTGTGTGTGTGTGTATGTGCGCGCGCGAGGGTTGCGAGTTAGATGGGAGGGTGGGTGTTCCCCTCTCTTTCGCTGCTCTCTTCCCTTCGTCTTGACCGACTCTCCCCCCCCCCCCCTCTCTCTCTCTCTCTCTCTCTCTCTCTCTCTCTCTCTCTCTCATACAAACGAACAAAATCATTTTACTTTATTGACGAAACGACGTAAAGGAGAGAGAGAGAGAGAGAGAGAGAGAGAGAGAGAGAGAGAGAGAGAGAGAGAGAGAGAGAGAGAGAGAGCATGAGTTTTGAGGCAAAGGTACGTTGAAGATAGTAACAAAAAATCAGCAAAATATAATGAAATAAAATCAAATAAAAAAAAAGAATGATGAAAAACGAAAAATGTGAAGAACAAGCAAGATAAAACCAGGAAGAAAAGACCAAATGCAAATAGAGGCAGAGATAGAAGAGAAAGTGATGACGCAGTAGAAGAGGAGGGAGGAGAGGACATGGAGAGAAGAGGATTACAAAGGAACTCGAATGGGTAGAGTGACTTGAGGAGGAGGAGGAGGAGGAGGAGGAGGAGGAGGAGTGCCAAATGTCACTTTCCCTTTGATGATATAAAAAAAAAAATAGAAAATGGAGAGGAAGAGAGAGGAACTAAGGAGACAAAAGTAGAGAAACGACGATTAAAGATTGCTACAAAAAAAAATAAATAAATAAATAAAATAAAAATAAATAAACAACATAATAACGGCTTGTATCCAGAATGTAATTAAGAAAAATTGTCCTATTTTTTAAGCACAAATTAACTTTCAGGTGTGCTGTCCTTCACGACGAGAACTGCCTGACACGGAAAAGCAAACAGGTAGACGGGCGGCAGAAATTATCACTAGGTATATAACTTTTTTTGAGATGAGAAACTTCGAACACGTCCAGAATATAAACGTTCTGCTTCTCTCTCAAGGTCGGGTCACTTCTCAGAACCATCCATTGCCTTGCACGTGTGAAAGTACTTAAGGTAAAACAAGAAGTGAGGCAAAGTGATCGAAAAATCTCTTGCGCGCCACAACCACCATCGTAGTAGTAATAGTAGTTTTTGCTGCCACAATGCGACAAGTGGATAGGAATTAGACCCGTTTCCTTGACCCATTAGTTTATTCAGTTACGGTCAAACCTGACAAGAACGATTACGAGATCGTAAGTACGTATATTGGTCAATACGCAGACTATAATTAATAGCAACAATTACATTACTTACGGTTCACAACGTATATAGTGTCTCAACATCGAAGCCTATAGAACAATGTTGTGTCATCAGCTTACGTATTCGGGGTACTTTGCCGTCCGTTAATGCTGTCCTCGACACCTTCAGATGTAAACATCGGGCCTCAGTACCATCCTACACCATAGCCTCGCTCTACTTCATCTTCACTACTAGCAATTAACTATTTCCTTCCTTTATATGACCTTACGCCTCCTGCGATTACGCCTTCTGGCGGTAACCAGTGGTAGTAGCAATAGTAGTAGTAGGTTGTTGTTGTTATTTGTGAGGCTTTTCTTCTCATTCCTGCTATTATCTTCGGTCATCCATCATCATCATCATCATCACCACCACCACCACACACCACCATATTTACTTGAACTGCGTTAGATGAAGGGGACTTGCAAGTCATCTCCTTTAGAGAGAGAGAGAGAGAGAGAGAGAGAGAGAGAGAGAGAGAGAGAGAGAGAGAGAGAGAGAGAGAGAGAGAGAGAGTTATGTATGTGTGTAAGATGATATGGAAGGCGAGATTAAATGTCTGTAGCTAAGACACACACACACACACACACACACACTCACACTCACACACACCATCCAGAGGGTCTTTAGGGATAAGGCGTATACATTCTTCCCAAAGGTGCACTGTGAGTACGTACCGAGAGAGAGAGAGAGAGAGAGAGAGAGAGAGAGAGAGAGAGAGAGAGAGAGAGAGAGAGAGAGAGAGAGAGAGAGAGAGAGAGAGAGAGAGAGAGAGAGAGAGAGAGAGAGAGAGAGAGAGAGAGAGAGAGAGAAATGTTGTTATTGGTTCTACACTAGATGGCATTTTGTTTTTTGTTGTTGTACGCAAATTTATAATCTTCATGTTCGTTAAAAAACAGGCAGTAATTTCCTTGGTTTTGAGTGTGTACCGAACTTTCATATTTCGGCTTCCTATGTGTGTGTGTGTGTGTGTGTGTGTGTGTGTGTGTGTGTGTGTGTCTGTGTGCGCGAGGGTGTGTGAAAGGATGGGAGGGTGGGTGCTCCGCTCTCTTTCTCTACTCTCACTTCGTCTCGACCCACGCCTCTCTCTCTCTCTCTCTCTCTCTCTCTCTCTCTCTCTCTCTCTCTCTCTCTCTCTCTCTCTCTCTCTCTCTCTCTTAAACAAACGATGATCTTACCTTATTGACGAAATGACGTAAAGGAGAGAGAGAGAGAGAGAGAGAGAGAGAGAGAGAGAGAGAGAGAGAGAGAGAGAGAGAGAGAGAGAGAGAGAGAGAGAGAGAGAGAGAGAGAGAGAGAGAGAGAGAGAGAGAGAGAGAGAGAGAGAGAGAGAGAGAGAGAGAGAGAGAGAGAGAGAGGTGGAGGGAACACAGGAACACAAAGAGAATTAGGAAAGGGAAGGAAAGGATGAAGGAAACACGCTGTGCACTGTTTCACTTCCTTGCATCGAGGTGACTGGCGGGTCGAGAGAAGGAGAGATAAGAGTAAGGGACAAGGGGGAGGAGGTGGAGATGGGGGAGGAGGAGGAGGAGGGGAAGGAGGAGGAGGGGAAGGAGAAGAAGAGCTCTCAAGTCTTCTTCTCTTAATACTTCTCTCCCTTTCGTCTGCTGTACCTGCCTGGCAGAGAGAGAGAGAGAGAGAGAGAGAGAGAGAGAGAGAGAGAGAGAGAGAGAGAGAGAGAGAGAGAGAGAGTAGTAAATTGTGCAGATACTAGGTTCTTAAACGGATTTTTACTGGATTTGTCATCAGGGTGCCAATAAGGATATTACAGTAAAAGGTAATAATATTTTCTTAGTGTGTGTGTGTGTGTCTATGTTTGGGGTGGACGCGAAATGAGCTTGCACGGTCACACCACACTATTTCACACACCATGAAATTTTCAGTGTCACCAGTAAATATAAATAATCAATATCACCAACATTATTATTATTATTTTTTTTAATGTTGTTGACATTTCTCTCTCAGTAATATATTTTTCGCGTGTATTATTCCTTTCACTAAGTGGAATTTTACTTGTATTACTTGTAGTTAAAGGAATATAGTCACGGTGTATATATTCATGTAGTTGAAATTTCTAAACAGGAAACTTTACATCTCACCTCTAGCTAAAACAGCTTCTATGAAGTTAGGTGTTCTGAGTCGTTTCCGCCATTTTCCTCATCCCCTCTCCCATCTGTTAACTTTGTACAGGGGCCTTATCCGTCCATGTATTATGGTTATGCTTCACATGTATTGGGGGTTTCCACTCATACCGCTCTTCTAGACAGGGTGGAATCAAAAGCTTTGTTTCTTATCCACTCCTTTCCTCTAACCTGACTGTCTTCAGCCTCTCTCTCATCGCCGCAATGTTGCATCTCTAGCTATCTTCTACCGCTATTTTCATGCGAACTGCTCTTCTGATCTTACTAACTGCATGCCTTCCCTCCTTCCGCGGCCTCGATGCACAAGACTTTCTTCTTTCTCTCACCCCTATTCTGTCCACCTCTCTAATGCAAGAGTTAACCAGTATTCTCAATCATTCCATCCCTTTCTCTGGTAAACTCTGGAACTCCCCTGCTTGCTTTTGTATGTTCACCTTCCTATGACTTGAATTTTTCCAAGAGGGAGGTTTCAAGACACTTATCCTATAATTTTTGACTAACGCTTTCGACTCTGCACGCGGACCGGCACCTCAGTGGGCTTCTTTTTATTTTTTTGTCGCAATTTTGTTGCCCTTGGCCTGTGGCCTCTCTTACGTAAAAAGAGTGGTTAACCCAAGAATGTTTTAGCTGTCAGCTTTTTTATGGCGCCACAGTTTCCTCTGGTTGGCAGTCAGTCCTCGGGGAAGTACTACGTATAGACACGGTGTGTTGTATCCGCCACCACTGCCTTACAACACTGGATTAATATTGAAGTGCTTAGGCTATATTTTCGTTTACCTTCATCACGTGAGAACCAAAGAAACTCACCAAGCGTGATTTTGCCTGCAGTAGAGAGGTAAGGACTAATTTGAATGACCAGAGCTAAGTAACTACAGTCGCAGCAGTTTGGTGCTGGGTTTTGTACTGCGTCTTGTACTTGATGGCGATGAAATTACTCCAAGAGCCGGTATCTGTTTTTACCCTCGTTGCAAAGCAGCAACAACTGTCCCACTGAAAATAAACTGTTTGAAGCCATATCATT
>NC_087184.1:9137719-9142719 GCF_035594125.1 Scylla paramamosain
TTTTTTTTACCTATAGAAAACGAGGGTACATGAAATTTTTGTATTTTGGATGTGGTGAAGCAGATAAGTAATGCGCTAGACAGTAATGTATGTCCACGAACAGGTTCTCCATGTAGTGCCTCGCTTGATGACCTGAGCAGACAAATATCCCAGCACACATTCCTCCTATCAGCGTGCACAATCTCAGCAGAAGTCTCCAGATCTTGTTTGCCATCATATCCTTATCTTACGTGGACTGACACAATTAAGGGTGCCGCCCACCACCATGCACACAAGACTGGCAGTGCTCGGTGGCGTGGCGAGTAAGGAGGGACAGTGTTCGCTGCCACAGTTCCCATCTTGACTTTAAGGTGGAAGGTGAGAGTCAGTGGTGCTCTGTCGCCTTCACACTTAATACTAGCACCTCTCCACGTGCTCTCAGGTGAGCTCCAGCCCTGTCTCGTGGGAGGAAGAGTGGGAAAACCGAGGGAACTTTTCTTTGTAATTTACGTGACAAAGAAGGGGAGGTGGAAGAAGAAACTGGGTCTCTTTCCCCATACTAAAGTGAATTGTAGTTTTGAGTCAGCTGGAAAATGTCGATGAACGTTTTCTTTACACTTCTTTTGCGTGACAACTCCCTTTACAGTGCAGGGAACGCCGGGCCGCACTCCACGCCCGGGCTGGAGTATCTTTGGGGTTAAGTTGCATGGTGAGTGGTGGAGAGGAGGGTTGAGTTGCGTAGTGAGTGGCGGAAAGGAGAATTCAGTTGCGTGGTGTGTGGTGGAGTGGACTGGTTGAATTGCGTTGCGTTGATGGAATGGGAGTTTAGTAGCATGCATGGAATTAGAAGTGGAAACATTCAGAAGTGTCTGCCAGCAGCGTGGGAGAGAGAAGCGCTGGCAGGCGCGTGGAATAAACCATCAGCACGTCACTTGAAAATAAACAACGAGCAGTCTCATGCCAAGTCTCAGCTTAGCGAGCGTTGTGAATGATGATAATAGTTTTGTGTATTTTATTCCAACATTACTGTTACGTGTAGGCATGACGGCCTCTTGCAGCTTCCCTTATTTTCTTATGTTTTTTTATAATTTCTGAGTAAGTGGTTGAGTGTTTCATCTCGTAATAAGAAGCCACGTTTTCTATTATCATTGTGTTACTTGGTAATTTATTTTGGTGCATCTTATCGGAAGAATATTCGAACACTTGATATGACTGGGATAGACTCGTCAGTCACGTTGTTAGCGCCGAGTCATTGGAGAGCCTTAGATTTATGGGTAGGGATGATAGGTGGGTAAAGGTATGTGTGTGTTATTCAGGGACTGCCATGTGTAGGCCTACTTGCTTCCTGCAGCTTCACTTTCGTTCTCATTTTCTTCCTAAGTGCTTATATTCGTGTATTTATTTGAGTTTTGTAGAATCTCGTGATCAGGATTGCTTTCAGGTTTTACTAATGTTGCCATAACATTTTACAGTCACTCACTCACATGGGAAGCTTAGATCCAAGGGCGCCGTGATCGTATCCCCTCCCCTATCCTGACGTAGCTTTCTCGTGTTCTCGTAATAAGCTGACCTCTTGTTACTATCCAAACCATTGCTTACCCTTCACACAGAACCTGACGGCCTCAATGATGGTGACCTCCAGAAAGATACGAACCGAATGCAAGGGCGCCACGCAGAAGGACGCTGCAATTGCTTAGGGTTATTGTTTTTGTTGTGTCTGCTCGTGTGTCTCCTTTCCTCCACTCAGTTTGGAAAATGTAAAAGGAAGGTGTAGACTATAGATAATTTTGGAAACGGTGAGGTGGTGGTGGTGATGGTAGTGGTGGTGGTGGTGGTGGTGATGGTGGTGGTGATGGTGGTAATTAGTAGTAATGGTAGTAGTAGTAGTAGTAGTAGTAGTAGTGGTGGTGGTGGTGGTGGTGATGGTAGGTGGTAGAAGTAATAATGGTAGTAGTATAAGTAGTAGTAGTAGTAGTAGTAGTAGTAGTAGTAGTAGTAGTAATTTATTATTATTATCATTATTATTATTATTATTATTATTATTATTATTATTATTATTATTATTATTATTATTGCTATTATTATTATTATTATTATTATTATTATTAACATTATTACTGTTGTTGTTGTTGTTGTTGTTGTTAGTTTTGTTGCTGTTAGTATTATTAATAGCAGCAGCAGCAGCAGATCTGCGATATGTGGTGCAATATATAATGGATGTTTTTTTTCGTCTCACATCACAACATTGGATGCCAACAAATGTGTAAGAAGCATTGCTTTGCCACGCCCAGTGTTTATGTGCTGGTGCAGTTTCTGAGGGGCGGGCTTGCACCCCTGACAATGACGCAGTTTCAAATATTCGTGATGGATTGAGCATTCCTGAAAACTAAGAAAAACCGTGAATGTGTTTGTTGTCTCTCTCAGTGTGTGACTCTTCTACTGCGATATGCAACAATTCACAGCGCTAAAAGCAATGTATAAAATCTTTCTAAACATTCGGAAGAAGGAAAGGGATGAAAAAGAATATATTTTGCAGTTTCTAGCCAGCATAATGTTTGGAGGTGGCTGTAGAAAGAGAGAAAATATCCTAGAATGGCTAGTGATTAGAGTACTAACTAGCAGATCAAATGATAAAATGCTAAATAATCAGGGAATGAATGCCTTAGTGAACTGTTGAAGACTTCAAGCTGTTATCTGTGTCTACTCTGAGGATTGACTATTTTGATGTAGGTGATATAAGCAGTGTTACGGCGGCGGCTTCTCAGGGCGTCAATCTGCTCAGCGTCGTGACTCAGTGTAGCTCAGTTTGTGCTCACTATACAAATATAACCTTGCCTTGACGCGCGGCTCTACCAGACGTTTAGGTTTAAGAGTGTTTACCAATCTGCTTGCTACTTTTCGTTCTTCCTAGAAACTTAAAGAAGACTGACTCTCTACATCCTGATTTACGGTGGCCTTGCTTCTTACTTGGCACTAATAGTTAATGAAATCTTATTTGTTTTAACCCTCTTGTGTATCTTCCCTCGGTCACAAAGCATTCAGAAAAATTATTCTTGTCCTCCAAACGCCAAAAAAAAAAAAAATAAAATTATACAGAATAGAAATTGCAAAACCTATTTTTATTTTACTCCTTTCTTGTACGAGCTTATATAATAAGATTCCACACATTGTTCTTAATGTTGTGAATTGTTGCTTTTCACAGTGAAAGGGTTAAATGCAATAAGATTTTTTTATTGTTATTCTTCCAGTATTACTTATCGACATACTATTTTGTTTCCTTTAGTCCCGTGTACCTCAGTTGCAGCGGCTGCCAGATGAAGGATACGTAGTCTTACTTTGGCCCATTTGTTGATGTTGCAGTGACCGGTGCGACTGTGTACGTAGCCTTGTTGTGTGTGTGTGTGTGTGTGTGTGTGTGTGTGCTGATTTATATGCAAGCTAGTGTCGTAGGCAAGTGCTGAATGATCTCCGCTTCATACGCCTCTCTCTCTCTCTCTCTCTCTCTCTCTCTCTCTCTCTCTCTCTCTCTCTCTCTCTCTCTCTCTCTCTCTCTCTCTCTTTTCAGGAATAATTAGTCACCAGTAATTACCGATAGAATAACTATTGGTTTCATGTTCACAAAAATTAAGTGTGGATCAGAAATGAGTGAAGTGACAACTATGTAATTTGTAGTGGCCGAACCTGCCATGGGAGAGGAAAGCAATCAGTCAGTCAGTCAGTCAGTCAGTTCAACTTATCACTCAATGCAACGTCAATCAGTCTGTTCAGTCGTGCGAAAGTCAGGTAGTCAATTATTCTGTTGTGCAGTTGATAAGCCAGTCAGTTGGTCACTCAGTCAATAGTCAATCAGTCAGTCATGCAGTCCTCGGGATTAATCAGTTAGTCAGTTAATCGGTCGGTCGGTCAGTCAGTCAATCAGTCAGTCAGTCAGTCAGTCAGTCAATCGTTCAGTCAATAAACAATCGATATATCAGATAACCAATCTATCAGTCATTAACTCAGCAATCAATCCAATCAGTCAATAAGCAATCAATAACATTCGTACTGCACTGGCGTTTATTATTTAAAGTGTTCTCCAGAAGGAAGTGAAGAAGGGAAAAGGGAGGGAAGGCAATGCAGGAGAGGGTGGTCCTGGTTTTGGTCATGTGTAGACAATGAAGAAGGAAGGCGACTCCACTTCTGTGTGTGTGTGTGTGTGTGTATGTGTGTGTGTGTCTTGGAGGTCACGTGGTGCATCGTCATTTTTTTTCTCTGGTAATGGCAGTTGCAGTATTTCGATTTTTTGTTACACTGAGACCGGTCGAGCACCACACACTGCGTCCGCCCCTTGCTCAGCGCTGCCAGACAGTCACTGCTCGTCGCTCAGGGAAAATTTTTGAGTGCGTGCCAGACTCAGCGTGTGAAGCGACAGGCGGAGACGGGAGTGAGGTATGGCTGAGGAAGAGCACCGTATTCTTAAGTGCTTCGCCGCACTTCCACCACTTTCAAAAGATTCTACAGCTGAAGTGACGCAGGTTTTTAATGAAGGATGTTTTATGGTTCTAGTGACATAGGAGCAAGATTTTTACACTAGTAACAGGAGAAAACTCTTGAGAACTCGGCTAGTCATCTCTGTGGCCTCTAAAGATAGCCATAGTGAGAGAGCAAAGCGTTTCAGAGTACGGGTCAAAGCAGTGTGCATGTGTACGTGTGGCAAGGGGCGGTGCAGAGGCGGCGGAGAGGCGGTGCAGAGCGTGGTGACATGTGTTTGTTTTACATTTTGCATGAGTGTGCTCAGCGTGTGATCTGCATGGAGGTGTACCGCTGTGTGATGGCTGAGATACAGAAGATGCTGCCTAGATAATCGTGTATAATCGCTAGGACTCTGCTCAAGTGATGGATGTAATCTGTAGCTTTTATCTTTAATTTTTCGTCCTATCTGGCGAAGTCCGGAATTCTCTATCCGGTTCTTTTTTTCTTTCTACCACGTGGGCGGTTTTGTACAGAAATATCAGGACACCTCTACTTCTTTCTTTCTTTTA
>NC_087184.1:9147719-9155219 GCF_035594125.1 Scylla paramamosain
ACTACTACTACTACTAAAACCTTTTCAGCTGCGATGTTGGTGTTCCTGCAGCTGCTGTTGCTACTACTACTGCTGGTGTTCTTCTTTACAACAAATACAGTTCTACTACAGTTATTGCTGCCCTTGAATTACTTGTTTTGGTGTTTTGAAAATAATGGATTGAAGTCGTTGAAACTGTCCTGAATATTATTTTTTTTCTTTCTCTTATCTTCCCATATTTGTTGTCTTCATTCATGCATTCCTCTCTTCCTCCTTTTCTTTCTTTTACCTTTCTTTATGTCTGTGTCTCTGTCCCCCCTCCCCCACCTCTGTCCGTATTTCAGTATGCATTTCTGTCTCCCTAATGTAACCTAACGTAACTTAAGTCTATCTCTTTCATTTTGTCTCAGTTTGTGTATCTGTCTGTCTCTCTTTATCTATTCCGGTGTCGCATTGTCTTTGTTCCTTTTATTATTTGCATATGTTTGTCTCGTTCTTTATATCTGATATTCTCTCGCTCTGTGTCTGTCTATCTGTCTAACTCTCTCGCTCTCTGTCTATCTGTCTGTCTAATTCTCTCTCTCTCTCTCTCTCTCTCTCTCTCTCTCTCTCTCTCTCTCTCTCTCTCTCTCTCTCTCTCTCTCTCCACATAACCATTCATTCACAAGATCAAGAGTGAAATATCATTCTAATCTGCATTTTCTACCAATTTTCACTGACAACAGGAAGAACAGTTGGCGGGAGAGGAGGAGGAGGAGGAGGTGAAGGAGAAGGGGGAGAAGGAGGACGACGAGAGGTTGCACTGGAACGAGTGGGTGCAAGGGCAGGTGCTCGGATCCTTCTTCTATGGCTATTGGATCAGTCAGGTTAGTCCCTTTGAAAATTTCCAGCGAGTAACGAAAGAAAGCGGGTTTATATGTATACGTATTTGTGTTTGTAGGCTTTAAAATTCCTTGTTACGTTATTTTTTCCAGGTCAGGTTGGATCTGTAACTTTTATGCTTTTTTTTTGTTTTGTTCTTTTGATTTTCGTGGGTTTTCGTGTTCTCCCTCTTTTTTTTTTTGTGAGTGATGGATTCTTGTACGAGCAAGTAATATTTATAGAATGGAAATATTTTTTAGGAGAATCAGAAAGCAGGTTTTTTTTCTTTTTTTTTTTTTTTTTTTGTCTTTTTATCTTACATGGAACTTGATGTCTTAATCATTTACAGAGAGAGAGAGAGAGAGAGAGAGAGAGAGAGAGAGAGAGAGAGAGAGAGAGAGAGAGAGAGAGAGAGAGAGAGAGAGAGAGAGGTAAACAGGTAAACAGGTAAACAGACAGACTTTTTTTGCAAGTAGTAAAGTAAAAGAACCTTCCTACTCTTTTTTTTCCCCCTTGAATTTTCTTTCTTTTTCTCCCTTGACTTTCTTTTCTTTTCTTTTTTTCTCTAACCTTGACAGATCTCCAGCACGCATAAAAACGACAGATAGCCACAATCAGTTATTCAGCTAATTAGCACTAAGCTCACCTGGTCATTCTTTCACAGGTGGCTGGCGGGAGACTGTCTGAATTATACGGTGCCAAGCTTGTCTTTGGTATCACTGTGCTGTCCGGGGGCGTGGCGGCTTTCCTTACACCCATCGCCGCCTACTCCCACTACCTCTCCCTCGTCACCCTCAGGGCACTCCAGGGCTTTATGCAGGTGAGAATCGGTGAGGGGTGTGTGTGAATTGTGACGGAGTATTGTGAGGTTTTAAATGGCTTTTATGTGGTTATGAGTAATGTTGTGGAGTTATCGGTGTGGTTTGTGGGTTTGTGGGTGATTCTGAGAATTATGAGGGTGTTTTGCGAGGTTATGGGTGAGTGGGTATTGTGAGGTTGAGGTTATATATACAGAGTGTAACACAAGTTTCAGAGGATATTACCATCAGTGTAAGTACAGGTTAATCTAAGCTGAAAATGTTCTATGCACATATGTATTTTAAGGCGTTGTTTAGGCGTGGTGTGAAATTCGTGTGACCTGGCGACAGATAAAACGGCCAGGCTGGGCGGGAAACCGTGGCGGAGAAACGCCACGTCCACACACTCCCAGTTAAGTTGTGCAGTTGTGCAATGAACGTATTCCTTGTCATAGTCACGGAGGGAAGTTGCTTGTGACTGATTAACTATCCTTCTGCTTATGCTGTCACCCTTTCTTCTCCGTTGGGCTCCTCCGATCACAATCTCATATCTTTATCTTGTCCTATCACTCCAATCCCTCCTCAGGATCCCCCTAAGCGAAGGTACCTCTGGCGTTTTGCCTCTGCTAGTTGAGGGGACCTGAGGAGGTATTTTGCTGATTTTCCTTGGAATGACTACTGCTTCCGTGTCAGAGACCCGTCTTTGTGTGCTGAGCGCATAACAGAGGTGATAGTGTCTGGCATGGAGGCGTACATTCCTCACTCTTTTTCTCGTCCTAAACCTTCTAAACCTTGGTTTAACACAGCTTGTTCTCGTGCTATACATGATAGAGAGGTGGCCCACAAAAGGTACTTAAGCCTTCCATCACCAGAATCTCATGCACTTTATATTTCTGCCCGGAACCATGCCAAGTCTGTTCTCCAACTAGCCAAAAACTCCTTCATTAACAGAAAATGTCAAAACCTTTCAAGATCTAACTCCCCTCGTGATTTCTGGCATCTAGCGAAAAATATCTCCAATAACTTTGCTTCTTCTTCTTTCCCTCCTCTACTTCAACCAGATGGCACCACTGCTATCACATCTATTTCTAAAGCTGAACTCTTTGCTCAAACCTTTGCTAAAAATTCTACCTTGGACGATTCTGGGCTTGTTCCTCCCTCTCCTCCACCCTCTGACTACTTCATGCCACGTATTAAAATTCTTCGCAGTGATGTTTTCCATGCCCTCGCTGGCCTAAACCCTCGGAAGGCTTATGGACCTGATGGGGTCCTTCCTATTGTTCTCCGAAACTGTGCCTCCGTGCTTGCACCTTGCCTAGTCAAACTCTTTCAGTTCTGTCTGTCAACATCTACCTTTCCTTCTTGCTGGAAGTTTGCCTACATTCAACCTGTTCCTAAAAAGGGTGACCGTTCTAATCCCTCAAACTACCGTCCTATTGCTTTAATTTCCTGCCTATCTAAAGTTTTTGAATCTATCCTCAACAGGAAGATTCTTAAACATCTATCACTTCACAACCTTCTATCTGATCGCCAGTATGGGTTCCGTCAAGGCCGCTCTATTGGTGATCTTCTGGCTTTCCTTACTGAGTCTTGGTCATCCTCTTTTAGAGATTTTGGTGAAACTTTTGCTGTTGCCTTGGACATATCAAAAGCTTTTGATAGAGTCTGGCACAAAGCTTTGATTTCCAAACTACCCTCCTACGGTTTCTATCCTTTTCTCTGTAACTTCATCTCAAGTTTCCTTTCTGACCGTTCTATTGCTGCTGTGGTAGACGGTCACTGTTCTTCTCCTAAATCTATTATAAGTGGTGTTCCTCAGGGTTCTGTCCTGTCACCCACTCTCTTCTTATTATTCATTAATGATCTTCTAAACCAAACTTCTTGTCCTATCCACTCCTACGCTGATGATACCACCCTGCACTTTTCCACGTCTTTTCATAGACGTCCAACCCTTCAGGAGGTAAACATATCACGCAAGGAAGCCACAGAACGCCTGACTTCTGATCTTTCTAAAATTTCTGATTGGGGCAGAGCAAACTTGGTATTGTTCAATGCCTCAAAAACTCAATTCCTCCATCTATCAACTCGACACAACCTTCCAGACAACTATTCCCTCTTCTTCAATGGCACTCAACTGTCCCCCTCCTATACACTGAACATCCTCGGTCTGTCCTTTACTTATAATCTGAACTGGAAACTTCACATCTCATCTCTAGCTAAAATAGCTTCTATGAAGTTAGGTGTTCTGAGACGTCTCCGCCAGTTTTTCTCACCCCCCCCCCCAGCTGCTAACTCTGTACAAGGGCCTTATCCGTCCATGTATGGAGTATGCTTCACATGTCTGGGGGGTTCCACTCATACTGCTCTTCTAGACAGGGTGGAATCAAAAGCTTTTCATCTCATCAACTCCTCTACTCTAACTGACTGTCTTCAGCCTCTCTCTCACCGCCGCAATGTTGCATATCTAGCTGTCTTCTACCGCTATTTTCATACTAACTGCTCTTCTGATCTTGCTAACTGCATGCCTCCCCTCCTTCCGCGGCCTCGCTGCACAAGACTTACTTCTTTCTCTCACCCCTATTCTGTCCACCTCTCTAATGCAAGAGTTAACCAGTATTCTCAGTCATTCATCCCTTTCTCTGGTAAACTCTGGAACTCCCTGCCTGCTTCTGTATTTCCACCTTCCTATGACTTGAATTCCTTCAAGAGGGAGGTTTCAAGACACTTATCCACCAATTTTTGACCACTGCTTTGACCCTTTTATGGGACTGGCATTTTAGTGGGCATTTTTTTTTTATTAGATTTTTGTTGCCCTTGGCCAGTATCCTTCCTACATAAAAAAAAAAAAAGTTGATTTGCTGCTAACCTCGATTTTCTCCACTCCTTGCCCGGGCAGGCAATGCCTGGTGACGCATATTGCTTTACTATCACTATGTGATAGTAAAGCATACTATCACTATGTGATACTATCACTATGTGATACTATACTATCACTATGTGATGTGATGTTTATCGCTAAATCACTTGTACGCTGCTATCACTGTAAACCTGAAAAATTATGACAGAATAATTCACAGTTTCACTAACAGACGGACATCCAGGTCTACGCATCCCGCCATGGTTACCCGCCCAGCCTGACTGTTGTATCCGTCGCCAGGCCACCCTTGAATTTCACACCACGGCTAAACAATGCATATGAGCATACAACATTTTCGACTTAGATTAACTGTATTTCCACCTCTGGCAATACCAGCAGAAACTCGTTCTACATCCTGTAAATTTATGTCTCTGCACCACCCCTGTCCTTGATTAAAAAAATACACGTCTTATTGGGTCTAAGAATGTCTATTACTCTATCCTTATTTTCTTTCCTTCTTATTTTCTTTCTTTTCTTATTTTTCATTTTATATATCTATCTATCAATCAGTCTATCTATCTATCTGTCTGTTTATATATTAATTAATCTATTTATTCGTAACTTTATCTTTCCGTCTGCTGGTGTGTTCTCGCTAGTTACTGTTAGTGCCGCTTCCTCCCCCAGGGCGCTGCCTACCCTTGCACTTTCACGTTGATGGTCAGCTGGATTCCGCGCTTCGAGCAGGCCAAGTTTGTCGCCTTCGTGTTGTTTTGTGAGTAGCCCGTGTCTCGTGTGTTCGCCACCATCGCCACCATCGCCACCATCACCACCATCACCACCTTTGCATTTCATCACCGCTGCTTCTTGTTTTGCTCTCTTCTCTTCTTTTTCTTTTCCTTATTATCACCTCCTTCATCTTTTCTCACCCTTTAGCGTATCCTCTCTCTCATCTCCGTCTTCTACATCATGCTATCATCATCTTCTCCATTATTTTTTCTTTGTTTTTCTTTTATGATTTTGAGTGATAGCATTTCATTCGTTTTTTTTATTTCTTTCTATTTATTTTTTAGATTTCTGTCTAATACAAGTCTCCTTTAAGGCACCACTGTAATTTTTGTACTGTTAAAGCATTTGAATTTGAATTATCTCCCCAACGATCTCTCTCTCTCTCTCTCTCTCTCTCTCTCTCTCTCTCTCTCTCTCTCTCTCTCTCTCTCTCTCTCTCTCTCTCTCTCCATCTTCCACACCATACCATCACCTATTTCCCACACTGTCTTTCCCAACCACCACCACCACTACCATCTCTCACCATCCCTTATATCACCAGGTAACAACATCAGCATCACCTTCACCATGGCTCTGTGCGGCTTCGTGATCGACAAGCTGGGGTGGGAGGGCGCCTTCTACGTGACTGGTGCCATCTCCTTCGCCTGGTGCATCGTGTGGTACTTCTGCATGTACGATAACCCCGCGAACCACCCAAGGTAAGGTCCATGTTCTGAAGCACTTCTGCGCCGCACCTCCACTACATTGAAAAGGCTCTAGTTGAAGTTACACGGGTTTTTAAGGGTCTTCTATGATTCTAGTGGCAGATTAACAAGATTTCTACATTATCATCACCAGAAACACTCTTGAGCGTTTCATAATACTGGCCTTTGTACCGATTAAATTTCTTTTCGTCTTCTTCCCGAGCAGGATCACCCAAGAGGAACTGAGATACATCACGGAGTCCAAGAATTACTGCCCTGAGTGTAAAACGGTCGTGCAGTCACCCTCCTCGCCCCTCTCATTGCCTCCGTCCTCGTCCGTGCCGTGGTTGCGCTTGGCTAAATCCGCCCCCATGTGGGCCATCATTATGGCTGAGATCGGCAACTCTTTTGGCTACAGCGTGTACTTCTCTTACCTGCCCACCTATGTAGAGAACGTGATTGGCGTACCCATCAGTCAGGTTAGCAGAGAGAGAGAGAGAGAGAGAGAGAGAGAGAGAGAGAGAGAGAGAGATGGGAAGGGTAGGGTGGTTGGACAGACAGGCAGAGAAATCCGATTATATGTTTAATGCATATTCATAAATCGTGTGTTTGGAAACTATGTTGACATTATGATTATTAGTGTTATGTTTGTCTTTCTCTCTCTTCTTCCCCCTCCTCCTCTTCCTCCCCTTCTTCCTCCTCCCCTTCCTCCTATTCCACTTCTTCCTGTTTTATCACTACCTCATCCTTCTCTTCCACACTCCTCCTCCACTGCCTCCTCCACCTTGTTTTTCCCTCAAATTTCTCCATTAACACTTAACCCTTCACGTCTACCCTCAACCATCACTACCTTCTCTCTCACACGTCCCTCCCACACACCTTTTCTCCCATGTGTCTCCTCCACACCACCTCTTCACCCTCCTCGCCTTACACAACTCCTTACCTCCCACACATCTACTTTTTCTTCCATGCATCTTTTCGTCGTCTTCCTTTTCTTCTTCCTCTACCTCCTTTCCCTCAGAACGGTCTGCTCTCCGCCCTGCCTTTCCTTGCACGGTACCTGGGCGGCGCAGTGTTCGCCACCACCGGGGAGTGTCTGCTGGCCCGGAGGAAACTGACCGTGATGACCGTGCGGAGGGCCTTCAGCATCGTGGGTGAGAGAGAGAGAGAGAGAGAGAGAGAGAGAGAGAGAGAGAGAGAGAGAGAGAGAGAGAGAGAGAGATTGTGTTTAGTTCTGCAATTTAAGTTTCATATCGTGTATAATTTCCCTTCCTCCTATTTCTATCTTACTACTATCCTCCTCCTCCATCCTCCTTCTCTCTCTCCCTCCGTTCCTTCTCCCTTTTCCTTCGACTGACCTTATACAGTAATTCCTCTTCCATTCCCTTCCTTCCCTCCTGTTCCACCTTCACCTTTTCTAATCCCGTAAAGACAACTCGGAAATAAAGATAATCCCTGGTCTGGATTAAGGACAGGCCATTAGCACTAAATTATTCCCTTGCTATAATCTGGTGTGCGAGTGGAGGTTTGCTGTAAT
>NC_087184.1:9160219-9267719 GCF_035594125.1 Scylla paramamosain
ATACTAATAAAACTGTATTTTGTTATTATTTTGTTATATTCTGACAATGTGTGGATTAATGTGGTGTTCAATATTTGTTCTGTAATGCTGCTGCTGCTGCCTTCACTACTATTACTACTATTACTACTACTACTTCCTTTCTTCCTTCCCTTCCCTTCCTTTGTCTTCCCTTCAGTACCTTTCCTTTTCTCCCTTTCTCCTTTTATTTCTGTATTATCCCTCGTTCCCTTCTTTTTTTTCTCTCTCTTTCTCTTCTCCTTACTGCCTTTTACCTCGTTTACTTCTCCTTCCTTCCTTTCTTCCTCCCTTCCCTCTCTCCCTTTCTTCCTCCCTATCTACATACCTACCTTTTTTCTTCCTTCCTTCCTTCCTTCCTGTCTTCTTTCTTTCCTTTTCTTTCTTTTTCCTTTCTTTCTTCACCTATTTTATATCTTCTCTCGTCTCCCTTACCTAATTTTCCCCTTTTCCTTTCCTCTCCTTTTTCTCAAGCTTCATCACTTCTTTTTCCTCCCATTCTTTAAAAGCAAAACTTTCATCATTCCTTCTCCGTTCTTCTTCCTTCCATTCTCTTCTCTCCCCTTCCAATCACTCCATTTCCTCCTCCTTTCCCTCATTATTCTTTTCTCCACTACTTCAGTCCCTTCCTTTCCTTCTTGTCCTCTAATACTTTCCCTTCCCTCACCTTTTTCCCCCTCACTTAACCTTCCTTCTGTTTCGCTGTGTTCGTCTTTCCCTTCCTTTTTGTCTCCATTTTCCATCACCCCCTTGAATTTTAAAGAGTGAATTGAATCTCTCCTGCCCTCTGCGATCCATTTGTCCTTTGCGGTGACGACTCGGCCCCGAAAATTGAAGCCTTTTGGTGGTTTTGGGAGTGGAGGAGGAGCAGGGGCAGGAGGGGAAGGAGGAGGAGGAGAAGGAGAAAGAGGAGGAGGAATAAGGTTATATGTTGGATTTATGATGGAAGTGTCCTCATAGATGTATAGGAGAGAGAGAGAGAGAGAGAGAGAGAGAGAGAGAGAGAGAGAGAGAGAGAGAGAGAGAGAGAGAGAGAGAGAGAACAGAGGAGAGAACAGGTTAATAAAGAGTGTATAACTTAGATAAAAGGAAGGTAGGTTAAGATTGGCGGAAGAAATGGATTGAATGGAAGGTTGTAATGGCGGTAAATAAGAAATGGTGGCTTTGTATGGCGAGATTATGAACGTACAGAGAAGCGAAAACTGAAGGAAGCACCACCGATATAGGTAATGTTATTTTTTTTTTTTTTAGTGTTTCCTTCTCCTCCTCCTCCTCCTTCCCTACTTCTTCTTTTCGTTCTTCTTGCTCATCTTGTTCCTGTTCTTCATGTTGTTCTTGTTGTTGTTGTTGTTCTTCTTCTTCTTCTTCTTCTCCCTCTCCCTCTCCTTCTCCTCCTCCTCCTCCTCCTCCTCCTCCTCCTCCTCCTCCTCCTCGTTTTCACTTTCCATCTTTCACTTTAAATTAGCGTTGTTCTTTTCTTTTTTTCTCTTCCTCCTCCTCCTCCTCCTTCTCCTCCTCCTCCTCCTCCTCCTCCTCCTCCTCCTCTTCCTCCTCCTCCTCTTCCTCCTTCTCCTCCTCCTCCTCCGCCTCCTCCTCCTCCTCCTCCTCCAAACAACTTTGCAAGGACCAAAAGGTCTGTTGCTGTTTGGCTTTCCTTTATATTCCTTTGTATTCCTCCTCCTCCTCCTCCTCCTCCTCCTCCTCCTCCTCCTCCTCCTCCTCCTCCTCCTCCACGTTTTCACTTTTCATCTTTCACTTTAAATTAGCATAGTTGATTACAAACAACTTCTCAAGGGCCAACATGTCTGCTGCTATTTGTTCCTTGAGTTGCTTTGTGTCTTTCTTACTTCCATTCTTCGTCATTGTTCCTCTCCAAAAAAAAAAAAAACCTCTATTCCAGTCATCACTTCTTACTTCTGGGTCTGTTTAATGGGACACGTGCACGAGGTATTGAGTCTTAATTGCCTGAACCCCATTGGTCTTATCGTTTGTTGGAATGATTGACAATTAACGAATGACAAAGAACAGTTCAGGTGAAATTAATATCTGGACATTGTTTTTGGCTTCATGCAAAAGTAATCAGCTCACAGACTTAAAGGATTTCTGGGTAACGAACCAAATACGAGTATATTGCCAACTCTGTCCAGTAATACGTGGCACTTTTTACTAATCACACATTCACAGTTCACGAAATTCATCCCTTTGTGTTTGTAATACTGAAACACACCCCTTTATGTTTAAATTGCTGAAATTGATCGCATTCTAGGACTAAAAATACGCACATAACCTTCAGAAACTTTTACCAATACATGATTCCTTAAAATGTAAAGAAAATATACATGCTCGAGACCCTCATGTGTCGCGCTGTCTCGAACCACCACACGAAGCACCGCACGAAGCACTAGACGAAGCACCAGTGACGCAATGGCTGGACTGACAGAAGTGGAGGGCGAGGAAGATCGAGTGGCTACCAAGGAAGCTAGAGAGAGACACTAGCTTCCTTGCTGCCCACCGCTGCCTACTTACCCTCACTCTCATATCTATCTTGCACCATTACTGTAAATATACCCACCTCTCCCTTTGCGACTTTCTGCCTTTTTGCCTCTACCATTTGCACTGTTTGCCCTCCCGTGATCCTGTTTTGTCAGTTTCGTCGCAATTTCATAGTTTAGTTTCATTCGATCTAACTGTAAATTTACGCACCTGTCCCTTCGTGTCTTCCTGCCTTCCTGCTTCCACCATTGTCACCATCAGTAAAAAAAAAAAAAAAAATCTGCTGTAACCTAACTAACTATACATTTACCCTTCTCTTCAACTCGTGCCTTCCTGCCTTCCTGCCTCCACCACCACCATATCATTCTCACCAAAAGCCGCCATCTGTTGTAACTCTGATTCAGCTTCATCTCTGATCCACCCGTGACTGTTGCTCTTGACTCAATCTTCCTTGGTGGTGGTGGTGGTGGTGGTGGAGCAACAGCCAGCAATGGAGTGAGTTTCTCAGTTTCAGAGGAGGATCAAGACATCTGTGAAACTAAGCTGGCAGACTTTATTGGGATTCTCCTCCTGTAGTTGTTTTTTTTTTTTGGGGGGGAAGCTGGAAAGTTATCGAGTTTTTTCTTGTTGTTGTGTCCTTTGCCGAGATCCTTAGCACATAAGAAGAAAAAAATGAGAAGGAAAGAAAATAAAACAAAATAAAAAGATAAAAAAAAAGAAAGGAAGATAGGATGAAAGTAAGAAGCAAAGAAAAAAAAACCCAAATAAACGCCTTACTCATTGGATACATCGATAAAACTAGTTATTCATTTGCCTTCTAATGACAATAAGACACTCATTACACTATCTGAGCAACCCTACACATTTCTACCGAGCAAATTCAACACCACATGCGCAAAAATGCTTCAAACTGCTCCATCACTCTTCTCGTTGTCAGTGGCGCCTCTCGAAATTACACTCCTAACTTCCACCACAACATTCCTCTAAGTTTCAGAACCCAGAGGAGTCGAAAAGTTCACTCCCGTTTGTTTTTCCTGCGTCACACTTGCTCGTTATTGCCTCACCACTTCAACCAAACAGTTACTTATGGTTTTGCTCTTCCTTTCGTTAATTTTGTTCGTGATGTCATGGTTGGTTTTGGTAATGCCATGCAGAGTTGGAGAGAAGAGTGAAGGGAAGGAAAGAAACTAACTTATTTGCTTTCACGTGATTATGTTTAGTTAGTTTTACTCTCCGTTTTTGGTTAATTTGTTGTAGGGTCGATTTGTTTGTTTTGGTTCGTACAGAGGTGGAGGTAAGAGTGAAGGAAAGGAAAGGAACACTATTAACTTTCACGTGATTATGTTTAGTTAGTTTATCTTTCCACCTCGTTAATTTTGTCATGATATCACGGTTTGTTTTGGTAATCTGTGTAACGATGAAGAGGAGAGTGAAGGGAAGGAGAGGAACACTATTTGCCTTCCTGTGACTATGTTTAGTTTCGTCGAAAGTTAATAGTTAAGTTTGATTTCGTACTGTGCTAAAAGGAAGTCAATGGAGAGAGACAGGAGTTTAATAAGAGTTAGCAACACAAGGAGGAGGAGACGCTTCCTTATTGGACATTTGCCTCGGAATGAGATTATGAGATCACGTTTCTAATAAGCGAGGCTCAGATCCTTGCGTCAGATCTCCTCTTGCAGCCCCGAGAAGGCTTAATTTGCCGTGCTCTTGGGTCCGGGACGATGGGCGGCAGCCCTCACTCGGCCATCACATGCCAGACTATGGACCTTATTCCCAAACACTTCTGCGCCGCACCTCCGCTCCTTTCAAAATGCTCTAGTTGAAGTTACATGGGTTTTTAAGGGTGTTTGTTTTTGGTTCTAATGATATATTAGCAAGATTTCTTCATTGTGAACAGGAAGAAGAATCTTGTGAACCCGGCTGATCATCTCTGTGGCCTTTGAAAATAGTCATGATGAGAGAGTAAAGGGTTCCTGTATACGGGGGTATATAAAAGGTGTCGAATCTTTGATAACATGCCTGTCACTGCGAGAGAAAACGGGAATCACTGTGCGGATAAAAAGGAGTTTGATCATTTGGGCAATAATTCTCTGCATTTTTTTTTATTTACATTTTTTTTTTTTTCGACGATATTTTTTTCCTAATTTTTCCAGAGGCAGACTAGGCTGAGAGTGTGAATGATGTCCGTGTGAGTGTGTGGTGCTTTGTCTGAGCCACCCCGTGTGGGATTGCTCGTCTTGTATACATAGATAGACAGATTTTTTTTATTTATTTATTTTTTTATTATACTTATCTATAGTAGTCATCTTTCCGACATGTTTTCTCTGAGCTGCATATTTATCATAATATCATTTTCCGCACATTGACGTCTCGACGTATTTGAATTTATGCATATACGAGTATATTCACATTTTTCATCGAATAATATTTTTCAGCTCATTTACCTTTGTATTTATGACACATTTGCTTTTTATATGCATTTAATTATGGACATAGCTGTTTTAATTTCTAAACTCTCGTCTTCTTCAACAACATCATTACGTATTTCGTCTTCTTCAACATCATCATTACGTATTTCTGTTAATGTCCTATTTCTCCTCTCCCTCTCTCTATATATTTATATAATATATATTTGAAATTGTTATCATTTAATTTGTAGTTTATATATACTTGATTTTATTTTAGTGATATGTATTTTAAGTATATTGCACACTGCTTACCTCAGAACACCATAATTATCCTCATTGTAAGGAACGTAAGCATTATTTCTTAGTATTACAACCTGGTCTGGAATATAATGTATCTTTATTATCTGTTTATCTCTTCCAGCCTGTATTTCGTAACAATGTTTGCCCACACATTTCTCAGGGAATGTAAGTGGCAGTGTGGTCTTAAAATTGCAAGTGAGGAGCTCCGGAGGCTGGAATGAAAGAAAATGGTAGAGTGCTGAGTGTTTTAAGGGCAGACTTGTGAGGATTGTATGAACACTCGCTTTGTTAGGTTTTGTGTGTGTGTGTGTGTGTGTTTAACAAGCAGGCAGAATGGAGGCAATGTGTTTCGTGTCGCAGACTGATTTGATGCGTAGCTTCCAGGCACCGTGAATTTTGACACTGTTTTCCAGTGACTGAAATGTTGAAAGTTTGTTCCTCTACTACTCGTACTACTACTACTACTACTACTACTACTACTACTACTACTACTACTACTACTATTTCTACTACTACTACTACTACTACTACTATTTCTACTACTACTACTACTACAACTACTACTACTACTATTACTACCACCACCTCCACCTCCCGTTTAGGTGCAGATTGTAATTACATTTATATTTGGCTGGAGGTCACGCCGTATTTCATAAAGTTACCTCGTTAGCTTTGTCGACGAGGGAGGAAGCGACACTTTTTTTATTTCAACGCAGTGCCCGCTAGTTTAGTTTGCTGCTACCTATCCTCCTCTCACCTGCTCCTCCTCTCACCTGCTGCTCCTCTCACCTGCTCTGCTCTCACCTGCTCCTCCTTTCACGATGTTACGGATAATTCTCATTCCAGCTCCTGCGTGAACTTCACGAGCTGCGGGAAGAGAGAGAGAGAGAGAGAGAGAGAGAGAGAGAGAGAGAGAGAGAGAGAGAGAGAGAGAGAGAGAGAGAGAGAGAGAGTTTGATGTATTTGTTTCTATTTTATTGTTGACGTTTGTGTTAGTGTTTTCTGTTTTATTCTCTCTCTCTCTCTCTCTCTCTCTCTCTCTCTCTCTCTCTCTCTCTCTCTCTCTCTCTCTCTCTCTCTCTCTCTCTCTCTCTCGTCTTCGTTTTCTGTTCTTGATGTTTTTTTTTCTCTCGTTCCGTTTTCTTTTTATTGTTCCGTGTTTTTTATGTTTTTTTTTGTTATCTTTGTGAGCGCATTGTTCCTTTTGTTTGTTTTTACCTTCTCTTCCTCATTATCATTATCCCTCTCCTCCCTTTCTGCCTCCTCATTCTCTTCCTCCTCCTACTGCTACTACTACTACTACTACTACTACTCTTACTACTACTAATAATAATAATAAGACAATCGACCTTGAAACTAAAAATACATCAAAGGTACGATACTGTATTTTCAAGTTAAAGGTTGTGAAATTCTCTGTATTTCCTTTATACTTAAATCCAAAAATTTATCTTTCGTGTGGAAAATAAACGGCTTATATTTGTTCTGATCTTATTTAATTTGTAATAGAGAGAAGCTGAAGAGAAAATGGGTTGAGAAAAGTGAAATGATCAGAGAGAGAGAGAGAGAGAGAGAGAGAGAGAGAGAGACAGAGAGAGAGAGAGAGAGGCCAGGTTTAATTTCCCCTCACAACTAAGGGGAAGAAGGTAAATGTTTTGGGCAAATTTGTATTATAATTAGTATTGTTATTATTATATGTATTAATGATGATGGTAGTGGTAGTGGTGGTGGTGATGGTCGTGGTGATGTTGCAAGTAATATTGGCTGTTTGTTGTGGGGTAGAAGTGGTATTTGTGGTGATGTTATTCGTAGTGGTGGTGTGTCTGGCGATGTTGGTAGCTGTGGTGTGGTAGTGGTGTTGATGGTGGTGCTGCTTGTAGTGGTATGAGTGGTGGTGTGTCTGGTAGTGGTGCTAGTTTATGGTGTGGTGGTGGTGGTGGTGATAGTGGTGTTAGTGGTGGAAATGGTGGTGAAGTACTTACAAATACATAAAAATGAATTACAACGAGAATTTATACTAAATCTACCACTGAAATTAAGAGTGCTATATAGTGACAGTGGTAAAAGATGGTGGTGGTGCGTGGTGGTGAGAACTGTATAGTGGTGGTGTCCGGTACAAGTTAACGGTAGAAGTGAGGGCAGTGGTGTGTGGTGGTGTGCGGTGATGTGCGGTACTTGTTAATGGTAGGACTAATGGCGATGGTCTGCGATAGTGGTATATGGTGGTGTGCAAATACAAACCTACAAGAAGCCACCACCATCACCATCACCACCACCACCACCACCAGATCCATGACAGTGTGTGATAAAAATGTTGGAAGTTACAGTGAGGCTCCGTGCTGTAGTGCTGGGAATGCCTGGCGATAAGGCGATTACTTGCGTGTGTGTGTGTGTGTGTGTGTGCGCGTGTGTGTGTGTGTGTGTGTGTGTGTGTGTGTGTATTTCAACATGTAAGGGCTGTAAAAAAAATGGTGATAAAAAAAAAGGGACGTGTCGAAAGTCAATATGGATACCAGGGTGACAACAGAAAATGAACTGGCGCCCGGGGCACTTTTACACTCTGGGGGGAAAGAAAATGAACGTGTTGACTTTTTAATGGTGATGCTCAGGTATATTACTACTACTACTACTACTACTACTACTACTACTACTACTACTACTACTACTACTACTACTCACCAAGAACTATCCAATTTTCTTTCACTAATCCACAAGTAATAAAAAAAAAACAACAAGTAGAAATCTCATCGTAAATCTTCCACTGTTTTCCTTACTTTCCGAATTCGAGAAAAGGAAAATAAGGAAAACCACGTAATTTTCAGCGTCAACAATGGTATTCTTTTCACATTCCTTGCCTTGTGTCGCCATGTGTTTGTTTGTTGGTTTGTTTGCTCGTTTGTTTGTAGTTTCCTCGCGGTGGCGTTCCGGATTCCTGTGCAGGTGCTAATTACCTTCCGCTACAGGTGATCTAATTACACCAGGTGTCACTAGAGGTGCAAAATGCGTTCATGATAATTGTTGCTTCTGTATGTGCTGCTCCTCTCTCTCTCTCTCTCTCTCTCTCTCTCTCTCTCTCTCTCTCTCTCTCTCTCTTGCAACGCCAACTTTCACCGTCACGTTTCGTATTAGAGTGTCAGCTGTTTATTTGTTATTTTTCTGTTTTTCTTTCTTAATTTCGTTCTTGTATTCTTTCGCTTTTCTGTCCTTTCTTTCTTTATTCTTCTTCTTCTGCTTCTTTCTTCTTCTCTTCTTCTTCTTCTTCTTCTTCTTCTTCTTCTTCTGGATTTACAGTATTCTCTGATTTAATTTTAGTTTTGCAAGTGTAATGTGTAGTGAGCGAACACACACACACACACACACACACACACACACACACACACACACACACATGCGCGCGCGTCTTGTTTTTCCATTTATATATTTACATTTGAGAGAGAGAGAGAGAGAGAGAGAGAGAGAGAGAGAGAGAGAGAGAGAGAGAGAGAGAGAGAGAGAGAGAGAGAGAGAGAGAGGGCATCGAGGACTAAAATACTAAAATTCTACATATATTTCGTTGGAAGGATTCTCTCTCTCTCTCTCTCTCTCTCTCTCTCTCTCTCTCTCTCTCTCTCTCTCTCTCTCTCTCTCTCTCTCTGTCCCCTCAGACGTAAATATACAAATGCACAAACAAGGCAAGGACTGGATATCTGGAGAGAGGAAGAGAAGAGAAGGAAGAGGGAGAGGAGGAGGAGAAGGAAGAGGAGGAAAGGAGGTAGAGACCCGAAAGAAGAGTAAATGGAAGAGGAGGAGGGAAAGAGGAAGTGAAGCAGGCTGAGGAGGAGGAGGAGGAGGAGGAGGAGGAAGAGGAAGAGGAAGAGGAAGAGGAGGAGGAGGAGGTGGAGGATTTTCAGAGATTTGTGTTGGAAATTCATATGTTTCTTTCTTCATTTTCTCTCAAGATTTTGCGTGAAAAGATTCGGTGCTTTCCTATATTTTTTTTTTCATTTTTTATTTATTTATTTATTTATTTATTTATTTATTTTTTGCACGGGGTTAAAAATATTTGCATTAACCTTGCCCTTGGTATTTCCGCAGACTTTGAGAGGGTAGACTGGCAGATCGATAGATAGATAGATAGATAGACAATATGAGGGGTAGACTGCCAGATAGATAGATGGAAAGGTAGACAGACAGATAGATAAACTAACGTTATGAAAGATAGACCGACAGTTAGGTAATGAGGTAGACAGACAGTCAAACAAATAGACTAAAAGGCAAATAGATAGATAGATAGATAGATAGATAGATAGATAGAGAGAGAGAGAGAGAGAGAGAGAGAGAGAGAGAGAGAGAGAGAGAGAGAGAGAGAGAGAGAGAGAGAGAGAGAGACGTATATAGACATACAGCGAGTAGACAAACTCAAACAGGTACACAAACTGTAGGAAGACAAATGGAAAGATGAATCAATAAACAGGTAGGTAGGTATATTGCCCGATAAGGAAATAGACAGGTAAATAAATAGAGACAAATATAGAGACAGCGAGTAGATAGAAACTCATAAACAGATCGATAAACTGTACGTGGGAACATGGACAGATAAATCGAGGCAGGTAGATATAAAGACCAATAACGAGGTAGACAGGTAGATGAACAGGTAGACAGTCAGGCAGAAGTGGATAGACATGTAAGAGATGTGTTCACGCCCTTGCACATCTCTTTACTTCTGTCAAACATTTTGAGAGCACGGAGTTAAATTTAGTCCAGCAATTCACACGGCTGAACCTGCAAGACTTACGTAATGACAATAACAACAACAAAATATGATTATGATACTGCAGCAAAGTGTATTTCATTATTATTATTATAGTTTGGCTCCACGAGAGAGAGAGAGAGAGAGAGAGAGAGAGAGAGAGAGAGAGAGAGAGAGGAGAGAGAGAGAGAGAGAGAGAGAGAGAGATAGTTAAGGTGTAAATCGTTCCAAGATCAGGATTAGGATTAGGTACATATTTTCATGCCATTAAAAAGTACAACATACATTCAGCCATTCAAGCTTCACATTATCCTATAGTAACCATCAAGAGAGGTGATGTTAACAAAACACTGATGCACCAAAACACCCCGAAAATAATAATGATGATAATAATAAAGATAATAATAATAATAATAATAATAATAATAAAGATAAAATAGCCGATGTGGACGCTGCTTAACATAGAAAACGGAAGAGGGAGGGGTAGAGTGGGGGGATCACGTGACGCTAAGCAGTGGTAGTTGGTCACGTGACACTTGTCTTGTTGCCTTCTCTCCACTCTCATGTTCTATCACTTTTCTTCCCTCTCGTCACCTCCTCTGTGTTCCTTCGTTCATTATTCTTATTCCCTCAAGATTTAGGGTTTCCGAACCTAAAGAAAATGTTGTTTAAATGTTATTAGCGTGGATGCGTAGACCAATGATATGACGTAATGCAGAACCAATAGGAAGCGTCAGGGGGGGTAGAGGAAAGAAAACGAGAGGTGAGGGTGGCGTCCCCAACCTTACCTTCATTCCACCAGTTATCTTCAACGCGCGGGGTTGTAGGATGGCTGACTGTAATTGAATTTTTACAGTGTACGCAATGGTTTTGTGAGACGCGGCCGTGAGAGGAGGAAAGGAAACATGCTTGAGGTAACTGTGATGGCTGTGCTTGTACTTATAGCTTAGTTGTTATTAGAACATAAGAAACTAAGAGAAGCTACAAGAAGCCGCCAGTCTTACACGTGCCAGTTCCTGCATAACCTGCCAGTTCCTAACCTAACATGCCTACCTATTTCCGCATATCATGCTCGTCATTAGATTAGCCTTTTTTTTTTTTTTTCCAAAGCTCTCTAATGACTCAGCTCAAACAACCCGGTTACTAAATAAATCCATTAATTTGCCACTTTAAACAGGGAACCAGTTCCTTCTTATCTCTTTTTTTGATCAAACATATAATTGCTTCTTGTCCTATCCTGATTACTGAATGTGAGGATTTTGCCTAGAATTAGATATTCCCTATAAGGAAAAGAGAATGGTTGTTAAGCAGTTAGTGATGAGTTATTGATGACTCAACTCTTGTTACGGCAGCAGCAACGTCATATTCCATGTCATCAGAGGACCTTCATCAAGTTAAGAATGATACTTATATGTATTACGGAAGGCGGCAAGAGGAAAAATATCACTCATAAATGCCGCTCCCTGTATACAACGCTGGTAGAAGATCGTTACCAAGGGGTTATGAATCATCTCGTTAGTCACTCAACACTATTCATTATACGTAACCAAAGGGAAGTGGATTAAGTCTGGGAGTTGACTGCAGCATTGAATAGATTAGGGCGTTGTAAGAATAAGATCATATAGCGTCTGTATTGCAATAAACTTAAGCTACTAATTATTGTTTTCCCCCGCAGGGGACGTGATCTGTGGTGCGCAGAGGCGGCAGACGGTGAGGTGAGGTGCCAGCCTTCCCCTGCCCCGCCCCCTTGTTCCTGCCCTGCCGCCTCCCCCACACACAGGTGACTCAAGTGCCTTGTTTATATTACGTGATCATGTTGTGTTCTCTACACGCGCGCACTCATTAGGGAGTATTTCTTGCTAAGAAGTCAGACTCCCCCCAGCCCCCATAACCCCTCAAAACAAGCTTGGAGGGCCTGTGGGGATTCTGGGGTTTCCGGAGGGGATGAAAAATAAGTGAAATAAGGCGCTCAAAAAATCTAAGGAAATTACCGTAATATTTCGAATTTCCCTAACCTATCCTAGCCACTAGACCCTTCCTCCCCCTCATCCCGTAGGGCGTTAACCTAACCTAACCGGTGGGGCTGCGCTTCCTCCTGGACCTTCCCTCAGCTAGGACGTTAACCTAACATAGTATAACCTAATCTAACCTAACCTTATCCAACCTAACCTAGCATAACCCTAACCTAGCATAACCTAACCTAACACAGCATAATTTAACCTAACGAGACACCTAAAAAATGATACCGTTATGCCTTACCTGTGTGGTGCGGAAATTCTCAGGGCGATGGAGGTGGGTACAGCGTGGTGGCTTCCTTGATAAACACATGGAACCTCTGCCTTATGTCTGTATATCACATCTTAACCATTGCTGTTGCTAAATATCTTAGTGACTTTTTTTTCCTGCTGAACACTGGCACTGTTCGCTTCACCTTCCTCCACTGGGTAGCCATATTAACGAATGACAGGGAGCCTCTATCAGAACGCCTGACACGTCTCTAAAACGAATGAAAAATGTAACTGAACCTATCGTGGGAAGTCGTAATTGGTGGCCTCACGAATGGCCTCACGAGTGGCAGCGCGTGATTGGAGGGACCAGCTGTATAGATACCATGAAATCCTAATATGCCGCTACCCCACAAATCCTAGTTAAAAAATCATTTTAGTGTTTACGCTTGATTGGTGCAGAGCTCGCTGGGACTGAGAAAATATCGAATTTCTCCACGCTCTCGAGTGCTATTACAGCCTTACTGGACACGTGCCCCACATTTTTTTTTTTAACGTTTACGATGAGGTCACTGAACCTTCTACATGACAAGTGAGTTTCGTGCTTGTATGTAACACGGACGTGATATCCAGATTAACCCATTAGGGATTATATCGAAGGGAATACACTCTTCCTCTTCTTCCTCTTCTCCCTCGAATCATACTCTCCTTCCTTCTCTTCTTTCCTCCCATAATCATACTGTTTTTCCATCTCTTCTCTCCCCCTAATCATAATCCTCTTCCTTCTCTTTTGCTTTTTCTCCCTAATCATACTCCTCTTCCATCTCTTCCCCGTTCTCCCTATAGCCATACTCTTCTTCCTTCTTTTCCTTTTCTAATCATAATCCTCTTCTTATCTTCTTCCCTGTAATCATACTATTTTTCCTTCTCTTCTTCTTTCTCCCCTTAATTATAGCGTCTTTCCTGCATATGCGCACATACATTCACTCCTTAGAGGTGATATTACTCGTTAAGAAATGCTCTCCTCTTCCTCCTCCTCCTCCTCCTCCTCCTCCTCCTCCTCCTCCTCCTCCTCCTCCTCCTCCTCCTCCTCCTCCTCCTCTTACTTCACTGCATGCACTCAGGTTAAAACGTGGTTAAAACAAGGTAATGCCCCAGCACACACACCTCTGAACACCACCGACTCCCAGTAATGAATTAGTCTCTATATTTAGTATAAGGTACCAGGTGTTTTTACGCGTATGACCTCGTATGTTACAAATAATTTCTGGTAAGGAATATTAGTCGGTATGTTCACGTTATAAAACACGAAAATGTTTGAGTGTGTGTGTGTTATTGAGTTCACGTGTCCTGAAGCGGCAAGTTAATCAGATGTTTGGTCTCTCTTTGCCTCCACTCGTCTGGTAAAGCTACACGTGCCTGGCCAGACTGTGCCGGGGGCCTCGCCACCGCCTCAGCGCGACACGTTTTCATCCTGACAGTAGGTGGGGGAAATGTCATCTTTTGTCTTGGTGTTTGTTTTCTAATTCCTTCTCTATTCTGTCTCATAAACATCAACATAGTAAAAGAGAAAAAAGATTACTACTACTACTACTACTACTACTACTACTACTACTACTACTACTACTACTACTACTACTACTACTACTTCTTTCTCCTCCTCCTCCTCCTCCTCCTCCTCCTCCTACCTCCTCCTCCTACCACCACCACCACCACCACTCACTCCTTCAATACGTAGATGCAAGTCGGACCAAGTCTGTTAAATATTCACTCGCATTTCCACCACGTGTTCACTTTCTTTACACCACGTGCCTCGTTGTCCTGTTGGCCACGTATGCATTAGACTCCCAGTTGCGCCTCACTCTCTGCCTCCTTGATGATGTACGTGTGTTGCCGTATGTCATTGATATATATATATATTTTTTCTTTACAGCCATTAGACAGTTCTGAAGTATAGCCTCGTGAATCATTCTTTAGTCTAAAAAGCATAAATAAAAAAGTTGGAAGTCTAAATACGAGTATCTCTCTCTCTCTCTCTCTCTCTCTCTCTCTCTCTCTCTCTCTCTCTCTCTCTCTCTCTCTCTCTCTCTCTCTCTCTCTCTCTCTCTCTCTCTCTCAATATTTTTGCTGTCTAAAAGAAAAAAAAAGTCGAGAGTTAGTCTATCGTATATTCTTTTTCCTGTGTGGCCTTGCAAACAATTTTTACAGTGCTTTGAATGGTGACAAAAAGTGACTAGAGCAAGGAAAGGTTAGAGTTCTGGATTGGTGGGATTTGGTAAAGGATTCACTCACTGTCCTCGTCTTGTCGGATTCTAGTCTTATTATTTTCTTGTTTCCCGCAGTAGATGCCAATAGAGGTTGTCAGTGAGGGATGTTGGGGCATCAGGTGTTCCTTCATCAGCTTTCCATTGCACCAGCACGTCTTGTGAATGGGTAGGTTAGGTTGTCGCAGAAAAGAAATGCCTCCGTTTTTATTTTCTGTATCCCGTTTTCGTTTAAAAAAATATATATATGGCCTTTGCAAACAGTCGTGTCCCAGAGCGTTTCAGAATACGAGCCGACGTCACCACACTCTCGATTCCGCTTGTCCCTCCCCTTTAGTAACCTGTTTCCCACAATTTGATCTGACACTGCAGCTCTATGGCGGGCCGGATGGCAGGCTGGAATGGCCAATGCGGGGGTACAGGAGATCACAGGAGATAACAGTTATGGGTGTGTGTCCTCGGTCAAATGCACAAGTGTGAGGGCGTCGCTTAGAAACACCACTGAATTGAAGCAGGATATAATGTACTTCACTCTGTCCTATCTAACCTAATCTAATTTAACTTCACCTATGCAGCGTTACCTATCTACTTACCTATACCTGGGTCCCGTTAGCACTAGTAGTAGTTGTAGTGGTAGTGCTAGTAGATTAGTGGTAGTAGTAAGAGATTAATAGTAGAGCTAGTAGTACGTATTATCATTCTTTCTTTCTTCTTCCTTCTTTTTACTTTTTCTTTCTTACTTCTTCCTCCTTCTTCCTTCGTTTTTACTTCTTCCTTCTTCCTTTTTTTACTTCTTCCTTCTTCCTTTTTTTACTTCTTCTTCTTCTTCTTCTTCTTCTTCTTCTTCTTCTTCTTCTTCTTCTTCTTCTTCTTCTTCTTCTTCTTCTTCTTCTTCTTCTTCTTCTTCTTCTTCTTCTTCTTCTTCTTCTTCTTCTTCTTCTTCTTCTTCTTCTTCTTCTTCTTCTTCTTCTTCTTCTTCTTCTTCTTCTTCTTCTTCTTCTTCTTCTTCTTCTTCTTCTTCTTCTTCTTCTTCTTCTTCTTCTTCTTCTTCTTCTTCTTCTTCTTCTTCTTCTTCTTCTTCTTCTTCTTCTTCTTCTTCTTCTTCTTCTTCTTCTTCTTCTTCTTCTTCTTCTTCTTCTTCTTCTTCTTCTTCTTCTTCTTCTTCTTCTTCTTCTTCTTCTTCTTCTTCTTCTTCTTCTTCTTCTTCTTCTTCTTCTTCTTCTTCTTCTTCTTCTTCTTCTTCTTCTTCTTCTTCTTCTTCTTCTTCTTCTTCTTCTTCTTCTTCTTCTTCTTCTTCTTCTTCTTCTTCTTCTTCTTCTTCTTCTTCTTCTTCTTCTTCTTCTTCTTCTTCTTCTTCTTCTTCTTCTTCTTCTTCTTCTTCTTCTTCTTCTTCTTCTTCTTCTTCTTCTTCTTCTTCTTCTTCTTCTTCTTCTTCTTCTTCTTCTTCTTCTTCTTCTTCTTCTTCTTCTTCTTCTTCTTCTTCTTCTTCTTCTTCTTCTTCTTCTTCTTCTTCTTCTTCTTCTTCTTCTTCTTCTTCTTCTTCTTCTTCTTCTTCTTCTTCTTCTTCTTCTTCTTCTTCTTCTTCTTCTTCTTCTTCTTCTTCTTCTTCTTCTTCTTCTTCTTCTTCTTCTTCTTCTTCTTCTTCTTCTTCTTCTTCTTCTTCTTCTTCTTCTTCTTCTTCTTCTTCTTCTTCTTCTTCTTCTTCTTCTTCTTCTTCTTCTTCTTCTTCTTCCTTTCGCCACCTCCTTCACCTCCTCCTCCTGTTATGCTTCTTCTTTCTTTTCTGAATTTCTTTCTTTTATCATAATTATCATCATTATTATCAGTAGTAGTTATAGTAGTAGCAGCAGCAGCACCACCAGCAGTAGTTGTAGCAGCAACAGCAGCAGCGACAGTAGCACCTGTTATGCATATGATGCGTATTTCAGGCGGTAGAGACAGAAATAGACTCACTGTGTTGCCTCCTTGGTTCCCGGACTGTGCGGCGTGTAGTGGTGCAGTGACTAAGAGGCAGCAGTGACTGAGTGAGGGAGGCAGAGGCAGCACTTTACATATCAGGGAAAAGATCAAATATTCTATCTCTAATGCTCAGGGGAATACTCGTGGCTAAGTGTCCCTCCATGGTCTGTGTGAGGAGGTTCTTCCCACACGACACTGCTGGTCCTCACCCCACGCCGCGTGTGTGCCTGGTGGCTCCTTGCTGCCTGCCTCCCTTGCATTGTGAAGTGTGTGGTTTTGTGCCTTTTATTTCGTTTCTTGTTAATAGTCTAACTTCTTTTTTCTTTTTGTCTGTTTTATTTTTGTTTTGTATACACCAGTAACTGCTACTACCGCTACTACTACTACTACTACTACTACTACTACAAGAACATAAGAACATAAGAAATAAGGGAAGCTGCAAGAAGCGACGAGGCTTACACGTGGCAATCCCTGTATGAAATATACCTACCTATTTCCATCTATTATCCCCATCCATAAACCTGTCTATTCTTCTCTTAAAGCTCTCTAATGTCCTAGCACTAACAACATGATTACTACTACTACTACTACTACTACTACTACTACTTCTTCTATATTGCAATTAATACTCGTGATCCTCCTCCACTTCTCTTCGTCTTCCTCCTCCTCCTCCTCCTCCTCCTCCTCCTCCTCCTCCTCCTCCTCCTCCTCCTCCTCCTCTTCCTCCTCCTTCCCATTATGCAGCGGTGCCTGAGTGGGGAGGAGTCGGGGGGAGAGAGAGCGTCTCCATTCTCTAATTATGTAACTCGAGGGATTTCAGAGGATGACTTCTTATTTAGAATCTTAATCTTGTTATTACGTCAGGAAATTTGCTCAAGAACAGGAGAACTTGGGAACAATCCTCTTCTTAGTTAATTTTCTCTGTTTGCTTTTTATTCTTTTGTTTTCGTCTTGTTTTGTATCGTTTGTGTGTTTTTGCCTCTTTATCTTCTTGTATTAATTATTTTTCTGATGCTTGTTTTATATACTTTTTCTTTTTTTCTTTCTTTTTTTTTCGTTTTTATCTTATTCTTCACTTTTCGTCCTTCTTTTATATCGCTTGTGTGTTTTCTCTTCTTAATCTTCTTTTATTATTTTTTATGCTTTATTTTGTACATTTTCTTGTTTTCTTTCATTTTCTTCCCATTTTTTTGCTTCCGTTTCCTTGTTCCTTAATTTCTGTTTCGGTTTTATCTCTATGTTATTTGCATTGCTTCCTGTGTTGCCTTCCTTTTCTTGTGCTTTCTCTGTGCCACTTCCTTCTCTCTTCCTCTTCCTCCTCTCTTTCTTTTGCTCTTGCTCCTTTTCCTCTTCCTTTCCATGTACCTCTCTTCCTGGTCCATACCATACTTCCTCCTCCTCCTCCTCCTCCTCCTCCTCCTCCTCCTCCTCCTCCTCCTCCTCCTCCTCCTCCTCATAGTCTTCCTTATCCTTCGTCTTCTCTCTTAAGGGTCATCGTTGTGTACCTTTCCATACACACACACACACACACACACACACACACACACACACACACACACACACACACACACACACACACACACACACACACACACACACACACACACACACACACACACACACACACACACACACACACACACACACACACACACACACACACACACACACACACACACACACAGTAATTGCAGACGGTGTGTAGACAGTAACAGAGAGAGAGAGAGAGAGAGGGAGAGAGGGGGTGGGTGGGTGGGTAAGTGCTGTCTTGCTCCAACTCTGTAGCTTCGGCCAGGCATCCTTAGAGACAATAAAAAGTGCATTAGTAGCGTGTTGGAGTGGCCCGGAGTACATTAGTGTGAGACAGAGTGTGCTGGAGAAGTGTTCGAGAGGCAGGGATGGGCAGGGAAGGACCGGGTGCAGGAGGGGAGGGAGGAGGGAAGGATACGATACGCTGTGGGGTCTTGTAAGGCTAATCACTGGAGTTTGTTAGGATGGCGCAACTGGAAAGCCGGAATCTGTGGAAGTAATTAACGTTGTGGATGGCGTCAGGAGGGAGGGGGACGGATTTTGTTTCCCTAATGATAGCGAAAGGTTAAAATGTATTGGAGTTAATTAAAGGACTGATTTTTCGTTTTTTTTTTTTTTTTTTTGTACTAGTTTCATGTTTGGTTTTATTTCTTTGTGTATAGTCCTCTCTCTCTCTCTCTCTCTCTCTCTCTCTCTCTCTCTCTCTCTCTCTCTCTCTCTCTCTCTCTCTCTCTCTCTCTCTCTCTCTCTCTCTCTCTCTCTCTCTCTCTCTCTCTCTCTCTCTCTCTCTCTCTCTCTCTCTCTCTCTCTCTCTCTCTCTCTCAGCGCATTGACACATAATGTAATACAACAACAACTCGACAAGATTAGTGAATGGGATGAATGTATAAGCCAGATTAATAAAGTAAATAAGAGGTGTGAAATAAAGAGAAAGATTATCCAATTACTCTACTTCTTTCTTTAATAATGTTGACACTTTCTCCTTTCCTTTATTGTATTCCTTCTCTGTTTTACTCTTCCTTATTTTATTCTTCTTTCCTCTTCTTAATTCCCCACTTAATTAACTACTGTCTTCCGAAATTTCTCTCTCTCTCTCTCTCTCTCTCTCTCTCTCTCTCTCTCTCTCTCTCTCTCTCTCTCTCTCTCTCTCTCTCTCTCTCTCTCTCTCTCTCTCTCAAAAAATGTATTCCCTTTCATCATTCATTGCCACACTCTCCGTCTCTTTCCTCGCATGCTGTTTCTCATTTACTCTTTACCTTTTGTCTTCTGTACCTCGCTTTCTGTACCATATCCCTGTACCATTTCCTTCTGTATTTTTCTCTTCTGTAGGTGTAGTTAGCCCCCTGTACCATTTTCTCTTATCTTTTTTGTATCTTTTCCTATTGTACCTCGATTTCTCTAATTTTCTCTGTACCTTTTTCCTTTGCACCTATTTTTCTCCTTTGCACCTCGTTTTCTGTACCTTTCTCCTCTTTACGTCGCTCCCTGTACCATTTCCTTCCGTACCTTGCTTTCTCTACCATTTCCCCTTCCTCTCTGTACCATTTCCTTCTTTACCCTTACCGATCTGTACGTTTCCCTTCTATACCTCGCTTCCTCTATCTCGTCCCCTCTCTATCTCGTCCCCTCTCTATGTGGCGTGTGACTGTATCTGTTTCTAATTGGAAGACATCGTGTGTGTGTGTGTGTGTGTGTGTGTGTGTGTGTTAGGGTGGGTCTCTGTACTGCAAAGGAACCATAGAGGCTGAAGATGAGTGTGGTCGTGGTGGTGGTTTGTGTGTGTGTGTGTGTGTGTGTGTGTGTGTGTGTGTGTGTGTGTACGTACGTACGCACGCACGCACGCGAGCGCGCTTGTGTAGGAAAGAGAGAGAGAGAGAGAGAGAGAGAGAGAGAGAGAGAGAGAGAGAGAGAGAGAGAGAGAGAGAGAGAGAGAGAGAGAGAGCCAGCCAGCCAGCCAGCCAGCCAGCCAGCCAGCCAGCCACAGAGACAGAGAACAAACCAGTCACACACACACACACACACACGCACACGCACATGGACATTCCCTTCCCCTAGATATTTCCCTTGCCCACTCCTCCTCCAGGCTGTTCGCCGCAGAAGGCCTCGGCCCTCCCCTAAGGCGCCTCACGCTGGGGACTCACTACGACAGGGAATTCAATGCTATTTCTCTCTCTCTCTCTCTCTCTCTCTCTCTCTCTCTCTCTCTCTCTCTCTCTCTCTCTCTCTCTCTCTCTCTCTCTCTCTCTCTCTCTCTCTCTCTCTCTCTCTCTCTCTCTCTCTCTCTCTCTCTCTCTCTCTCTCGTCCTCACCAGCCCTCGCATCTTATCTATCCATCCCTGGCCCTATCCTCTCATTGCCCCTCTCTCTCTCTCTCTCTCTCTCTCTCTCTCTCTCTCTCTCTCTCTCTCTCTCTCTCTCTCTCTCTCTCTCTCTCTCTCTCTCTCTCTCTCTCTCTCTCTCTCTCTCTCTCTCTCTCTCTCCTGTGCGTCTCCTTGCTCTGAATGTCTTGAGTGGTTAGGGAATTGTGAAGGTCTCTCTCTCTCTCTCTCTCTCTCTCTCTCTCTCTCTCTCTCTCTCTCTCTCTCTCTCTCTCTCTCTCTCTCTCTCTCTCTCTCTCTCTCTCTCTCTCTCTAATACGCCGATTATTACCTTGGGTTCCTTAATCATTATCAAGGGTCCAGAGAGAGAGAGAGAGAGAGAGAGAGAGAGAGAGAGAGAGAGAGAGAGAGAGAGAGAGAGAGAGAGAGGTAGAAGTTGCCATACCTTTAATTGGGTGTAATCAGGTAAAGATACACAGCAGGTAATGGATTCGGGTGTGGGAGTGTACAGGAAGGGGCGCAGCTAATTAAATTGACCTGAGGGAGGCGAGACGTTAGGGTGGCTCTGTTGTCTGGCTCTTTTTGACTCTCTCTCTCTCTCTCTCTCTCTCTCTCTCTCTCTCTCTCTCTCTCTCTCTCTCTCTCTCTCTCTCTCTCTCTCTCTCTGATGCTTGATAACTCCCATAAATTCACGGAGAAAAATGAAAACGTGTGTGTGTGTGTGTGTGTGTGTGTGTGTGTGTAAAACAGTCTATGTCGATCGGTGTTTGTCTCTTTGGCTGTTTATATTTTTGTTTGAATATGTGTGTGTGTGTGTGTGTGTGTGTGTGTGTGTGTGTGTGTGTGTGTGTGTGTGTGTGTGTGTGTGTGTGTACCTGTCTGTCTGTCTGTCTGTCTGTGTCTGTCTTTTTTACTGTCTGGTTGTCTTGTTTTTGTATGTGTGTGTCTGGCTGGCTGGCTGGCCGGCTGACTAAAATGTGTGTGTGTGTATGTGTGTGTCTATGTATGTATGTATGTATGTATGTATGTATGTATGTATGTATGTATGTATGTATGTATGTATGTATGTATGTATTCCTGCCTGGCTGTCTGTCTGGTCTCTCTCTCTCTCTCTCTCTCTCTCTCTCTCTCTCTCTCTCTCTCTCTCTCTCTCTCTCTCTCTCTCTCTCTCTCTCTCTCTCTCTCTCTCTCTCGCAGGTGCAGGGGGAAGAGTCATCAACAAGACAATGAAATACCAATTTATTATTTTTCTCCACCACCCTCGTATTCTCTTGTCAGCAGCGCTCGTCATTTGTTTGTTCTGTCTGGCGGGGCTGGCGATCATAAGCCGGCGAGGGGAAGAGGAGGGCGGGATGGGAGTGTCAATACAGACGAATCCAGGGTCTTGTATTCCCTCCTGTGTTGATATTGCGATTAGCTTTTGTTTAGTTTGTCATTGTTGTGAGATTGAACGTGTTTTGCTGCAAGATTGCCACTTCAGAACACGGTGAGAGAGAGAGAGAGAGAGAGAGAGAGAGAGAGAGAGAGAGAGAGAGAGAGAGAGAGAGAGAGAGAGAGCTATTCCTTTTAAGTTTCAGTGTCTTATCTTGACTTACTGTGACAGGCCATAATGGAAGTTAACAGTGTTTTCAAGAGTGTTTATGACTATGTTGTGATATTTTAACAAGAATTCTGCATCATCAGTAGAAAAGAAAAACCAGAGAGAGAGAGAGAGAGAGAGAGAGAGAGAGAGAGAGAGAGAGAGAGAGAGAGAGAGAGAGAGAGAGAGAGAGAGAGAGATTAATATTAGTCAAGGATGGTGGAAAGGATGAGCTAAAAAGAGGGAAAAAAGAAGAAAAGTAAAAATTTGACTAAACTAAGGGACGCGAGAGAGAGAGAGAGAGAGAGAGAGAGAGAGAGAGAGAGAGAGAGAGAGACAGAGAGAGAGAGAGAGAGAGTTGTTAATTATTCAAAGTACGTGTGTGTATGGGGACTGGAAGGAGGGGAAAACAGCAGTACATTAGCTCTCCCAGACGCCTGATAACCAACGTGGACTGAGTGGGAGGAAAGAAGTTTAAAGTTACTCCCACCATACCAAGCCACTCTTAGGTAATCTCGTTTTCTTTCATTATCAAGTTAGGGAAGTTTATACACGACCAGAGAGAGAGAGAGAGAGAGAGAGAGAGAGAGAGAGAGAGAGAGAGAGAGAGAGAGAGAGAGAGAGAGAGAGATTGTTAAAATTTTTCAGATTTTTCAGTTTCGTTACGTCATTTTTATACTGATTTTTTACTCTCTCTCTCTCTCTCTCTCTCTCTCTCTCTCTCTCTCTCTCTCTCTCTCTCTCTCTCTCTCTCTCTCTCTCTCTCTCTCAAATTGAAAGTCGATGTTTTGAGAGGTTTGCTTTGTAGGAAAGAAAAGGAGGGAGAACGTATGGAGAGGGAGGAAGAGGAGGAGGAGGAGGAGGAGGAGGAGGAGGAGGAGGGGAAAGGCCTGGAGGTAAGTAAGAAGAGGGAAGGGGAGGGATGGAAGAAAAAAAGGGAAGATATGGGAGATAATGAAAGGAAAGATAAAAGAAAGGAATGGAGACAAGGAAAAATCGATAAGAATGGTACAGAAGGGAGTGATAATGAAAGGAAGGAATGGAGGGAGGGAGAGGAATGTATGGAAGGAACGGAGGAAGAGAAAGAGAGAGGAGCAGATGGAGGGAAGGAGAGGAATGTACGAAACGAAAGGAGGAAGAGAAAGAGAGAGAGAGAGAAGGGGATGGAGGGAAGGAAAGGGAGAGGAGTGAATGAAGGAAGGAAAGAAGCGAGAAAAGAAATGAAGAGAGAGGAGATGTACTTAGTATATTCTTCGAAAGTGAAAGAAGGGAATGAAGGGACAGATAAAGACTATGCATGGAAACGAAAACTGAATGAAATTACGAAACAAGACGAATAAACATGATTGACAACGTAAAGGCTATGGAATGAGAGAGAGAGAGAGAGAGAGAGAGAGAGAGAGAGAGAGAGAGAGAGAGAGAGAGAGAGAGAGAGAGAGAGAGAGTAGTATTAAGGAAAAGGAAGATGGTAGTTAATCAAATGGGGATGTAACAAGGGGAATAAGCAATAAAAGAGGGAAGCAGAGCAAGATAACGCAAAAGAGAAACTGACAACGATATTAAAGGAAGACACAAGAAATACAGTAATTGGGTCTCTCTCTCTCTCTCTCTCTCTCTCTCTCTCTCTCTCTCTCTCTCTCTCTCTCTCTCTCTCTCTCTCTCTCTCTCTCTCTCTCTCTCTCTCTCTCCGTTAAATTACTTTCTTCTCCTTTGTTGCGTTATATTTTTTTCCTTTTGTCTTTTTTCCTTAATTTCTTACTTTGTCACTTTACGTTTCATGAACCCGGAACTCGTCATAATATTCTCTCTCTCTCTCTCTCTCTCTCTCTCTCTCTCTCTCTCTCTCTCTCTCTCTCTCTCTCTCTCTCTCTCTCTCTCTCTCTCTCTCTCTCTCTCTCTCTCTCTCTCTCTCTCCAGCACACCTGTCTCAAGGGTTAATTAATTTCACCTGAAGACTATATTAGTTTCCTCAATTATCACGTGTGTGTGTGTGTGTGTGTGTGTGTGTGTGTGTGTGTGTGTGTGTGTGTGTGTGTGTGTGTGTGTGTGTGTGGCGAACGGAACACGCACACACAAGGAAAGTTCAAGCAAAACAAACCATTTATATAAAAAAAAACCGCATATATTTATTTGACTGGTTACAAGAAACGATGTCCTTTTAATACTAAACATTTTTGGTATGTGTTTGTTGTATGGTGTGTGTTTTTATTAATATTATTCTTTTTTATACATAAACTATATAATATACCTTTTTTTTTGTTAGTTTCGTAGTCCAAGCAAGCGTCCTGTTCAAGTATAAACATCCAGTGAACATACAGCAGTTAAACATTTACCTATGTGAAGCAAACATGGCGGGTGAAGGAGAGGAGAAAACTAAATAAGAGTAAATCAAAGTGGCAATGTGTATACAAATGTTCTGTGATAGTGTCCCTTAAATTGACGCGCGTTTTCTCTTGTCACCTATTTTTTTTTACGTTTTTTTTTATTTCACTGCAATTTTGTCCTTATTTTCCCCGTTTTCTGTAATTTATTTGTTCACTGTCCTTGATTCTGTTTATTTTTTTCCTTTCCTATCGTACACCTTCCTTCACTCCACCACTTTTCATCACATTTCTTCAGCTTTCGTCCCATTTTTCACATTTATTTCACGTTTCGTATCTTTTGACATCTTTTCTCTACGTGATGCAAGCTTTGGAATGTGTACGTTCTTTTTGTACGTTCATGTGTACGGAGACTCTCTTGTGCACCTTTATGTCTCCTGCTGGACGTGTCTTGCGTACATTGTGTGTGTGTGTGTGTGTGTGTGTGTGTGTGTGTCTGTGTGTGTGTGCGCGCGCGTCTTTGTCTGTGTGTGTCTGTGTTGAAAGTGTTCATCTCTATTATTTTGTCATCGAGAGAGAGAGAGAGAGAGAGAGAGAGAGAGAGAGAGAGAGAGAGAGAGAGAGAGAGAGAGAGAGAGAGAGAGTCCCCACAACAGACTCACTGGCTTCCTTTAGATCTGCGTCTATATTGTTCCCTCCTCTCTCTCTCTCTCTCTCTCTCTCTCTCTCTCTCTCTCTCTCTCTCTCTCTCTCTCTCAACTTTCCTCCTTCCCTCTTTGACAAGCTGTTCCTTCCTCCTTTCGTTCTTCCTCTTCCTTTCCATTTTCCTTGATCTTTTTATTTCTTCTCCTCTGCCTTCTTGTCATCTAATTTCTTCCTTTGTCTGCTTCCTTCCCTCCCTCCTTCCTCTCCTCCTTCATTCCTTCCCTCTCTTCCTCCTTTCTCCTTGTTTTCTTTTCCCTTCCCTTCCTTCTCTCTTTTCCCCATCTTCTTTATTCCTTCTCTGTTTCTCTAGTTTTCTCTTCCCTCTTCTTCCTTCCTTCCTCCCATCTCGCCCCTTCCATCTCGCCTTCGTTACCTCCGTTTTTCCCTCCTCTTCCTCTTCCTCCTGACCTTTCTTTCTTCTTTTCTTCCCTACTTCCTCTTTTCCTCCTGAGTAAATCGTTCCTCCCTTCCTTCCTTCTCCCTTTCCTCACCTTCTCCCTCTTCCTTCTTCCTCTCCCTCCTTCCCTTCCTGCTTCAATTAACATCTTACTCAAGAGAAGGATGAAGCGAAGCTAGGAGGAATATCCAAAGTGCTGAGATTGGAGGAGAAGGAGGAGGAGGAGGAGGAGGAGGAGGAAGAGGAGGAAGAGGAGGAATGTTGGTGATAGTGATCTCATGCGGGAGGACTAGCTGAAGACTGCCTGAGAGGAAGAGGAGGAGGAGGAGGAGGAGGAGGAGGAGGAGGGATAGAGAGGATGGAAGAAAGTAAGGAAGAGAGACATAAGCAAGATAGGAAGGGATTGAACTGATTGCCTATTAGAGAGAGAGAGAGAGAGAGAGAGAGAGAGAGAGAGAGAGAGAGAGAGAGAGAGAGAGAGAGAGAGAGAGAGAGAGAGAATGCATTCTTGTTATACTGGATCAAAAGTTTGCCTATTTTTATAATTTTCTTCCTTCTTAGTGGAAAGGAGTTAATGGAGGAGGAGGAGGAGGAGGAGGAGGAGATAATGATTGATGTACACGTTATAATCTATAATAATTGTGGTGGAGACGCTGTAGGTGAAATTTTAGAGGTGTAGGCGACTGTGGTGGGGGAGGTGGAGGTGGAGGTGGAGGTGGAGGTGGAGGAGGTGGTGGAGTGCCATCATCTAAGGGTGAGGCTGAGCAGTGCCAGCAGCAAGGGCAGCGCGTGGCATCCCCCTGCACTCTTTCCGGGCGCCCCGTCGTGGTGCATGGCCCGCGGCTCCTCGTCTGGGGGGAGAGAGAGAGAGAGAGAGAGAGAGAGAGAGAGAGAGAGAGAGAGAGAGAGAGAGAGAGAGAGAGAGAGAGAGAGAATCAGGATTAATTTTCATCATTTCTTATTACCTACTCGTCACAGCAATCAAGATACACACACACACACACACACACACACACACACACACACACACACACACACACACACACACACACACACACACACACACACACGTTAATCAGTAAAGTTTGTGGGGTTGGTGTCGCTTCTTTATCCTAATAAGATTAGAGCAGCAGTGTCCCGCGGGGCGTCATCCCCACCTGCGGGAAATTTAATAATACCAAGGGAGAGAATAAAAAGAAAAGGTAAAAATAGTTAATATCGCTTTTCATGTGTTCTTGGTAAATCTTCTTGTATATTGTATAGTTAAAGGGTGTATTCTGAAATGTTTCGTCGTCTTATCTCGATTCCTTGAAACATGTAGTAAAAGTTCGTTTTTTCTTTTCACGATTCCACTGACAGTTTAACAAGGGTTCTGGAGAATTAGCGGGAAAAACACCCATGAGACACCCAATTCATAATTTCTGTGGCCTTTATAAATAGTCCTTTTCAGAGCGTTTCGGAATAGAAGCCTAAATGTTTCCTGGTTTTCCATTTGTGTTTTTGCATTTTAAAAGTAAATTTGCATGTGACGCCGCCTCTCATCCCTGCGGTGAATATCTTGCAGTCGCCGAACACCGTCGCACCAACACGTGTGGCGTGAGCTGAACACCGCAGCCGCCCAAGTGGTCTGTAGTTGTGATGCAAGCGGTGTGATGCTGCCAGTTGTGAGGCCTGCAAGACCCTTAGCAGCTCCTGGTGTTGTGGTGCGTCGTATTGGGTGAGTGTGTAGACAGTTGAGGGTTCAGTCATTTGTTTGGGTGCAGGCGAGTCCCGGGAAGTGCTACTATAGAGGGTGTCTTGTTAAGGCGACGCATAATGCTGCGATATAATGGTGAGGCGCAGCAGCTGTGGCCGCCTGTTTGCTCCCTTCATCACAGGGCTGTTGCTGGCACGTGCATTCCTTCATTAGCCGTGACAGCGAAGGAACCTGACCGTGGAAGTATTGACAAACGATCGCTTTTGTTTATACCGCAGTAAGAAAATGAAGTCAGAAATACGAGGACCATGAAGCATTTGTCAAGGGGAGGAAAGAGTGAGAGTGGCAGGTGTAAATATTTGACAAGCGAGGTAGAGGTAAGGTGGCTGAGACTGACTTAGGGGAAAAAAGGAAAAATATATAATACGAGGACCATGAATTACATAAAGGAGAGGAAGAAGTGAGAGTGGCAGGTGTAAATATTTGACTTATGCGGGGTAGAAGTAAAATGGCTGAGATTGATGTAGGGATCGAAGTAGAAGTTAGCGCCGCTGTGTAGAAAGAGTTGTAATGATGTGCAGTAAGTTTTAGCTATGAGAGAGAGAGAGAGAGAGAGAGAGAGAGAGAGAGAGAGAGAGAGAGAGAGAGAGAGAGAGAGAGAGAGAGAGAGAGAGAGAGAGAGAGAGAGAGAGGACCTTTACCCTGCACATGAAAGGTTCCCTGTGCGACAAGTCATGTGTGAGAAGTGCAATGCTTTGTGGGCGTGAAACTTAGTCCGTTAAAGATGATGCTGTCAAGGTTGCCGGGGGTGCGGGGGAAAGAACACGGCAAGGAGAATGTGCGGCGTGGTGGGGCGTGAATGAGGATTTTGGGTACAGACGTGATATTGAGACTGAAAAAATGAGAGACTGCGCTGATATGCCGAGTGGGAAGGAAGCGTGGGAAGGAAACTTGGGAATATATATGAGGAAAAGTTATCCTGGTTGGAGAATGACTCAATTAGGAAGGAGCAGTGAAGCAATGAGAGAAGATTGACCGGGTTGATATACTGAATGGAAAGGAGACATGGAAATGCATAAATAAATAAATAGAAATATGCTGGCTGGAAGATGACTCAGTTTTATTCTTTTGATGGAAGAGGGGCACTGACCAAGGGCGTTTAGTGGTTAGAAAAAAAAATAGAATAAATTAGGAAGGGATGTGGTATTGAGACAGTGAAGGAATGAGAAGAGATGGATTACGCCGATAAACCAAGTGGAAAGGAAACATGGGAATAAATGAAAAAATCTATAATGGCTGAAGAATTAATAAGTGAGGGAGTGGAGTACAGACTTGTTATTGAGACAGTAAAAGAATTAGACGAGATAGACTTCACCGATATGACGTATGGGGAGGAAACACAGGAATAGATATGAAAAGAACTCAGCTGATTGGAAGATGATTCAATTAGTGAGGAGCCGACGAACAGACAAGGTATTGAGAGTGAAAGAATGCGAGGAGGCAGATGACGTTGATGTGTGCAGTGGGGAGGAGACAAGAGAATACAAGAGGAATACAATGCTGATGGAGACAGTTCAGTTAGTGCACAGGAAACATACTGAGAAAGTGAAAGACTGAGAGGAGGCAGATGACGTTGAAATATCAGTGAGGAGGAAACTTGTCAATATGAGAGAAATACATTACTGCTACTGGCGACTAAACTCTTACACTGCTACTTATCACATGTTTCCTTAGTTATTGACCACTCTGATTCATATTTCCTTGTGCAACAGCCACATTCAACCGTTGCACTGGCTAGAAATTAGAGAATCTTCTTCTTGATCTCCTTTCTTGTAGATGCTTATAAGGATTGTATGCATTGATTTTTAGTCCTTTGAATTATTGTTTACAGCATTGAAAGGGTTAATGAACGAACAGAAGTGAAGGTATTAGTGAAAAAATGAGAGCAGGTACGAGTACATTCCTCTGCATCGGTGAGTCATTGTCTTCCTTCACTTTCCTTCAGTTTCCTTGAGTCCTCGTGTTGCGCTTCATTACTCATCATTGTTTGGCGAGGAGGGAAAACATTTCTCCCTCCGGGTCGTCGAGGTGAACAGACAGGCATCAACTTGCACCCGAGGATTCTTTTTATTAACACGCTAATGAAAATAGTTAGCATATTAAACGAGGGATCCCTAAGTAAGTGAACTCTGTGTGTGTGTGTGTGTGTGTGTGTGTGTGTGTGTGTGTGTGTGTGTGTGTGTGTGTTAATTACTCCTGGTGCTTGTTGGTAAGTGTTTCCCTGATGGATGACTTCACTGAGGAACAGGTGGTGATGGAGGAGGAGGAGGAGGAGGAAGAGGAAGAGGAAGAGGAGGAGGAGGAGGAAGAGGAAGAGGAAGAGGAGGAGGAGGAGGAGGAGGAGGAGGAGGAGGAACAGGAACAGGAACAGGAGGAGGTCGAGGATGAGTAGTGGATGATAAGAAAAATTAAAAAGTGAAGTTTGGGGAATTCTTAACTATTAACGTCAGAGAGAGAGAGAGAGAGAGAGAGAGAGAGAGAGAGAGAGAGAGAGAGAGAGAGAGAGAGAGAGAGAGAGAGAGAGAGAGAGAGGTATTCAGTGTCCAGGTGTTCAGGCAGCGGTGCAAGTGGTGGAGTGGTATAGGCAGTGAGGATCAGCAGAGCAAACGGAGCAACTTCGCCCAAACTTGAGGCTCAGTTGATATCACTGTGTGTGTGTGTGTGTGTGTGTGTGTGTGTGTGTGTGTGTGTGTGTGTGTGTGGAATTCGTATGGCCTCGCCTCACTCCACACCTGTCTACACTTTCATGTTTATCTGTTTCACCTTTTTATCTATATATTTTTTTTTGCCTGTTTACCAGTTTATTTGTTTATCTGTTAATCTGTTTATTTGTTTACCTGTTTTTCTATTTATGTTTTTTTCTTTCCATTTAGCAGGTGCTTACATTGGATGTATAGATTTGGTATAAACTTTGTTTTTTAATTGGTGTTTGTCTTGTACAGTGTTATGATTTTTTAATTTAATTGTTATCGTTTTAATGTTTATCTAATTACAGTATGTTTATTCGTTTTTACTTTATCTTTATTTCTTTCTTAACAACATCTGATAATACGGTAATTTTTTTTTATTTCAGTTTGTGACTGTCAGTAAGGGGAATTTTTCTTTTCTTTTTTGCGTCTTCGTCAATGCAGTTTAATAGTACGGTAATATTTTTTATTTTATTCATGTCTATGTCGATACGGTTTGATAACATGAGAATTTTACTAGTATTTTTTTATCTCTTTGCGTGTGTATGGGTATAATTTTATCATATATTATAGTTTTCGTTATATATGTTTGTGTTGCTTCCTGCCAGCCTCGCCAATTAACCAACGGAGACTTAGAATTAATTGGTCACATTGAGACGGTCACAATTAACCCTTTGGACACATCTTGACCGTAGGGGACAATGACCCTTACCTGCCTCTCCGTCTGTAGTGCGTCCACCCAGCCACCAACATTGCCGCCAATATTACTGCCAATATTACCACAATCATCATCATCAGTATCACCACCACCACCATCATCACTATTACCATCACTGACCTTCGTTGCTTCAGAACACACAACATTTAAAAAACATGAAAAACTGAATGAATGTGAGATCAAACAAAAATAGTAGGCTTGAGTGAATATGAAATTAGATAAAAGAAAAAAAGAACATTGATAAAAAAAAGAAAGTATACAAAAAAGATCGATTGAATATGAAATGAAAAAAAATAATGATCAAATCAGTAAGAATGTATATATTGACAAGATCAAATAAACATGAAATAAAGGAAAGCATGCAGCATCAAATGAAAATGAAATAGGAAAATAGGAAAAAATCAAGAAAATTAAAAGAAAATCGTAAAGTTTCTTCCGCTTAGCAAATTAATACAAAACTTTTACAATTTTTACATGACAAGGAGGCTCGTCAAGAGATTATATATATATATATATATATATATATATATATATATATATATATATATATATATATATATATATATATATATATATATATATATATATATATATATATATATATATATATATATATATCGATTCTCTGAAAGTTTGAGTCATGATGCGGTTGGTCAGTTTAGCTCAGGTGTGCTGGTGCCGCCCTCAGGTGTGCAGGTCTTAAGGGGATGGAAAAGCAGGAACAAGTTTAGAATTTCAAAGTCTGTCAGAGAGAGAGAGAGAGAGAGAGAGAGAGAGAGAGAGAGAGAGAGAGAGAGAGAGAGAGAGAGAGAGGGAGAGAAATGGGAAATATATATGTAGGAATAGAGAATATTGATAAAAAGGATGAATGATTTTTCTTTTCAACTACGAAAAAAATACATCCAAAATAAAAGGTGGTGGAATTGTCAAAGAAAACAGTTTGGTTACATTTGGCAGTTGTCAATAACTTGGGATGAATCAAATAAACTATATAAGAAAAAGAGTGCGTGAAATGAACGAAAATGAAGCGTGCGGGGTGTGTACAAAGCTTGAAAGAAAGTGACAGAACAATTATTAGTAAGACATTTATGAGATGGAATTGGTGAATGGAAATGCAGACATCCCTTTAAACTATGTACGAGAACAGGCGGGTGTGGAAAGGACAAACTGCTCGTATAAATGTATAAAGAGGAGAAGCGTGGATGTGGGAAGGTTGGTGCTGGAGGTTACAGCAGCACGTGAATCTGTGAAAATGGACATAGACAAAAAAGGAATGACGGACTGACTGACTAATTGTACCGCAACAGAAGGATCATGTTGTTATGTAGGGCATTTTTCGGGACAGGACAGCCAGGAAGTTGTACGTTCTTTATAGAAACACGTACAGACTGTGGTTTCTATATTAAGGCCAGGAACAAACGAATAATGCCGTGGCAGACCCTGAGCGCGCGCGCACACACACATATATCACCTTCATTTAAAAAATAGCAACGCGGTCTGCCCACAATCTTTAATGTACTACTTTCCATCAATTTTCTTTCTTTTCACTTTTTCTGTCCAAACTCTTCAATATTCTCAGTCTTTCTACAAGCAAAAAGAAAAAAAAAAAAAAACGCGCGTGGCTACCTCGGAAGCACCAGCCAGACAGAGGATTACAGAGTTGCCAAGCGTACAGTAAATGGAAGTACAGTATGAAACATGGTGCAGTACATTACATAGTCACACATACAGCACCACAGAAAAAAATAAAAGTTAATAATAAAGTGAAGAAATTATCATTAACACTGAACAGAATTATAAAAGAAGGAGAAGCTTTAGATCCTGGTAAATGGAATAAAAAGGAATGACAGATAATGTAGGAATTAAAGGTAAATTAATGCCAAAGTCTTTCCTGTCTTACATTATTTATTTATTTATTTATTTATTTTTTTTTTTGATGGGGGGGAGGTGGAATATAGATTAAAAAATGAATGAAGATAAGATGTTGAGAATCCTGAAGAAAATAAAGTATGTATAAAAATGATAGAAATGAGATGTTGAGATTTATAAAGAAAATCAAGTTTAGGTAAAGAAATGATAGTTGAATTGTGCTTGAAATCGTAAAGAAAGCAAAGTATCGGGGTAGAAAAAGGAAAAAAAAAAAAAATCTGACAAAAAAGAGTTATTGGTAATGTGAAAGAAAATGCGGCGTGGATAGTTCGTGAAATGGATGGACGGATGCATGAAACGAGAGCTGCATAATGAACACCGGCGATGAATATTGACTATAGATACTCACTCACCATCAGGGTAAAGAGGATTCCAGTCTATACTCTTATTAGCATCCATATTGAAGAAAAATAATACATTCAAATAGGATTCCGAAGTGCTTCCTAGACCACCTCCACCGCCGCCGCCACCACCACCACCACCACCACCACCACCACCACCGTGCCATCTGTTCTCTCCCTTCCCCCCACACACACTGATACATATGCTGTAGTAGCACTAGTAACAGCTACGTGTAATGCGATCCAAGTGTCTTTGTGTGGCATTAGTTCCTCCTGTGATTAGGTTTCGATACCCTCTATCAGTTTTTGTACAGAGGAGTCACTGCATGAGCTATAGACGACATGACCGGAACTTGCTATAGACGACATGGAAAGGAGTGTTGATGCTATAGATGGCTGAAAGAAAGGACATATGAAAATACTCGTGTTTATTTATTTATTTATTTTTTGTTTATCATAGATTTTGTTGTTGTTTAGTGAGGCATTGTTATGGACGACATGACAAGGAGTGTTGGTGCTATAGATGACATGACTGAAAGAAAGGAGAAATGAAGATACTCGCGTTTATAATATTTTTGTTTTATTATTTGCTTTATGTTTAGCAAGGGACTGTGTGTGTGTGTGTGTGTGTGTGTGTGTGTGTGTGTGTGTGTGTGTGTGTGTGTGTGTGTGTGTGTGTGTGTGTGTGTGTGTGTGTGTGTTCGCCATTATCTTATTATATGCGGCACAAAATATTAACTTAATATTCGACCAATTTTTATTTCGTATATTCTTAATCCTTATTGATGAGAATAGAGCGAGGTGGGTCGGTCTCTCTCTCTCTCTCTCTCTCTCTCTCTCTCTCTCTCTCTCTCTCTCTCTCTCTCTCTCTCTCTCTCTCTCTCTCTCTCTCTCTCTCTCTCTCATTTTATATAATTTTCCTCCCTTTCTCCTTGACGCCGTTTTCCATTTACTCATTCATTACATTCTTTCCTCTTATTCAGCTTGTAAATGAGTTTTCCTCTTCCTCTTGCCCCCAGTTTCCTTCCATCCACCTTTCTTTCTCCTCCGTCATCCATTCTTCCCTCTTCTAATTTTTCCGTCCTTGCTTCTTCTTCCATTTTCCTTCTCCCCTTAGCCTCTTCCCCTTTTCTTCCTTATGTTTCTATTCCTCCTTCGTCCATCTCCCTTACCCCTTTCTTTAAGCCCTTCCACAGTTTCTTCCTTCTGCCTCCACTCCTTCACACCATCTCCTTAACATTTGTTCGCTACCCTCCTTCCAATCTTCCATCTCCTTCCTCTTCTGCCTAAACCTTTCCTTCTTCTTACCTTCCTTGTTTCCTTCCTTCTTTCCTTCACCTCCTTCTACGTCTCACCAATTTTCCTCTTCCTTCCTCCCGCTCTTCTTTAAATCTTTCCCCCACTCTTCCCTCACCTTCCTTGCTTCCTTCCTTCTTCCCTCACCTCACCTTCGTCTCACCTGCATTAATGAGCTTATTATTATTCGTCCAGGGGAGGGAGACACCTGAATCTCACCTGGCATCCTATGTTAATTACCTCACCTGAGAGAGAGAGAGAGAGAGAGAGAGAGAGAGAGAGAGAGAGAGAGAGAGAGAGAGAGAGAGAGAGAGAGAGAGAGAGAGAGAGAGAGAGAGAGAGAGAGAGAGAGAGAGAGAGAGAGAGAGAGAGAGAGAGAGAGAGAGATGGGGGGAGGAGGGACGGGGGATATTCTGCTTCAAGTTTTTGTCATTATCATCTTCATCGGCATTTCGTTTGTATATTCTTGTTTATTATGGAGTTTTGAAGACACTTTAATGTCGTAAAGATCCGAAGAGGAGGAAGAGGAGGAGGAGGAGGAGGAGGAGGAGAAAAAAAAAAAGAAAGAGGAGGTGAAATAGGTCAAAAAGAAGCAAGAAAAGGAAGAGCAATAAGAGGAAGACGAAGAAAGGAAAGGAGATGAGGAGGAGGAGAAGGAGGAGGAGGAGGAGGAATAGGAGAAAAAAAAGATAAGAGAAATAGGTCGAAAAGAAGCAGGAAAAGGAGAAGCGACAAGAGGAAGACGAGGAAAGCAAGGGAGATAAGAAGGATAAAAGAAGGAGGAGGAGGAGGAGGAGATGGAGGAGGAGATCAGACACATGTGGAGAGACATAAAACCTTCTCATGAGCCTCAAATTTCCGCAGATTGAATTAGTTATCCCTGAACGATGGCAAGAGGAGGAAGAGGAGGAGGGGGAGGAGGAGGAGATGGAAGAGGGGATGGAGGAAGAGTAAAATATTATATGTAGTTTATTTGATTTCCTAACCAATAATTACACACAGTTTGTAACATTTATCGAGTCACATAACTTTGCACACATTGTTTTTGATCCTCTCATTAATTCGGATCCGCATGTACGAGTCATAATTCCAATATCAAATACCTTTAAATTGCAACTCCCCCGTTTTCTTTCACCCGTAATACCTGGATAGATGAGCGTCTCGTTTTCTCTCAAGGACGCATCTGGAGCTTTAGAAAACGGATCGCATCACTGTGAAAATCTGGGTTAAGTTCACGGGAAGTATTAGCCATTAGTGGTGCGCCGCGGGGGAGGAAGGTTGCAGAGGTAAATGTTTTGACGCCTCCATTTTCTGTGTGCAGGGGGAATGTTTTGTAGCTTAGTGATGGATGGGAGGTGATGAGTGGTGGTGGTGGTGGTGGTGGTGGGTGTGTTCTTGATGTTTTTAGTGATTGTGTTAAAAAAAGTTATTGGTAATTTAGTTAATTGTAGTGAAAGTTATTGGGGTTTTCAGAGTGTTTTGATTATTCTGGTTGTAGTTTGACAGGGCCTAGTGAAAGTTATTTACGAATAGGTTCTTAAGTGTTTTTCATAATTGTAGCGATTATATAACATGCTGTAGTGGAAGTTGTTACTGTTCCCAAGTGTGTTTTCATGACCGTAGTGATAGTTTAGCAAATTTTGTTGAAAGTTATGGCAGTTCTTTATTCTATTAATAGTGTAACAAGTTTTTAGTGGAAGTTGTTTAAGTATGTGTGTGTTCTCATTATTGTAGTGAAAATATAACACCCTCTTGGTGAAGTTATTTTTAAGTGTGTTCATAATTCGTGATAACAGGCCCCAGTAAGTCATTTAGGTTTTTTATTTATTCATTTTTTTTTATTCTAGTGATTGTTTAACAGATGTTAGTGGAAGTTGTTGCGATTTTCAAGTATTTTCTCATGATTCTAATGATAGGGTAACAGTCTCCAGTGGTGTAGTGAGACTTATTGCACTTTTTATGTGCGTTTTCATAATTCCAGTGGTAATAAGTTATTTAGGGTATCGATTGTTCTCCTAAGCTGTATTAATAATTTACCAGGCTCTAATGGATGTTATTAAAGTTTTCAAGATTGTCTTCATAAATTTAGTGATTGTTTAATCGGCTGAAGTGGAAGTGATTTAAGTTTTCAAGAGTATTCTCATAATTTTAGTATTTTCATAATTTTAGTAAGAGTTTAGCAAAGCATTCAGCACCAACAATAAAAAAAAAAAAAATCCATGAGAACTCAAGTAATCAGGAAGGAGGACTACAGTAGCTAACAAAGGGCAACAAAGGAGGAGGAACACAGTGACCTGTGATCAACACCCGGAAGCATTGTTGCCACTAATGAAGGTGTGTGGAACTATTGGAGTGATACTGTGTGATCAACAGGCTGAGAAGCAAGACGAAGGGGAAGGTGAACACTCAAAGAACATTTACATTAACTGGAAAGGTGGAAGTAGACAGAGGGGGAAGAGCAAAGGATGAGGATAACAGAGAAAAGAAGGATAATGAAGAAAAGGAAGAGGGAAACGAATGAGAGGAAGGCGAGGAAGAAAAGGGTGAAGAAAGAGGAAGAGAAGGAGAACGCAAAGGAAGAAAAGAAGGATGAGCAGTAGGAGCGGGAGGAACCATATTTTCATAATGCTAATGGTAGTTTAACAGGCCCTAGTGGAAGGAAGAGAAAGATGAGAAGGAAGAGGAAGACGTAGAAAGCACAGGTGGAGTAGGTGAGAAGTGAACTAGAGGGAATAATAATGATGATAATAATAATAATAATAATAATAATAATAATAATAATAATAATAATAATAATAATAATAATAATAATAAATGCTTTATTTTCCAAGAAACTTACAGAATTTGATTAACACGGCAACTTGGCTGACAATCTAACGCACCAAGATACATCAATCATTAAGAAGTAACAAGGGTGTATGGGTGCGTCTGGTCTGGCCTGGGACAGCCGTTTTGAAGTGTACACAACTAGACCCGTGACTGGAGGTGGAATAGTAAACGTGACCTTGCTTGTTGGTTGACAGAGAGAGAGAGAGAGAGAGAGAGAGAGAGAGAGAGAGAGAGAGAGAGAGAGAGAGAGAGAGAGAGAGAGAGAGAGAGAGAGAGAGAGAGAGAGAGAGAGAGAGAGAGAGAGAGAATACTGCTTACACTATTGATACTAGAGGAGAAAGTAGTAGTAGTAGTAGTAGTAGTAGTAGTAGTAGCAGCAGCAGCAAAAATCCATAACTTTTCTTCTATTTTCAGGAAACTTGCAAGGAAAAACCACCACCACCACCACCACCACCACCACCACCAGCGCCGCCTCAGGGATAAAGGTAAATGCCTACACCACTTTATTTTTCTTTCTCTATTTACCGGCCTGGCTGTCGTTCAGGTTTGGAGGAATATCAGCGGCTGGGAAAAAGGAAAAAAAAAAGAAAAAGGAAAAAAGTATCGGGAGGTCGTTTACCATACCAGCTGCATTACGAAGGACCGGGGGATGTGGGGGGAGGCAGGCTTAGGGCCACTGCACTTTTAACACGGTAAGCCAGGAGGGAATGAAATACACGAATAAAAGCGAAAATACACGAATAGGTTGCGAGTAAATAAAATGAAAACGAAAATATCATAGTCTCCCACAATCTGAATTGCGTAAAGAAAACGGAGGTATGACGTGGAATTCCTGAGGGGATTACTTAAATTAATAAAACCTGGAAATAAAGGAATGAATAATTGAACGCTTGAAAATATGATAGTCCTCCCCTCTGTCCTGGGCGCGGAAAGAAAACGCAGGTATGATTTAAAGGTCCCGTGTCAAAACAAGTCTTTGGTTTAAAGGTCCCAGGCGCCCCCGCTGACGTGGGAGAGAAGAGCCTGCCTGGTCACTTAAGTGGTTTGTGGTTTAATCTTTTCACGTTAAAGTTTCGTCTTTTAAATACTGCAGCGTTTAGAGAAAGTCCGTATTAGAAAGAAAAGTGTTTCCCATTTATTGTTGTAAAAATGAGTATAAAATGTGTTGCAAAGATGAAATGAATAAATGCATAAATGAAAGAAAAGATAATGTTAAAATATAAAAGAAAATAGGAAAAGAGGACATGTTAGAAAAAGTATTTCCCATTTCGTGTAGTAAAAATTAGTTTAAAACTTGTTGAAAAAAAGTAAATAAAAAAAAAAAAAAAGGTAATTAATAGATTCGTAGTTTTTAGTCCAAAAGTTTGTGGTTTTACGTGGCCATGTTTGGGAAAGTTTCGTTCGTTAAGAATCAACGCGCTTAGAGAAAAACAAAAGCCACATATGAAAGTAATTACCCTATTTTTTTTATGAGCAATATAATCTTGAAAACAAGTCAGAAATTGTGCTGAAAACAACAGCAGTATTTATTCCACAGGTTTACGGTTTTGTGCTTTCGTGTCTAAATAATTTCCGTTAGTTAAATATTAGCTCATTAAGAGAAAGATAAATATATGCTAAATGCTAAACAGCATTTCCTCTTTAGAATGGTCAGAAGCTGGTGGTAATATAGTAAATTCTTTCCTTTTTCCCAGGCCTAGTGGCTTAAGAAATATTAAAATCGTTGAGTAAGTTTTGTTTATTTAATGTCAACGCGTTTGGAGAAAAAGAGTGTTGCAAGTTGCGTTTTAAACTATTTTTCATTTAGTTAAGTTAAATGGGCCAAACAGTCCAAACAATGTGTTTAAATAATTCGTAGTGTTGATTTAAATGGGTACTGGTTAAATTTCATATTTAAGTAACCTTTTGTGTATAGAGCCTTGGTGTAAAGTATTTCTTCTTTGCCGTGGAAAACAGCAATCGGAGCAGGTCAGGCAGTAGCAATGTGTGATGTAATATTCAACATTAGTCTTTTCTGTTCTTTTATTTATTTTTATTTGTAAGAGTATGATACAAAAATCGGAAGCCTTTCCTTGAGTGTAAAAAAAGTTTGTACTACTAGTGCCTAACATTGTGAGAACTCCTGCGTTAGTATGATTTTATTCCACTGTAAGAGTAACAAAGAAGCTTGAAGATTCCTTCTCGTCCTTCTTGTTTAGCCGGAAAAAAAAAAACGAAAAAAAGATAATGATGATAAAAATATGATGAAATAAATAAATAAATAGATAAACAAAACCATCGGTACCACTTCACCACACAAAAACAACTTTAGCAACTGACATAAATTAGCGTAGTTTTTCACACAAGAACGAGAGAGAAAAAAAGTTACGTTCCTCCCTGCCCTTCTTCCTTAGTGTGGGGCAAATGAACGCCAGTACTACTTGACCTCACAGGAATATCCGCTTTAGTATTTGACATTTCGTATATTTCTGTTTATACACGAGTGACAGAAAAGTTAGAAGCTCCCTCCCCCTGCCTGCCCACTTCCCTCCCACGGCTCCATCCGGCCTTCCTCTGCTGCTGGGCCGTGAAAAGTGTGGAAACTCCATGCACGTTTCAGGGGAGGAGCGAGCGAGGAGTGTTTTGTATTATTTTACAGGAAGGACCAGAGTTTGTGTGGCGCAGTGTAGGAAACAAAGGGGAAGGAAGGAAAAGGTAACTGGGAGGCGAGTGTGGAGAGGGAAGTCTGCAAGTAGAGAGAGAGAGAGAGAGAGAGAGAGAGAGAGAGAGAGAGAGAGAGAGAGAGAGAGAGAGAGAGAGAGAGAGAGAATAATTAAGTTAGATTAGGTTTAGTTTAAGTTGGATTGGGTTAGGTTAGGGTCAGTTTTATTGGGTTAGGTTAGGCTAGTTTGGTGGTGTGGATGGGATAGGCTTGGCTCTTGGTGTAGATAGGAGACGTTGGTAATGTATAGGATAAGATGGGATGATAGAATAGGATAGGCTGGTAGTGGTGTGCATAGGACATGGTGGAAGTAATGTGGATAGAATAGATTTGTATGTCTTAGGATAAATTTTAGGCTGGTAGTGATTAAAATAGGATGGATTGATGGGTGTGTGGATAGGATATGATGGATCGGTATTCGGGTGACTGGGATAGGCTAGGATTGTGGTGGACTGGAGAGAACAGCCTATTAGTAGTGTGAATAGGATAACTAGTCAGCTAATGGTGTGTACAGGATAATCAGGGAATGATGTGGATAGGATAATCTCCGGATGTGGTGTGGATAGGATAAATTAATCTGGTAGTAGTGTGGAAAGGATGAATAGTCACCGAGTAGTGTGGATATGCTAGAATGAATTAGTGTTTATGTATTATGTTACAACAGCTGAAGTTACGTCAGGAAAACACGAGCTACATGTTCTTTTGTATACGTGTAAATGTCCTGCAGTGAAGGAAACTGAGGAGAGAGTGAGAGAGTTGAGGGAGAGGCTGGTCAGAGGTCAGGAAGGGGAAACCTCTCTCTCTGTTCCCTTGTACATTAATAAAGGCGTCCCAGAGCAAGCTAAGGGAGTGTTGAGAAATGGCAGGTGTATCATAGCGATCTGATTCCTGTCTTTCACCGAGGTTTGTATCATTGTACAGGACTTCTACTGATGTGAAAGAGTTAACGGGTGTCGTCACGCTTTCACCCCTTTCACTGGTGTACTCTGGAATAATGCTTTTTTTTTTGTATAGTTTAGTAGCCAATCTAAAAATGCAGTGTAAGAGTCAGTCAGTGTCTTCAGTCCTTCATCCCCTTATTGGTAAACTCTGGAACTTTATTTATATATATATAGTTTATTAGCCAATCTTAATTACAATGTGAAAGTTTAGCAGTATCTTCACTCCTGCGTAACACTTCCTAGTATCTTCCCTCCTGTGTAAGACTTCCTGCTTTTATGCAAGAGTCAACCAGTATCTTCACTCTTTCATCCTTTCTCTGGTAAACTTTCAAACACTTTTTTTTTCCATAAGCATATAGTTTTTTTTTTTTTTTTCATAAGCATATAGTTTACAATAGAGCCAGTCTTCACATTACTGTAAGAGTTGACTAGTATTTTCACTCTCATCCCTTTTTTACTGGTAAACTTCATCTTTCAGTTTAATGTAAGAGTTAAGCAGTATCTTCGACATTTACCCTTACACTGATAAACTTTGGTATTCTTTCCTTTTATTGAAGTTTGTAATCCTTAGTCTGTCTCCTTAATATACGAAAAAAAAAAGATAAATAAAAGTACGGGAGTTAGAAAGATCACAATAGTGTTTAATTACTCGGGTCATAAAGGTGTGGCGGAATGTGTGTTCTAGATTCAGAGAGACCAACTGACTACTTTAACTACTGTATTAGTTGTATGAAGGTCAGTGACCGCTGCACCGTACAAGTTCCCGCCGATTCCCTGAGAGACGAGTGACTGGTTTGCCTCACGCCTCTCGCTTTTGCCTTTGCTGTACGGATGTGTCTCAAGGTGTCAGCATCGTGTTTGTGCCCCGTGGTTGCTGTACAAGTATATCTGGAGGTGTTAGCACCGCGTTTCTTTCCTGTTGTTTAGTTGTTATTGTTCGTAAGTGATGCTGAACTCTGAAAAGGACTTAACATATAATTGGCTCGCGAACGTGGAATAGAAATGCGAAATTGAAAAGTAATATGAAAAGTTGATGTAATGAGTTAGCTGGGATGGATGATGAAAATCAATGAAACACGAAGGCAAGGGAAAAAACTAGGTAAAGAAATAATTGATCTCATGAACTTAAAAATACAAAGCAAGAAAGAAGGAAAAAATTGAAGGACTGACGGAATAAGTTTGATGAGATGAATAGTGGAAATGAAACATGAACGCAAACGAGAATTGCGATTAAAATAATTGATCACCATGAACATAAAGTTAAAGTGCAAAACCAGAAAGAAGGAAATGAAAAGATGGTGTAATAAGCTAGATGAGATGAACAGTGGAAATAGATGAAATACGAACGCAAAGGAAAAATGAGAAAGAAGTAAAGTAAAATCTACAAAACCGAAAAGAAGAAAAAATGGGAAAAGAAAACTGAGGTAATAACTAAAACGATCAGATGAATAATGGAAATGATTGAAACGAATACAAATGAAAAATTATATAGGGAAATAATTGATCAACGAATGTAAAGTAAAAAAAAAAAAGAAAAAAAGAAAAAATAGAAAACCGAAAAGAAGAAAAAGGTTGAAAAAAGAAAAAAAAACTTTGAAATGAGGAGGTGAATAATGGAAATAGCTGAAAAAGAATATAAAAGAGAAATGAGAAAAAAATAATAATTGACCGACAAGTGTGAAGCAAAAAACGAAAAATACAAAACCGAAATAGGAAAAGCAGAAGAAAAACTGAGATGATAACTAATATGAAAAAAAATGGAAATAATGGAAAAAGGAAGGAAACAAAGGAAAAGAAGCAAAAAAATAGGACAGTAGTAACTTCGATGAGGAAATAAATGGAATAAATCTCTGAAACACGAACACGAAGGGAAAATACGGAAACGAAATTCAAGGGAAAGTAAAAATAAGAGAAAGATCCTTGACAAAAAAAAAAAAAAAGAAATGCAGAATAAATAAATAGTTGAGACACGAATGTGGGTTACAAATACAGAAGTGGAAAGAGAATGAAAAAAGCGAAAGAAAAAAAAGAAACGTAACCGCATCTGTATAACGAAACACAGAGAGAAAGAGTTAACGAGTAAAAATAGACACACAACAAGGGATGCGTTATTGTTTTTTTTCTTTCCATTTTGTTTTATTGAATAAAAAAAAATTGAGAGGGGAGAGGAAGAGAGGGAGAGTGAAAGGAGAGAAAGCGAGAAGAGAATTGTGTGTGTGAAGAATAGAGGGAGATGCGGAAGGGTAAGGAAGAGAAAAACAGAGAAAAAAAGAAACAGAGAAAAAAGAGTGGGTTAGAGAAACAGAGAGAAAGGAAGGGGAAGGAAGTAAGAGAGGAGAAGGGAAATAGGGAAGAAGGAATGGGAAAGAGGAACAGAGGAGTGATTAATTGATTGATTTAATTAATGGCGCAACAGAGAGGATGGGAAGAGGGAAGAAATAAGAGAGAAAAGGGAAGCAGAGAGGAAGGAGAAGTGAGTTAAAGATGGAGGAAGAAAAGGAGGAGAGGGAGTAAGAGAGAAGAGGAAAATAAAGATGGAGTGCTTTATGGAGATAGAGAAGAAAGAAGGGAAAGGAGTAAAGAAGATCGAGATAAAAAAATAAAAGATGGAGGAAAGAGGAAAGGAAAGGAGAGTAAGAGAGAAGATGAAGGAATGTACAGAGAGGAAGATGGAGAGAAAGGAGGGAAGAGAAATCAGGAGAGAATAAGTGAAAGGGAAGGGCGAGAAAGAGATGGCGAGAGGAAAAAAAGATCAGATGTTTGGGAGAGGAAAGGATGGGAATAAGAGAAGAGATGGTAGGGAAGGGGGAGGAAAGGATGAAGGAAGAGAGAGAAAGAGGGAGGAAGAGAGGAGGTAGGGAGAAGGAATGCAATAGTTAACAAGGCTGTGAAGTGATGTAGGGACGAGAGGGGAAAAATAATACGACCTTTGTATGCTTGTATGTTTAGTTTTCCTCCGCTTGTTTTTTTTTTTTTTTTTCAAATATTTGTTGGATCCATTTCCTCGTCTGCTCTGTGTTTTGTATGTTCTTTTTTTGCTTTGTTTTTGTTTGATATTGTTTTTTTTCTTTAGTTTTGGCTGCGTAAAGAAAATAAAATGTGGCAGTGGTGTTTTCTTACCTGTGTGTGTAAAAAAAAAAAAAGGTTATCTATTCCACATTAAAACCTGTAAAATATTCAACGGTGGAATACACGTAAGGATTACTTGAATGAAAAGTATTAGTCAGTTCTGTGCATATTTTTTCTTCAACTTATTATCTGATTAATTTTTACAGGAGGTGCAGTTAGGAGGTTTTTTCCATCCTCTGTGACAGTCTCCTTACGTAAAAAATAGCTCTGAAGACTCTCTCCTAAGTCTTGTTTTCTTTCTAAGGTTCTTTCTTAAATTATTTTCCCTCAATGTTATATTTCCAAAGCTATTTCTCTGATATCCTGTTTACGTTCTGAAGATTCCCTCCTTCAAGATTGTCTCCTCATGGTTCTCTCAGTGTTCACACTTTCAAAGTTTTATTTTTCAAGGCTGTCTCTTAAAGGTTCTCTTTCTCAGCTTTCTCTCTTAAGGTTCTCTTAAAAGGTCTCTTTTCAAGATTCTTTCTCTTGAAGTTTCTCTTTTTCAACGCTCTTTCTCGTTAAAGTTCATTCTTTTCTTAGATTATCTGTCATTATTTTCTCTCAAGGTTTATTCTCCAGAGTTCTCTTTTAAGGCTAACTGGAGGCTCTCTCTCTCTCTCTCTCTCTCTCTCTCTCTCTCTCTCTCTCTCTCTCTCTCTCTCTCTCTCTCTCTCATCTCTCTCTCTCTCTCTCTCTCTCATTCATAGTTCACTGGCTAAATGTGAATTGTTTCCAGCGATCATTCATTTCCCACTTAATCATTCGAGGGGAGTTGGGAGCTAATCTGGTAAACATTGTTATTAAAAAAAAAACGCTACAAAAATGGAATCGTGGCTCACAAACTGGACTGCCAACACCTTTTAGATTCAGAATACGAGACCGGGAATGGAGGAAAGGTTTTATAGGGTGTGTGTGTGTGTGTGTGTGTGTGTGTGTGTGTGTGTGTGTGTGTGTGTGTGTGTGTGTAATGATAGGGTCTGTGGTAAAATAAACTTTCCAATACTTTTCACCTTTATCAAAAAGTTTTCCATACGTGGTCAAATTTTTTCCCTCTGATCCTTTATCCTCCTCTCTCCTCCCCCTCTGCTTCTCCTCTTCCACGCTCCCCGTTTTCTTTATTGCCCAAAGTCAGGGGAAACTGTCATGTATATGGATGGTTATTTATTGTGGTTATTATGTTTCTTTTTTGTGTGCTGCTGCTGTGTGTGTGTGTGTGTGTGTGTGTGTGTGTGTTACGTGTACGTTTGTAATACCAAAAGTCGGTGTTTTATGCAGTTTTTTTTTTTTTTTTTTTTTTTATGAATTTACCAGTGCTATCATTGCTCCCGTTTGTTGTTTTGTTGTTGTTGCTGCTGTTGCTGCTGTTGTATTCATGCTTTTATAAATTGCGCTTTCTTCTATTTTTTTTTTCTTTCCTCCTCCTCCTCCTCCTCCTCCTCCTCCTCCTCCTCCTCCTCCTCCTCCTCCTCCTCCGCACTCCACAAGTCAACTCAGCTTTTAACTCCCCAAGTTCTCCCTACCAACTCTTAATATTATATAACATTTCCAGCCCCCCTCTCTCTCTCTCTCTCTCTCTCTCTCTCTCTCTCTCTCTCTCTCTCTCTCTCTCTCTCTCTCTCTCTCTCTCTCTCTCTCTCTCTGGAGGGTTCGTGTGTCAGCAGAAATTGTGCTTAATCACATTATCAGAATCGCTCGCTTCATGTAATTCTCTCTCGCCTCGATTTAGTTATGTAATATTAAAAGAGATATTTTATCCGGTATGTTAATCTTCTCCCACCCCTCCTCCTCCTCCTCCTCCTCCTCCTCCTCCTCCTCCTCCTCCTCCTCCTCCTCCTCCTCCCTCTGTGATTTGAATTGTCTTTCACTTTAATTTTCTCCTCTCTCTCTCTCTCTCTCTCTCTCTCTCTCTCTCTCTCTCCTCTCTCTCTCTCTCTCTCTCTCTCTCTCTCTCTCTCTCTCTCTCTCTCTCTCTCTCTCTCTGCAGGCGATCAGAACGTGCATAATCATCATCGTATCAATGCATTAAAGAATTTTTGGAGTATTGGCTTTCTTGCGCTCTCTCTCTCTCACACACACACACACACACACACACACACACACACACACACACACACACACACACACACACACACACACACACACACACACACACACACACACACACACACACACACACACACACACACACACACACACACACACACACCATTTATTTTATATTGTGTTGTCTTCTATTTTCCTTAGCTAGTTCTTACTTCCCACAATTTTTCCTTTATCATTCTCCTATATTTTCATTCAACTTTCCTCTTTTACAGTGCCATGATTTGAGAAGGAAGGCCAAATATTAAGCAACGAGGGGATGTCAAGCTCTTGGGAAACTTTGTGTGCTTAATTGTTGATATTCCTCTGGGGTTTCAAGGAGGGAGAGAGGAGGGGAGGGAGGGAGAGAAGAGATGAAGGAAATAATGAAGTAATAGGAGGAGGATAAGTAGAAGGATGACAAGGAGGAGGAGGGAGACAGGGAAGGAATGAAAGCAGGAAATGAGGAGTAGTAATAATAAGGAGAGGTGGAAAGGAGGACGAAAGCGAAGGATAGGGAAAGAGGGGAGGAGGAGGAGGAGGAGGAGGAGGATGAGGAGGAGGAGGAGGAGGAGGAAGAGAAGGAAAGCGGTAGAGGAGGAGGAGGAGGAGGAGGAAGAAGAGCAGGAGGAGGGAGGAGAATAGTAAATTTCTGTTCATACTCAATTAGGGGAGACAGTTGAGAGAGAGAGAGAGAGAGAGAGAGAGAGAGAGAGAGAGAGAGAGAGAGAGAGAGAGGGAGAGAGAGAGAAGAGAGAGAGAGAGATTCAAGTCAAAGGAGCGTTAAGTCAGTTTGCGCGATGAGGATTATGGCGTTGAGAGAGAAAGCGAGAAAAAATATGAAGTAAATCAGCAAATTCAATTACGCTTCTCTTTTAATCTTCTGGAATAACCACAAAGGACACACACACACCACACACACACACACACACACACACACCACACACACACACACACACACACACCACACACACACACACACACACCACACACACACACACACCACACACACACACACACACACACACACACACACACACACACACACACACACACACACACACACACACACACACACACACACACACACACACACACACACACACACACACACACACACACACACACACACACACACACACACACACACACACACACACACACACACACACACACACACACACACACACACACACACACACACACACACACACACACACACACACACACACACACACACACACACACACACACACACACACACACACACACACACACACACACACACACACACACACACACACACACACACACACACACACACACACACACACACACACACACACACACACACACACACACACACAACACACACACACACACACACACTCACACACACACACACACACACACACACACACACACACACACACACACACACACACACACACACACAAACACACACACACACACACACACCCACACACACACACAACACCACACCCACACACACACACACACACACACACACACACACACACACACACACACACACACACACCACACACACACACACACACACACACCACACACACACACACACAACACACACACACACAACACACACACACACACACACACACACACACACACACACACACACACACCACACACACACACACACACACACACACACACACACACACACACACACACACACACACACACACACACACACACACACACAACACACACAACACACACACACACACACACACACACGAACAAAACATTATCCTCTAGAAATTCACAAACTTGACTCGTTCCATAAAAAGCCTTGATAACTACTACTACTACTACCACTACTACTACCACTACTACTACTACTACTACTACTACTTACTACTACTACTAACTACTACTACTACTACTACTACTACTACTTTACTACTGCTATACTACTACTACTACTAATAATAATAATAATAACAATAATGGCAACAAGAATAATAATAAAGCACAAACAGACAGGGACCACTCACCTTGCAGTACGAAGACAGTGACCTGCGCTGGCTCGAGGCTTTCCGGCTGGCAGGTGTAGTTCCCCGCGTCCTGAGCCGTCACGCTGGTCAGGGAGAGTCTGGCGCTGGCCTTGGCTCCCTCCTGTGCCACGTGGAGGCTCACCCCGCCCCTGGGAACACGGGAACACTCGTACTGGCGGGACTTTTACTCGTGGGATAGGTTCACATGGCTTATTATTTAGGTACCGTTTTCTGAAACTCTCTACTCCCTCACCACGGACTATTTATAAAGGCCACAAAGATGATTAGCCGGGTTTTTAAGAGTGTTTCTCCTATTGGTAATGTAAAAACGTTGTTAATCTGTCACTAGAACAATAAAACCAGTAAAAAATCCGTATAACTTCAGCTAAAGTCTTTTGAATGTAGTGAAGGTGTCGCCGCAGTGTTTCAGAATATGTTCTTTGGCCTTTTACTATTGGGATGAGTTTACCTGTGTTTTTAAGTGACAAGGAGGGAATGCACTAGGGGACTTGATATTTATATTAAAAGAAAAAAAGATAAGATAAATAAGGAATTAATTCTCAAATAGAATGGTAGATAAATGGAATGGACCCAGTAATCAGATTGCTAGTGTCATTAAGAAGCTTTAAAAGAGGATTAGACAAATTTATGGCTAAGGATGATATGTAGAAATAGATACTGTTTTTTATATTTTTTTTATGTAGGAAGGATACTGGCCAAGGGCAACAAAAATCTAATAAAAAAAAATGCCCACTGAAATGCCAGTCCCTTAAAAGGGTCAAAGCAGTGGTCAAAAATTGGTGGATAAGTGTCTTGAAACCTCCCTCTTGAAGGAATTCAAGTCATAGGAAGGTGGAAATACAGAAGCAGGCAAGGAGTTCCAGAGTTTACCAGAGAAAGGGATGAATGATTGAGAATACTGGTTAACTCTTGCGTTAGAGAGGTGGACAGAATAGGAATGAGAGAAAGAAGAAAGTCTTGTGCAGCGAGGCCGCGGGAGGAGGGGAGGCATGCAGTTAGCAAGATCAGAAGAGCAGTTGGCATGAAAATAGCGGTAGAAGACAGCTAGATATGCAACATTGCGGCGGTGAGAGAGGGGCTGAAGACAGTCAGTTAGAGGAGAGGAGTTGATGAGACGTGTAGACCTGACGACTTAACAGCTTCCCTCATTTTTGTTTTTTGTTTTTATTCTTCTAAGACACAAAAATACTGTTGAGGTGTTTTCTTGAATGTTTAAGTTTCAGAAGAGTGTTTTTAGTGCAGGGAAGGGAAAGACTAAGATTATAACGTTCTTATATGTATTATTCGCTCCTCATAAGAACATAAGAAAACAAGGGAAGTTGCAAGAAGCCACCAGACCCACACGTGGCTACGGAGATTAGTAGGATTCTTATGTGTGCTTTTTCATTTGATATTCAGAATTCTTGTTAGGTTCATACTGTAATAGTTAAAACATGTTTGGAAACCTCAGTAAAGGCAAGACACCAGGACATACAAAAAATCATGCTAAACTATCACTGGAATCGTGAAAACTTCCTTGACAACCTCAGTAGAAGACACAAATAGATACAGATATCTTGTTAAACAGTCACTTGAATCGTAAAAAAAAAAAACATCCTTGAAAATCCCAATTGAAGATACCAGGAGACTGAAAATCTTATTAAACTGTCACTGGAAACGTGAAATACAGAAATCTTGTTAAACAGTCACTTGAATCGTAAAAAAACATCCTTGAAAACCTCAATTGAATATACCAGGAGACCGAAATCTTATTAAACTGTCACTGGAAACGTGAAAAACATCCTTGAAAACCCCAGTGGAGAACACCATTAGACACACAACAGAAGTATTGATAAGAAGATTACTCAAGGGATACGCTTAAGAATGTGTTTAAATTACAGAGAGAAAGGAGACTAGGGATCTTATTCTTAAACACGTTATTCTCTCATCAGGAACGTTTTCAAAGGTAACTGAGATAATTAGTACGTTTCTCGTGTGTGTGTTGTTTTGGTGATGCAGAATTCTCGCTAAAGCATCGCTAGAATCATGAAAACAACCTTGAATACTCAAATAACTTTCACTACAGTTTGTTGAAATTAGTAGAGATGAGACGCTGAAACACGAGAGTACACACAGGACTGGGATTTGCTGGCAAGGCTTCCACTTTGAGGACACGTGGATGTGGATGTGGATGTGGATGTTCAAATGACGTTCACATGAGGGAAGGGAAATATTGGGCAGTGATTCAATGATAACACGAGGTTATTTTGCTATTCTTGAGTGTGTTAAACTGCGTCATTTTACGGTGTTTTAACTCAGTTTTGTCTCTACGGATACTGGGAAATTCGTTTACATTTTTCCTTTTTTTTTTTTTTTTCTTCCTCCTCCTCAGTGGGACACCAGACTCAAGGGGATATTTTAAAAACCTCAGTTACCTGTTGTGGTACATAGGATGCCCTCTCATCTTCCACATTGTAAATGATGTGGCTTCTTCAGTATAACACAGACATCTAAATTAGTTTATTTTTTTTATTTTTTTTCATTTCCTAGAATCTTGTTCACAGCAAAATTCGCTTTTCTTTCTTTCTTTTACTTTCCAGAATCACTTATAATGTTTTATTTATTTATTTTGCACTACAGTTCCTTGAATAGTTTTGTAGCATAGAAATTATTGCTTTCTGCGTGCCCATGTGAACTGATTCCTTTAAGTGCACTGAATGTCAACGAAAGACAACCGTAACAATAAAAAAAAAAAAGTCATGAAGGAGACTGGACCAATGAAGGCTTGAGATTAACACTTGATAAAGGAAACAGGATACCACTGTGTAGACGTGAGGATGTCGTGCTATGACATTCCTCTTGATGAACGTGTGGCTCTTATGCATCAAGGAGTTTGTGATATGTGAAATTTACCGGATTTATTGTGCATATTTGAGAGTGATCGACTGAATTTGAATGACTTGAGTGATTGATTTAAAGTACTACAAGACTTGTGCCTCTATGCTTGAGTCACATGGAGACACCTGACAGTTAGGAGAGAGAGAGAGAGAGAGAGAGAGAGAGAGAGAGAGAGAGAGAGAGAGAGAGAGAGAGAGAGAGAGAGAGAGAGAGAGAGAGAGAGAGAGAGAGAGAGAGAGAGAGAGAGAGGGAGGGAGGGAGGGGGGGGTCATTTCTAAGCATCGAAACCCTCCACTTGACTCGAGGATAAAAGCTTTGAACAGGTGCGTTACGTAATGGCGTGTGTGATGGATTCGCCTTTCTACTTGCGGACATTACACGGATACACCGGAGTCGTTACTGTCAGGCAGGGAAGCTGATTTTACTCTTTTCTCCATTAGAAATGTACTGGCGAGGCTCACATGCTTACTGAATGTTTTTTTTTTTTTTATTATTTATCTTGTTTTAGTTATTTTGTATCTGTGTACTTGCCCTTTATTATCTACTTTCTTTCGTTTTCCTAGTCTGCATGTTTACATAAATGTCACCTTGATCCTTTGTTTAGTCATGAAATATACTGGATATCCTATTTTGTTTTCCCTTAAATTTTATTTCTTTGTGATTGTTATATTTTCCTCCTTCCTTTTATTCTGTTAGTGCTATTAAATATAACCTTTTCTTCTATCCTTCCTATTTTGTGTGGTCATCACAAGTTTACGTAATATAATTTTTCTTCATTCTTTGACTTTCGTAGTGTATATAATATTTTCCTCCTGAAACTTCTAAGTGCATATGTTTGGTAAATATAACAATTTAGTTTTACTTTTATCCTCAGTGTAATCTGTCTCAGTACACGTTAACTGAATATCATCTTTTCTTTTCTTCTTCATTTTCGTTTTTAGTGAGTGACATTGTTCTCCTTCCTCTTATTTTCTCAGTGTGTGTTTGCTAAATACGACCGTTCCCTTCTTTCCTCCTTAGTGTAGTCTCATTACACAATTATCATCTTTTCTTTTATTCATTAGTGAATGTTATATTTTCCTCTTTCCTGTTATTCTCTTAGTGTGTGTGTTTTACTAAATATATCCTTTTCTCCTTCCATTCTCCTTAGTGTAGTCATAGTGCGCCTCATTTCTTATTTTCCTTCATTTCCTTCATTCTTTTAATTTCCTCGAGTGTCATACCTTCCTCCTTCCTTTCACTCCACCAAACACAACCTTTTCTTCTATTTCATCCACATTGTACTCAGACACTCTACATTCACTATCTACACATGTTTACCGCTACCCTTCATTCTTCTCCCTCCTTCCCTCTTAACATTTTTCCCTTCACTGGACACCGAGTGCACGGGAACATTTTGAGGACACAGGCACTTGTTATGGTACCTGGGACACCCTTCCACCTTTAATGTGTTTACGGGAGTCCTTTTTATCCGCTTAAAGGCCTCGAGCAAGGTGTATGAAGATAGGAAGGGGGAGGAAACAGGGGAGGGTAGGGGTGATGAAAGGGAATGGCAGAGTGTAGGGAAGGGCCGTGCAGGGAAGCGTGGACTGGGAGGGTAAGGAAAGTAGGGCGACAGTGAAAGTGGCGAAGGGAGAGTAGAAGAGGAGGAAACCAATTAGGGGAAGAGGATGGAGAGGAATAGCGAGGATGGAAGAGAAGGGGAAGAGTGAAGGAGAGGAGGAAGTGATGGGAATAGTAGAGGATGGGAAGGTAGAGAGAGAGAGAGAGAGAGAGAGAGAGAGAGAGAGAGAGAGAGAGAGAGAGAGAGAGAGAGAGAGAGAGAGAGATTGAGTTATGGCGGCGCAACAACAAGTTCATACGACACCATCTAGTGTTACGAGAGAGAGAGAGAGAGAGAGAGAGAGAGAGAGAGAGAGAGAGAGAGAGAGAGAGAGAGAGAGAGAGAGAGAGAGAGAGAGAGAGAGAGAGAGAGAGAGAGAGAGAGAGAGAGAGAGAGAGAGAGAGAGAGAGAGAGAGAGAGAGAGAGAGAGAGAGAGAGAGAGAGAGAGAGAGAGAGAGAGAGAGAGAGAGAGAGAGAGAGAGAGAGAGAGAGAGAGAGAGAGAGAGAGAGAGAGAGAGAGAGAGAGAGAGAGAGAGAGAGAGAGAGAGAGAGAGAGAGAGAGAGAGAGAGAGAGAGAGAGAGAGAGAGAGAGAGAGAGAGAGAGAGAGAGAATGGAGAACTGATGAGGTACCTCCCTGCTTTAAGGAAACTTTTTAAAGAAGACGTGATGAGGGAGGGCGGGCGGGAGGAGGGAGACGTGGTGAGGGAGGGAGGGAGTGAGGAGGGAGGAAAGGGAAGTGTAGGTAAAAGGATAAAAGGAGCGAGATACGAGGCGAGGGATGAAAGAGAGAGTAAAATGTAGGAAGAGAGGAAGAGAGCCAGGAATAGTTTAGGTCACGAATCTCTTATTTGATGATTGCTTTGTCCTTTGGCTGGCGCGTGCTTGGCTGTACTCCCTCTTGTCCTCTCCTGTGAGTGTGTGAGGGAAGGAAGTAGTGCACGTGGCCAGGATGCGCTATGGGACAAACCTTGTCTAACTTAACCTAACCTGACAGATGTACGATTAGAATAACGGGATAGCGAGTGTAAAAATAAAAGGAAAGACAGAGCAAGATGGGATTAGATTGGTTTCGCTTCATGGATGGACTACAGCAGACGACCAGCACAGAAATGGCAGTAACCCAAGAACAACATAGGAATAGTAAAGAAAATTGGTGTAAGTTAAAGGCGGCCAGGACATGATGGAGAGAATAGGAAGGTTTTACTGCATGGTATGGCCTGGAATAGATGGGCAGCAGGGGGAGGTAGTTAGAAAAGAAAAGAACAGTTAGACAAAACAGAAGGGCAACTTTGTAAAGAAAAGAAAAGAAATAGAATAGAAAGAACTAAATAGTAAGATTAGTTAAAAGCTTTGTTCTGATGATCTGAGAGAGAGAGAAACGAGTAACGTCTTGCATTCCCTTTGTTTGTCCTGTAGGGGGCAATCATAGACGTAGTTAATGAGGTTATAGGTGCAAGGATGTGTAATCCAAGGCTGCTTATATAGTTTAGATAAGTGTGTGGATTGTGGTAGAAAGAAAACACAGGAAAAAGCAGATGTTTATTCCCTTCCATGAAGAAAACTGTTCGCTGAATCCTTGGAAAAAATAGTGATCTGGCTCCATTCTTTTTCTTTTTGATCATCACAATCAAAGGTTACTGTTGACGTGGGTACAAAGGCCTGTTAATAGACGTAGATAATAGTGATGATGATGGTGGTGATGATGGTGATTATGCACTATCCTCCTGCCTCTAACAACCTTTCAGCAAATCACTTCATGGCCTGTGAAAGACTCGCCAGCTCCACATCATAACACCTTATTGCCTCCACGCCGCGCCTCACTCGCTCGCTTCCATCAAGGCCGAGGAGAAAAGTGTGGCGCTGCAGATGACGTAACATTTTTCTGGCTCTGTTTGGTGTGATCGAAAATGTCCCTTTCGTGGTTTAATAATACTGTGATGAGCTGTGTGTGTGTGTGTTTTGTGGTCAGTGTAGTTTTATTTATCTTCGTATCTATGTATCTGTTTATCTAGCAATCTCTCAATCTATCCATCTATTTATATCTATCTATCAATCTAATGAGCATACTCGCACGCACACACACACACACACACACACACACACACACACACACACACACACACACACACACACACACACACACACACACACACACACACACACACACACACACACACACACACACACACACACACACACACACACACACACACACACACACACACACACACACACACACACACACACACACACACACACACACACACACACACACACACACACACACACACACACACACACACACACACACACACACACACACACACACACACACACACACACACACACACACACACACACACACACACACACACACACACACACACACACACACACACACACACACACACACACACACACACACACACACACACACACACACACACACACACACACACACACACACACACACACACACACACACACACACACACACACACACACACACACACACACACACACACACACACACACACACACACACACACACACACACACACACACACACACACACACACACACACACACACACACACACACACACACACACACACACACACACACACACACACACACACACACACACACACACACACACACACACACACACACACACACACACACACACACACACACACACACACACACACACTATATGTATATATAATTATGTAGTACGTGCACACAGCGTTTGTCAACCTGTCCACTGTTACGCACGGGACAGGAACATCCAGCTTAGTCCGCCAACAAATGGCTGATCAGTAAGAATTAAGAAATATGATGGGGGAAAAATAAATAAGGTTACTCATCGTTCGTAAGAAGTCAAAATAAAGAATAAGAAGAAAAATAAAAGGCAAGTTTACTTCCAGAGTTGTCTTGATACTCCTCTTTAGAAACAGTTCAAGTCGTAGGAAGGATGGAAAATAAAATTGTTCCCTATTGAAAATACATGAGACGCGATATAATTGATTCCCTGACTCGCTGACTCACAATATGTCATATGCCAATTGCTAATATAGGCTTCATAGAAAATGGTAATTTTGACACTGCTTATCAATCTTTCCCATAATCATCTGGAAGTTTTAGGACCTGTTTTTTGTATTACAGTTTCTTCAAAATGCACTTCTGTAGCTTAACCAAGATGAAATTAATCTTTATTTATTTATTTATTTATTTATTTATTTATTTATTTATTTACTGATGAGCATTCATTTTGATGAACATTCAAACAGTGTATTGCAGTGATGTCGATGTTAACAAAAGGCGACTATAGCAGTAAGAGAGTTAATTAAACAGTGACTTCGCTCTAGGTCCTCATTAGTCACTCTTACATTTTACTACGCCAATTTCCGCCATTGAATGCCAATTCTCCTCTCGCAGTTTCCCTTTGGAAGCATCATTATAGAAGTTTTTTTCTTTCTTTTTTTTTTTTTTTTTTAATTGTTAATTCATGTCTCCTTTACTGGTCTCCCTAACATGGGGGGAAAAATATTGGAATCTCTTTTGATTGACTTTTTTTGGGGGGGGCGGGAGGAAAGGGAGCGGCAAAATAACGAGCCCCTTTTTTTATGCACTTGGCCGATTCTCCTTCACACGTGAAAAATAGTATTATGAACACTATGCAGCTGCAGCACGGAGGCAGAGACAGGTGTGTTGTTGTTTGTAGGGGAGGCATTAGCGTTTGTTGGTATGGTAATGTTTTGTGTGTGTAGGGGAGATACAGGCGCTCGGTGAAGGTACACTGGAAAAATTCTGATCTTATATTTTATTTTTCATTAATTTTCTTTGTCAATTTTTTTTATTTATTTATATATTTTATCAGTTTTATTCATGTATATATTTATTTTATTTATATTAATTTATTATTTATTTAGTTGTTCATTTACGTATTTGATTTTTATTTTACTTATAGACTCATCTACTTACTTATTTTTTTTACAAAAGATAGAAAATAGTGCATCTGTCCAAGAACAGTGCGAGATATGTAGCGGAGTTTGATGCTCATTGTAGTTTCATCCATTTATTTGTTTATTTATTTATTTATTTATTTTTTATTTATTTTTTTTTTTTATCGAAGTTTGCTCTCATTCGTCACACATGCACAAGGTTTTCGCGTCCCAGTCTACACGTCTTACATGGCCACCACCACCAACCACCACCACCACCACCACCACCATGACAACACCCACCTCTGTAAAACGCATACCGCTACCACCACCACCACCACCACCACTACCACTACATGTTATTTTTTTCCCCCCTCTGTTGTCGTTTCTTTCGCATCAGTGTGTGTGTGTGTGTGTGTGTGTGTGTGTGTGTGTGTGTGTGTTGTTATCAAAATTGTACCTGCAATCACGCTCCCTTGAGCATAGAGGGAGCCGCTGACAAGAGCACCGGAAAAGATGTCTGCCTTCTTATAACTTCTGATCATCTCTGTGACCTCTCGGAAGAAAAGAAAAAAAGAAAGAGAAAAGCTGCTCAGTGATGCTTTTCCCACGAACTGACTTTTAATGATCTCAGATGGCCTGCTGTTCCCTATAATATAACCTCTCTCAGTCCTTCACGATCATGTTTTTACAACTGCTTGAAATAAATTAGCCTGTTTTGAGCTTATTTCTCGTATTTAAGTTTCCAGTGTAAACAAATCAAATCAAGCTAAACCTAACCTAACCTAACCTAATTAAATTGACCTCATAATCTGTAATTTTCAAGATTTCGGAACTAGCCAAATTATACTAACTTCTTTGACCTAGACATAGACAGATTGACTTGATGACTTTGGTTCTTTTAATTCAAGTCGAACCTGGATGAATGATTTGATGGGATTTGTTTTCAAGATTTTCAAGGTTTCGAGATTTTAGGATACATACAAACATGGTAACCGTGCCACCGACTAAGGCTCTCACTCGCTGGTTGGTCTACGTTTATCTTGCTCTGCATTGTGCGGCATGGTTTTTCCTGGCAAAGTTATGATTTAATTGTAACCTGTTGGATTGTTTTGTGGGTAATCCGGCACTTCATATAATTAAATCAGGATTTTGGTACAACGTTGGTTTGCCGCTTGTTCCATGACAAGGCTGGAATACGTGACAGCATCAGTCACCAACAAAATTACAATATTCGAGTGTCATCACTTGGCATAATTACTGTGACACACTTGGTGACGAAGTACAGTGGCGTGATATGAAGAGATTCACTGAACATGAACATAACCTTGAATCAGCATTATTGCGCTCAGGAGCAGCCTTGATAATATTTAAAATGATGGAAAATTCGTGATTAATTTTATATAAAAAGAAAAAAATTAAATAAAATTTTAACTTCCAACGTTGGCGTCCAGGAGTAAAATCTAGTTTATGCAAATGTGATTTTTACCTACTAGAGGAGAAATTATGTATGTTGTTTTTCCGGTTCATTTTGCTGTCCCGGGGAAATATTTTGAGGCAGTGGAGACGATTTCGAAGCAATGTAGACGGTTTCGAAGCGGTGGATATAGTTTCGAAACAGTGTTTCGAAGTAATGGAGAAGGTTTCGAAGCAGTGAAGAGTTTCGAAGCTGTGCTTTGAAGTAATGGAGAAGGTTTCGAAGCAGTGAAGAGTTTCGAAGCTGTGCATTGAAGTAAAGGAGAGTTTTCGAAGCAGTGAAGAGTTTCGAAGCAGTGGAGACAGTCTTGAAGCAATTAACTACCTCTTCGAGGCTTCCAGTCATTAACTAAAGTGAACATTTCGAGATTTTGGTAAAAGGAGCACAAATACTATTTTGCCGCGTCCTTGTCAAAAAACGTTTACGGATATGGATGAATATAGATGAATGGACATGTGAACAAAGATTGCTATTTCATTTTCGTTTTCGTTGGATTTTGATTTGTTTCTATTACACGTCATTCTTTTTCACTATATCTTTTGTCCTGAGTCTCTCTCTCTCTCTCTCTCTCTCTCTCTCTCTCTCTCTCTCTCTCTCTCTCTCTCTCTCTCTCTCTCTCTCTCTCTCTCTCTCTCTCTCTCTCTCTCTCTCGGGACGTAAGTTTTTCAAAGTTTTTAATTGTTTTGCGAGTTTCGATTATAAATAGAAAAAAAGATGTACGTGGAAGCACACACACACAGAGAGAGAGAGAGAGAGAGAGAGAGAGAGAGAGAATTAAAATAAAAAATCAAATTGAGTACTTTAACTATAAGAAATCTCAGCTAACAAAATATTCAACCAATATAAAAAAAAATAATAAAATAAAAAAAATAAAGCCAAAAAGTCAAGAATAAAATATAATTGGTCACGAGGCTCAAAAAAATATATACATACGTGAAATGTATGTCATGTTTTAATTGAATGAAACACACACACACACACACACACACACACACACACACACACACACACACACACACACACACGGTGACGTAGATGAATGCCTCTCTGTATAAAGTTAGTAATTTCCTACGTCCAGGTCAAGATTACCTTCCCTCTCTACCCTCTATTTTTCCCTTTCATTTTTTTTTTTGCACCTGTATTTTATTTTTATTTCTGTCTCTCTGTATTTGTTTGCCTCTCTTTTGTTTGTTTTTCTGGTCTGCCTGTTTATGCTTTCTCTCTCTCTCTCTCTCTCTCTCTCTCTCTCTCTCTCTCTCTCTCTCTCTCTCTCTCTCTCTCTCTCTCTCTCTCTCTCTCTCTCTCTCTCTCTCTCTCTCTCTCTCTCTCTCTCTCTGGTCTGGGAAATTATTACAGAGGCTTTTTAGTGCGACAAAAATGTACTGAAAATATTATACGTTGTCACTTGCAGGAGACATGATTTCATTAAAGCAAATAAAGAAAAAAGATTATATAAAGAGGTAACAGTAATGAATTAAATTAGTAATGTAATGGAAGATGAATGGTCTGAGTTAACATTGTAGAAAAGAAAGTGTGAACGGAGAGAAGGTGATGATTGGCAAAGATTTGATTACTGGTTTAGAGGGAAATGCAAGTAGAAAAGAAAGAGATTTGAGACGAAATAAGAGTAGTACCTTAAAAAAAAAACTACCAGCACTACAACTAATAATAATAATAATAATAATAATAATAATAATAATAACAATAATAATAATAATAATAATAAAGATAATAATAATAATAATAATAATAATAATAATAATAATAATAATAATAATAATAGCAAAAACAAGAACAGCAGCAACAGAAGCAAGACTAACAACAACAGAAGCAGCAGCAACAACAACAACAAAAAAACATCAACAGTAGCGTTAATATGATACTGTAAAATTCAAATATTGAGAGAGAGAGAGAGAGAGAGAGAGAGAGAGAGAGAGAGAGAGAGAGAGAGAGAGAGAGAGAGAGAGAGAGAGAGAGAGAGAGAGAGAGAGAGAGAGAGAGAGAGAGAGAGAGAGAGAGAGAGAGAGAGAGAGAGAGAGAGAGAGAGAGAGAGAGAGAGAGAGAGAGAGAGAGAGAGTTAAGCCTTAAAGTTAATGAGTGAATGCAGAAAGACTTGCATCATGTTGTGGTGTTGAGGGAGGGAATGAAGAGCGACGGTAAAGACCAGTCTGACAGGGGGGGGGAGAGAGAGAGAGAGAGAGAGAGAGAGAGAGAGAGAGAGAGAGAGAGAGAGAGAGAGAGAGAGAGAGAGAGAGAGAGAGAGAGAGAGAGAGAGAGAGAACATTTAGGAGCACTGCAAAGAACACTGTTATAAAAAGAGGAGAAGGGAGGGGGGAGAGACCAGCAGACAGACAGACAAATAGATTAACATAAAAAGATGGACAGACAGAAAGATAGACAGACAAAGACAAACACGTAGATAAAGAAACAAAGATAAACAGAGACATAAAGAGATGGAGAAAGAAGAAAAGATCAGATCGCGTCAAAAACTCACACACACACACACACACACACACACACACACACACACACACACACACACACACACACACACACACACACACACACACACACACACACACACACACACACACACACACACACACACACACACACACACACACACACACACACACACACACACACACACACACACGAGGCTTTTGTTACCCCTAGCTTAGGATGACTCAACTAATCAAACTAAAAAAAAAATCAGAAACGTATTATGAAAAAAATGAAATACGACATTTTGGAAATACTGGAAGAGCGAAGGGAAAGAAAGTAGGGAAGGGACTAGAGGGAAGGAAGGAGGGAGGGAGGGATGGAGGGAGAGAGAAGGGGACAGAGTGTGAGTGAGAGGAACGGTCGATGGGGAGGGATTGAAAAAAATATGGGAGATTTGATGGAATTTTCGGGTTTCTATTCTCGCGGCAGATTCTGTTTTATATCCGTGCGCCAGGAGGAGGAGGAGGAGGAGGAGGAGGAGGAGGAGGATTAGGATGATGGAAAAGAGGGACACTATATTCCTTATAAATAAAATCACCTTGAGAGAAAGAGAGAGAGAGAGAGAGAGAGAGAGAGAGAGAGAGAGAGAGAGAGAGAGAGAGAGAGAGAGAGAGAGAGAAAGGGTGCATGACGGAGGTGAGGAAGAAGCGGTGAGGTGGAAATGTGAACTCGGGTCAGAGAGAGAGAGAGAGAGAGAGAGAGAGAGAGAGAGAGAGAGAGAGAGAGAGAGAGAGAGAGAGAGGGAAATGTATATACGAGTTGGCCGACACTCCGGAGTTCCCAGTATTAATTATTTCCTCCGAAAATTTAGCACATCTCGCCCCCGACCGTGTCAAGGGGGAGGGGAAGGGAGGGAGGAGGAGGAGGAAGGGAGACAGGTGAGGGGAACTGTTGGGGAGAAGAGAGTGGAGACAGTGGAGGGTGACTAAGGGGAGGATAGGAGTGGAGATAGATGAGGGAAACGGGGGGGGGAGAAAAAGGGGAGTGGAGATAGGAGAGGGAGAGAGAGGGAGAGGGTGGGTGGGTGGGGGGAGTGCCCTTACCTGTCTGTGCTTTTTATACATTTACGATGACAGGTTCCCACGTGACGGCTCAGCTTAGGTAACATTTACAGCTGTGACGCATCTGTGACGGCCTGGTGAGTCTCTGCGCTGTGTTTTATTTATGGACGAGCGTGGTGACGGGAATGTGACGTAGGCATGGTGATGGTAATTGTAATGGTACGGTGGGCAGGTAGATTCATTAAGTACCTCATGTTATTATTTATCGTATTTGATTTTGTGTGTGTGTGTGTGTGTGTGTGTGTGTGTGTGTGTGTGTGTGTGTGTGTATTGATTCAAGGTTTTATATTACTTGTGATGCGATGAGAAGAAGTCTGGATTCCACGTTATATTTTATTTCATTCATTTAACCTTATTTTTTTTTTTTATCTCGTCAGTGTGTCCTCGTCAACTGCATCACAGCGACTCTTTTTTCTTTTTTTTTTTTTCCTCTCCCTCCTCCTCTCCCCCTCGTTACTTCGAATTTCCAGTCTAGTGGAAAAAAAATCGTGCCTCATTTTCCTTCGTTTCTTGCATCCCTTCGTTTCCAGCTCAGTTTTTTTTTTCCTCGTTTTCCTTTTTGTTTATTTTTGTATTTCACGGTATGAGCGCCCCGACCTTACCTGCTTAGCTTAATGGTTTGGTCTCAGGTGGCTGGTGGTGGTGGTGGTGGTGGTGGCGGTGGTGGTGGCGGTAGAGGTAAAGTATAATAGCTGCAGGTTGAGGTGATGGTGATGTTGGTTGTGGTGGTAGTGATAAATGACAGTGATGGCGATGGTGGTGATAGTTGTGGTGACGATGATGGCAATGATGTTGATGGTGGTGTTAGTTAAGGTAATGTGATGATAGTGTAAATAGTGGTTCTCTTTCTCTCAAACATCAGTCGCCATAACTTTTCCTTATAGAAGAAAACATCCTTTCTTTCCATCCTCTTAACCCCTTCCTTCTTTATTTCCCATCCTGCCTTCCCTTTTATCCCTTCCATCCTGTCATCCCTCCCTTCCTCCCTCCCCCCAACAAGAGACTCGTGACGAAAAAAGCGGCTATTTCTGTCCCTTCACGCGTCCAGTTCTAATGATCGCAGAAACACGGATCGACTTTCATTTATTTCCTCTAAAAAAAGAAATGAAAATCTGTTTTGTGATGAACCTGCAACAGTTTTTCCGCTAGAGTGACGTTGCTCTCCGTGTCACCCTCCTCCTCCTGCTCCTCCTCCTCCTCGCTGTAGCCCCGCATCCCTCTGGCGGCGGGGAGACCAACTTTAACATGACCTAAGCGACAGGACCATGAGACCCAACTTCAAAGGAATATTACTCCATTATGGAAGAAGTGAATGGAAACTTGAAGCGAAGGTAGAAAACTGTGGCAACTTTTAAAGAATAACTCTGCTTCTGTCACCCCCCCACCCTCTCTTTCTCTCCTCTCTTTCTCTCTCCCTCCTGTCCTCATCTTTTCCTTCCTTCTTAGTGCCTTTCCTCTCCTCCTTTCTCATTCTTCCTTCTTTTTTCTTGCCATTGACCTCTCTCTCTCTCTCTCTCTCTCTCTCTCTCTCTCTCTCTCTCTCTCTCTCTCTCTCTCTCTCTCTCTCTCTCTCTCTCTCTCTCTCTCTCTCTCTCTCTCTCTCTCTCTCTCTCTCTCTCTCTCTCTCTCTCTCTCTCTCTCTCCTACCTTCCTGTCTTTCTCTCTTCCTCTCTCCTTCCTTTCCTTCTTTCGTTTCTGCCATCACCCTTTCTTTCGATCTGTTCTTCATTTCTCTCTCTCTCTCTCTCTCTCTCTCTCTCTCTCTCTCTCTCTCTCTCTCTCTCTCTCTCTCTCTCTCTCTCTCTCTCTCTCTCTCTCTCTCTCTCTCTCTCTCTCTCTCTCTCTCTCTCTCTCTCTCTCTCTCCATTAACCTACCTTTTCTTTTCCTCCCTCTTTCCTCCCTCTTCCTCTTTGCTGTCATCTTCCCTTCCCAGATTCTCTTCATCTTTTTCCTCCTCCTTCCTCACTTTTCCTCTCTTCCTTTCTCCTTCTATTTCATGTTTCTTTCCATTAACTTCCCTCTTCCTTACTATTCTCCTTTCTTTCCCTCTCCCTTATTTTATGTTGCCCTCTTCTCTACTTCTTGTCATCCTTCCTTCTCCTTTTTTCCATTTCTTCCCATTAACCTCCTTACCTTCCTTCACTTCTCTCCCTTACTCCCTCTCTCCCTCCCTCCCTCCCTCCCTGCCTCAACCGTTCTCTCGTCTTTTTTACTCCTCCCATCCATTCCTTCCCGTTAACCTCCTTGCCTTCCTTCCTTCATTCCCTCGATCTCTCCTACCCTCCCTTCCCTCACTCCCTCCTTCACCCGCTCTCTCATTTCATCCCTCCTTTCCTTCACCTTCACGCTTCCTTTCCTACATCCTGGCGCCTTCCCTCCCTCCCTCCCTTCCCTCCCTCCCTCCTCCACTTGCCTTCATCTTCATGTCTCCTTCTTTGGCATCATTAGCAAGTCTAATTAGATGACAAGAGGTGAGGGTACCTGCTGGGGGAGGAAGGGGTAGAGGGGGAGGGGAGGGGAGAGGGGGTGTTAGGTTAGGTCAGTATTATTGTTACCCACGGCGTGACTCCGCTTGCTCCGGACACGTTGATTAGCTGATCCGGTATGTGTGTGTGTGTGTGTGTGTGTGTGTGTGTGTGTGTGTGTGTGTTTCTGGTGACGCGTTGGTGGTGGCCTTGCCTTGGGGATCGATGCGTCTGGGTTCGATTCTCCGTGTGGTGTCATTTGTGTTCTTTAGCCTATATTTTTCCTCTTCTTCCTTTTCTTCCTCCTCCTCCTCCTCCTCCTCCTGATTTTTTACGTCGTATTTTCCTCTTTTCGTTTTTCGTCATACTTTTCCTTTCATTATTTTATTTCCATCGTTTTTCTGGGGGAGATATTTTTTCATCATTGTTCTTTCTTCCTCATTGTTCTTCTTTTTGTTGTTCCTGTTCTTTTCCTCTTGTTTTTCTATATCATCGTTATTCTCCTCCTTCATCTGTCGTTGTTTTCCTTTTCCTCCTCCTCCTTTCTCTTCCTTGCGTTATTTTCTCTTTTTTTTTATTAATTTGGGAGTTCATTACTGTTCTATTTTTTTTTGTCTTATTATTTTTCATCATTATTGCCCTTTCTCCTCTTTCTCCTTGTTATTTTTCATCATTATTGTTCCTCCTCCTCCTCCTCCTCCTCCTCCTCCTCCTCCTCCTCCTCCTCCTCCTCCTGCGTTCCCTTCCTAGCGTGTTGTTGCTTCAGTGAAATATCTACATCCATGAGGCCATTGATGGGTTTTGCTTCCTTCCTTGCTGTTCATTACTTTAAATATTTGATTCCCTGCCACACTCACTCCGCTGCCTTTTCTTATTCTTCTCCATTTTTCCCTCTTTTTTTTTATTTTCGTTTTTAGTTTGATATTTTGATTTGCAAATATTGACTTTTCTATTTTTTTGTTTATTTATTTTTTCATTCTTTCCTTGATTTGAATATTTGTTCATGTATTTTGTTTGTTCCTTTGTTTATTCATTACATATTTGTTTGTATTTTACTCTGATTTATTGGTTTGTTATAATTTCATCGTGTTTTCTATTCTTTCGTTTCACATTTCCGTTTACACTTTTTTTTCTTTAATTACGTATTTACCTGCTGTTTATTTATTTATCTATTTATTTATTTATTTATTTAGTGTATGCAATTCTTTCCTTTTTCCTCTCATTTATTTCTTTCACATTTTTTTCTTCAATATGCTTGCTTTTTTTTTTTTACAGCTATGTATGAACGGGTCAGGTGTTGATTCTCTCTCTCTCTCTCTCTCTCTCTCTCTCTCTCTCTCTCTCTCTCTCTCTCTCTCTCTCTCTCTCTCTCTCTCTCTCTCTCTCTCTCTCTCTCTCTCTCTCTCTCTCTCTCTCTCTCTCTCTCTCTCTCTCTCATCCGTGTTTTCTTCCTCGTCAGTTCCCGAGTCTCTTTCCATGTTTCTTAATCTTGCTTTTTTCCTTTTAACTTTTTCAACTTTTTAATCTTATTTCTCTTCGTTCCTTCTTTTTCTTTTCCTCTCTCTCTCTCTCTCTCTCTCTCTCTCTCTCTCTCTCTCTCTCTCTCTCTCTCTCTCTCTCTCTCTCTCTCTCTCTCTCCTCTCCTCTCCTCTTCTCTTCTTCTTCTCTTCTTCTTCTCTTCTCTTCTCTTCTCCTCTCCTCTCCTTTTCTCTTCTCTTCTCTTCTCTTCTCTTCTCTCCTCTCCTCTCCTCTCCTCTCCTCTCCTCTCCTCTCCTCTCCTCTCCTCTCCTCTCCTCTCCTCTCCTCTCCTCTCCTCTCCTCTCCTCTCTTCTCTTCTCTTCTCTTCTCTTCTCTCCTCTCCTCTCCTCTCCTCTCCTTTCTTCTCTTCTCTCCTCTTTTCTCTTCTCCTCTCTTCTTCTCTTTTTCTCTTCTCTTTTCTTTTCTCTTTTCTCTCTCTCTCTCTCTCTCTCTCTCTCTCTCTCTCTCTCTCTCTCTCTCTCTCTCTCTCTCTCTCTCTCTCTCTCTCTCTCTCTCTCTCTCTCTCTCTCTCTCTCTCTCTCTCTCTCGTACTCCTCCTCCTCTCCCTGTTCTCTTCCTCGTGTCCCACCTGTTTTCAATGTGTGTGTGTATGTGTGCGCGTGTGTGTTTACGTTCACACAGTTAGGAAACTCTGCTTTTCTTTCTTTTTCTTTCTTTTCATCCCATACTTTTTATTAATTTCTTACGTTTCTCCATGTCACCTGTTTCGTCTCTCCCCCATTTAATTTTACTATTTTCTCTTTTTTTTTTTTATCAGTATTGACAAAAGAAAAAAGCGCTGTATTTTCATTCTCCTTCAGTGCTCATTCCTATTCACCTTCAGACTCCTGTCACCTGTGAATAATGCACGCAAGAAAGTGAATAAATCAGTGAGGGTCTGCTTGGTTGAATGGGAAGGGATGGGTGTGTGTCAAGAGTATGCCGTGTTGTCCCTGCAGGTGTGGAGGGAGGGAGGGGAGGGAGGGAGGTATGGGGTGTGTGCAGGGACTTAATGTAGTGTGTGGTTGGTTAGATGATTGACTGACCTCATATACTGATTGCCTGAATGATTGGTTGGTTGGTTGATTGACTAATACTCTGATACACTGATTTATTGATTGATCTGTTGACTAATAATACACTGGCTGATTTACTCATTGGTTAATAGACAGATTGATTGAATGATTAACTGACTTACAAACCGATGGACTAATTAACTGACGTGTTGACTGACCGACCAACTGACCGAGTGAGTGAGTGAGTGAGTGAGTGAGTGAGTGAGTGAGTGACAAAAAGATTGCCTCTTACTCTCACTCAGTCACTCATTCACTCGCATTCCGTGAAATTTCTCAAAGTTTGCTCGTTAACCTTTTTTTTTTTTTTTTCTTTTTCCCATCTGTATGAATACTCGTATGTTCAGTGTTTAAAAATTTTTTTTCCTCTTACGTTCTTTAATGCGATCAAGTCCCTTCTCTATTTCTGACTCCCTCTGCCGTCTCATAGTTTTCATGATTTAATCATCTCTAATGTTAGAAGAAATGTTTTAATCGTATTTTTTAAAATATTTTGTACAGGTACGGACATTTCCTAAAAAAAAAAAAAAAAAAATGAAAAAAACTTCCTCAAAAATGTTCATTTGGTAATTGGGATGTGTTCTTTACTTAAAGAAGAACCACTATACATATGTTAAATATTCTTCAGATTTCTTAAGAGTGGTGCGTAGATAATAATCATATTTCACTTTAAACAAATTTAGGACTCTAAGAAAAATAAATAAATAAAACTGTCGATTATTTTTTTTTTATATTTCCATGTTTTCCCTCGTTTCTTCTCATCCTTCTTCCTCCTTCCCTTGTCACATGTTTACATCGCCTTTTGCTTTCTCTTATTTTCATTTTCTTACCGTATTTTTTCGTTCTTCTTTTCCCTCGTATTTTCTTAATCTCCATCTCCCCTCTCTTCTTTCTCTCTCATTTCTCCTTACCTAATCGCGTCCTTTTCTTCTCATATCCTCCATGTTTCTCTCTTCTAATGTTTTCTTTTTTTTTCATATCTTTCCTATTTCTTGTTTATCTTTCCCTTTTTTGACTATTACCTCCAGTTCTTTCCAGGTTTCCTCCGTCTTTACTTCCATCTTTCCTTCAATTCTCTTCTTCCTTTCTTCCTTTCTTTGTATTTTTTCTTTCTATCATACTTTCGTTTTTCTTCCCTTTTTTTCTTTATTTTTCCTTCCTCCCTTTTCCTTTTCATCATTCCGCTTTTTTTCACATTACATCTTTCGTTTTCTTACTTTATTTCCTTATCCTCCTTTCCCTCCCCTTCGTTTACTCTTCCCTATCCTTTCTCCGACCATTCTTCCCTTCATTCTTCTCCATTCACTCTTTTCCTCCCTCCTCCAGTCGTTACCTCGCACCTTCCTTACTTTTTTCCTTGCACCTTTCTTTCTCTCCTTCCTCCCTTTTCCTCTACCACTCCTTTTTCCCTCTTCCCATCGTTCTTTTCCTCCTCCTTTTCTTCCTTCCTTCTTCCTTTCCTTACCTCCCTTCGTTTCTAATTTTTATCCATCTATTCCTTAACTCTTTCTTCCCTTTCTCTCGTACTGAACTTTTTTTCCTTCCCTCTTTCTTCTCCCACTTCTCTCCTTACATCCTTCTTCCTTTATTCTTTCCCTTTCAAACCTTTCCTCATTTCACCTTCTCGTGTATTCAGAATAAAATTTTGAAACACTAGCATATTTTTTCCCTCCAGATTTAGATAAGCTTCCATTGTGATTTGTGTGCCATATTCCATATCCTGACTGAAATCAATACAGCTCCTTTCATAATATTCCCACTGTACGCTAACCGTTCTTATTTTAACGGTTTTTTTAATGCGCTTGTGTTAATTCATTCACTGCCCGATTTTTTTTTTCTTCTCCCATAATTACCGATAACTTTTCAGATACATTTTGTGTAGATTTTTTCTTCATAGAGTACTTCGATTCTTGTGTAAGGATGACTACAGCAGTAATGATGATAACGGTAACGCTAGAATAATGATGTTACTACAATAATGTTACTACTATTACTACTACTACTACTAATGACAGTGATAATGATAACAACAAAATAACAACACTACTATTAATAAAAACTAATAATAATAATAATAATAATAATAATAATAATTTCACATGCTTGGACAGAAGTAATCGCCCACCTTGCTTTTTTTTTTTCCCCGTTGTTTTTTTTATTAGGGTGATCTGTTGCTGTAGATTGCGCTTATATTGGTTTTAATGGATTTTATTGCGTTGTGGTGCTCACGGTTAATCCTATTGAGTGCCTCTTTGTTATGCCGTGCTGGTAATGAACGTTTATTTTTAATCTTTCCTTTCATTGATGTATTTGTTTATTGATTTATTTTCCATTTTTCAGAGGGGTGATTTCTTTTTGTACTTGGTTTTTCGTCAGATTTATGTCTTCTAAAAATCTATCCATTCTCTCTCTCTCTCTCTCTCTCTCTCTCTCTCTCTCTCTCTCTCTCTCTCTCTCTCTCTCTCTCTCTCTCTCTCTCTCTCTCTCTCTCTCTCTCTCTCTCTCTCTCTCTCTCTCTCTCTCTCTCTCTCTCTCTCTCTCTCTCTCTCGTGTTGTCATTTTACCCTTATTTATATTTTCATAGTTTGGTTGTAGTATTGTATCGTTATTAATTTTAATATCATATTTATACCTGATATGAAGATAACAATAATAATAATAATAATAATAACGACAGCAACAACAACGACAGTAATAATAATAACAATAACGAGAAACAAAATCACCTTTTCTTTTGCACTGACATTTCAAAGTTCAGTGAGTGGAGTGTTCTTGCTGTGTGCTGTGGATGCTGACCTGTTACTTTATTTACGCGTTTTCTGTTTTCTAATTATCTGGTTGGCTTGTTATGGTTTGTTATCTACTCTATTGCTAAGTTCCTATCTAAGTCTGTATTTATCGCATCACTCAGCGTAAGTTATGAGCACTTAAGAACATAAGAACATAAGAAATAAGGGAAGCTGCAAGAACCCTCAGGCCTACACGTGGCAGTCCCTGTATGAAATAAACCTCTTTCCACCTATCATCTCCATCCATAAACCCGTCTAATCTTCTCTTAAAGCTCCTTAATGACTCAGCACTAACAACTTGATTACTGAGTCCGTTCCATTCATACCGAGTCCGTTACATTCATTCATAGTCATAACGTAAGGTGCAGGATGGCCACATAATTAGCATACAGACTGGTAGTACTGCAATAACTAAGGCTTTACTGTGGCGTCATTTAAAATACGCTAGACTTGCACCACACCATTCCATTACGTTCAGGACCCTATTCTAAAATAATTTTGACCGCCCTTTTATTACTCTAAAAGGCTCTAGTTGAAGTGACACGTGTTTTCAAGGCTGTTTTTTAAGGTTCTAGTGAAAGATTAACAACATTTCTATATTTTTAACAGGGAAAGCACTCGTGAAAACCCGGCTTATCGTCTTTGCAGCCTTTGAAAATAGCCGTGGTGAGAGAGAGAGAAGGGCGTTTCTGAATTCGCGCCTCAGTCAGAGTGAAGGTGTGTTGTCCCTCAGCTTTCCTTTTCTTGAGTACGTGTTAAGCCTTTCTTTGTTACCTTTTGCATAAATAAATGTTCCCTTTCCGATATACACACACACACACACACACACACACACACACACACACACACACACACACACACACACACACACACACACACACACACACACACACACACACACACACACACACACACACACACACACACACACGATATTCGCGGACAAGAAGCGAAGAGAGCGAGAGGAAGTTTTCAAGCCTCGAGGAAAAGAAAAGAGTCTGAAGGAGGGTCGTTTCCTGGGTGAGGCGGCCGATAAACGCTGCCAGGAGGAGGAGGAGGAGGAGGAGGAGGAGAAGGAAAAAAGGAGGAGGAGGAGGAGGAGGAAAAAAGGAGGAGGTGGAAGAAGATAAAAAAAAGAAGGAAAAGAAAAAGATATAGGCGGAGGAGGATAAAAGTAGGAGGAGAAGAAGTAGGAGGAGAAGAAAAAGAAAGGAAGAAAAGAAGAGGAAGAACTGAAGAAAAACAAGGAAAAAGAGGAAAGAGAATGAGAATAAGCAAGAAGAAGATAAAGAGGAAGGAAGGATAAAGAGGATGAGGAAGAAGAGTAGGAGTAGGAGGAATAATGGTGAAGAGTGAGCTGTGCAGGGGTGAGTCAGCAGTCAGCAGTCAGCAGCTTGGGTGGGTCTTCAGGTCAGTCAGTTTAATTGCTCGTGAGGGAAGGGCATCGAAAAACAATAATTTCTACGCCGCTCAAGCTCTTAATTGAAAATACTCAATTAAACACCCGTGGGAGAGTGAGTGGAGGGGTTCTGATAGGCCTACTTCACTGCGAGGCCTACTATACGTGAAAACAGGATTAGGTAAACTGACTTCCTTGTTGGCAGTCGATTATGCAAATAGATTCTAGTCATTTTTCTTGTTAACACGTTGGTTTATGTATTTATTTTTTATTGTTCTAGATTTTTTTTTTTTTTATTATTAATATTGTGGCTTATTTTTTTCTTTTTTGCCTGTTATCACTGGCTTATTTTTTCTTATTAACTCTTGTTTTTTTTTGTACTTGTAACATTTTTTTTTGTATTTTGTATTTTGTTTTACTTATAAACACTCTGGTTTTTACTTATTAACGCTGGCATATATTTTTAAAACTTTTTAGATATTGCTTTTTTTCACTTATTTATTAGCAGTCTTCCTTATATATTACTCTTCCTTTAACGCTGTCGTATTTTTTACACAGGCCTATTATAAACATTTTTTTTTACTTAGTAACACTGTGGCTTAGTTTTTTTTAAGCATATCAGGAAATATAAACATGTGAAATTGCATTAAGTTTATGATGGTTACTGACAAACTCGCGTGTCTATTTTCATGTCGGTGTTTGTAAATATGTTTGCATTACATTTCTGGCTGGTTGATTCCGTTTCACTTCCAGCTTTTTTTTCTGCGTTTAATGTTTTTGTTAGTTGGTTTGAAATATAGTTTTTCATATTAATTATCTTCTTTTTGGCTTCTAATTAACTTCTCTATTTATTTATTTTTTTTACACAATACAGTTTTACTTTCATTTCCACCCTTTTGGTGTGTGTGTGTGTGTGTGTGTGTGTGTGTGTGTGTGTGTGTGTGTGTGTGTGTGTGTGTGTGTGCGCGCGCGCGCGCGTTTTCTTTTATATTTTAATTTCATCTTTCTCCTGGTTTAAAAATGCAGTGTAAATGATTAATCTTGTATCTCGTTAGGGTTCCATTTTCACTGAGGCTTTGATCTGTCTTTAATTAATGCTGCGGTGTGTGTTTGCTCCGCCACACGCCATTACCTGCACACCTCACTGAGCTATACTTGCGCGCACGCCCACGCACGCAAGCACACACACACAGACACACACACACACACACACACACACACACACACACACACACACACACACACACACACACACACACACACACACACACACACACACACACACACACACAGCTAATAAGAACACGGCAAATTTACCTGCCTCTCACTCATGTGGAAGTTACATATATTCTGGTACGTCATTCCTCTCCCTTTTTTTTTTTTTTTTTAACCTTACCTAACCTAACTAATGAGTACAATATTCTATCTGCTATATATATATTTTTCTAATTGCCGTTCACTTTCTCCTAACCTCCATGTACCTTATTATAATTGCTACGTACTTTGTCGTAACTTCTATGTACTACTTCCTTTTTATTGCCACCGCGTACTGCCTTTCGTAACTGTCATGTACTTTTTTTTCTTGACAACTGGACACTTAACTACCATACAAGCTTTTAAAACTGGCTTTTACTTCCTCATTACTGCCATGTATTGTTTTCTAACTACGATGTACTTCTAACTCCCAACTCCAATGTCCTTTATTCCATCTGCTACGTACAGTCCTCCGACTCTTTTGTCTGCTTCGGCATCTTAGACTGGATTGTATTCAAGGTATATTTCTGAAAGACGCTGCTGAAAACAAAATTAATTGTGGAGTAATGTAAACCACTTGGTGCTCCTAGTCATATTTTTGTTCAATAAAATCATGTCGACTTATTCAAACAGCAGGTTCTGTGCCGTTATTAGCATTCAAAGGGCAAGGATGAAAGATATGAGTCAGTAATGAAACATAAAGCAGTGCAGTGTACAGTGTTGCCTCACATAACCTAACATAATATAGCTTTAACCTAACCTAACCTAACCTAACCTAACCTAACCTAACCAAACCAAATGTAACGTATGGTAACCTACTCTTGCTCATCGTAAGGTAACGTAACCCAACAGTATATAATCTAACCTAGCCTTGTCTAACTCTACATAATCTAACTTAACCTAATCTAACTTAATCTAATCTTACCTTATTCAACTCTAAATAATCTAACCTAACTTCACCTAATCTTGCATAACCTAGCTTAACTCAAAACCCATAGTTTCGTCCTTCTGAGGAAGACGAAAGTAATACACTTCGCTGCACATCAGACGCTCGCTTCTTGTTCTTTATTACAAACTGAGTACTCACATTCCCTCAGCCATGGAAGAGCAACACTCCAGTTTTCGCTCAAAGTACAATTTAATTTCATGTCCAGAAAACAAAATAGATATACTGTTTTCTGAGAATATGGAGTAGGGAAGGAAAGACACAAACACACACAGAAAAAGAAAAGTAAAAGAAAAAAGTGCATTAGCTCTCTCTCTCTCTCTCTCTCTCTCTCTCTCTCTCTCTCTCTCTCTCTCTCTCTCTCTCTCTCTCTCTCTCTCTCTCTCTCTCTCTCTCTCTCTCTCTCTCTCTCTCTCTCTCTCTCTCTCTCTCTCTCTCTCTCTCTCTCTCTCTCTCTCTCTCGTAAAGCATTGTGAATAGCTGGGAATGGAACGGATAGGAATGCTGGCTGGAATGGGTATTGGCTTGTGATTGGCTGAAAAGGGGTCGAGTGGAAATGAGGCAAGAAGTGGGAATGTGGGAGGGACTGGAATGGGATGAAGGGAGCGGGAATGAGATGTGTTAAGGTAGAGTAACTTAGTGAGACAGGAATGAATGAATGAAGAAAGGAGGGAAGAAAGGAAGGAAGGAAAGAAGTCAGATATTCAGCCAGTTGTTCAAATAGTCAGTCATCCAGGCAGTCACCCAGGCAGCCAATCCCTCAGTCAATTATCAACTAGTAAACCTCAGTCAGTCCGTTGTTCATTTAGTCAGCCAGCCAGTCAGCCAGCCAGTCAATCACTGTCAGTCAGTAAGCCAGTCAACTAACCAACCAGTCAGTTCGATGGCCAGTTCATCAGCCAGTCAGTCAATCAATCCCCCAGTCAGTCAGTCAGTCAGTCAGTGAATAAACCAGTCAGCTAACCAACTAGTTAGCTAAATGTTCAGCTCATGAGACTGTCACTCAAACGTCCAGCAAGTCAGTCAGCCAGCTTATTTTTAAGCTGTCATAGTACATATATTTATTTATTTATTTATTTATTTATTTATTTATTTATTTATTTATATTTTTTTTACCTCTTCGTGTAACATTTTGATTAACTTCCCCTTCCCCTGATGTGTACTTGTTGACGCACCTGGCTGCAGGCCCTGATGTGCCTCTGTCTCCTGGTATTTATGACACTGGGATTTACCTCTTTTGATGATTACTTGTTATAATGTTATCTTTGATTTTAACTTTTGTGTTTTTATTTATTTATTTATTTATTTTTTATTTTTAATATTCCCCTCTTGCATTTTTTTTTTTTTCGAAACTCGCCTTTTTCATTAAACAAAACGCACAGAGCGACTGAATCTGTTTATTATATCGATATGTTTTTAATGGCAATAAATATTTTTATTGCGTGGGATAGAAAATGAAAAATAAATGTAGTCCCCTCAAAAAAAGATTCGTTAATATATAAATTTCAGTTTACCAATTAAGGTAATAGACTCGCTGTCCCCAATTGCAAGTGTCATGCATTTTCAAAATTGTCGTTTTTGTATATATTTATAATATATATATATATATATATATATATATACATAATAATGCATGATAATGTGTCGTGAGTGTTATTTCTAGTGTGTAATGCGTATGTATTTGTTGTAATGCGTATGTATTTGTTTTTGAGGCTTGTGTGTGTGTGTGTGTGTGTGTGTGTGTGTGTGTGTGTGTGTGTGTGTGTGTGTGTGTGTGTGTGTGTGTGCGCGCTTGTGTGTGCTTGCGCGTGTGTGTCCGTGCTTGCGCGTGTGCGCGCGTGTGTGTGTGTGTGTGTGTGTGCCCATGTGTGCGCGTGCGTCTGTGTTGTCGTTGTTGTTGTTGTTGTTGTTGTTGTTATTGTTATTGTTATTGTTGTTTTATGTTGTTCATCTTGTTTCTCTGTAACACACACACACACACACACACACACACACACACACACAACACACACACACACACACACACACACACACACACACACACACACACACACACACACACACACACACACACACACACACACACACTTTCGCCTTCAGATAAGAAAACTTTGACCTTTTGTTCGTTTTAACGTCACTGTTCCCAGACCACCTCCATTGCGAGAGAGAGAGAGAGAGAGAGAGAGAGAGAGAGAGAGAGAGAGAGAGAGAGAGAGAGAGAGAGAGAGAGAGAGAGAGAGAGAGAGAGAGAGAGAGAGAGAGAGAGAGGCCATTAGCTAAGAAGGATCCTTGCAACCTCTGTGCGAATCTTTTGAGGTTCTTGCTCTGTGTAACAAGATCCTTTCATGTCTTATTATTATTATTATTATTATTATTATTATTATTATTATTATTATTATTATTATTATTATTATTATTATTACTGGTGTTGTTGATGTTACTACTACTACTACTACTACTACTACTACTACTACTACTACTACTACTACTACTACTACTACTACTACTAGTACTGCTGCTGCTGCTATTAATGATGATGATGATAATAATAATAATAATAATAATAATAATAATAATAATAATAATTAATGATAATAATAAGATAATGTAAGTTTTAGATAGGTAACGAAGAAATACAAAAAAATATTGAAAAGATCATGTATAGTATTAGTAGAATTACTCTTATTATTGTCATTATTATTATTATTATTATTATTATTATTATTATTATTATTATTATTATTATTATTATTATTATTATTATTAAGTACCACCATCATCATCGTCATCGTCATTATGATTAACAGAAAAATAACTCAAAAAGTTGACCCGTGCACGAGTGTGTGTGTGAGTGGAGTGCCTGGGCGTGGTGGGCGTAGTGGTGTTGACGAGAGTGGTGGTGATGGATGCCATTTAGACTGCCACTTTGGAGATTTGGCTAATAAAAGCAAAGTATATACTTAGTGGTGGTGGTAGTAGTAGTAGTAGAAGTAGTAGTAGTAGTAGTAGTAGTAGTAGCAGTAGTAATTATTAGCAGCAGCAGCAGTGGTAGCAGTGGATAAGCCTTTTTGACCATACTCTGTAGACACTGGTACCTTCTGTGGACTTTTATAACTTTGTTTGCCGCACGCCAGAGTCCATCTGCAGCATCATCAGTAGTAGCAGCATTAGTAGTAATACTAGTAATACTAATACTGTTGTTTTTGTTGATGTTGTTGTTGTTGTGGTTGGAATGGAATACTACCTGAAGTTCTGGCAAAAAGGAAAGAAAAGTGCCAGTCCATTACAAAGATAATCTGAAATCAGGTCCAAAAGTGCATTGGTAAGTGTCTTTTAATACTACTGTAGATGATATGGTAGAAATGGCAGTAGTAGTAGTAGTAGTGTAGTAGTAGTAGTAGTAGTAGTAGTAGTGCTCAAGTGATGAAAGAGAACGTCTCATTAAAAAAAAATATATACAGCAGAGGGAAAAGTTGAGGCAAAGCGCTATAGCTCCCGGCGCCTCTGTGCTTCACTCTCTCCCAGTCTGCGCCAATCAGCCCAAACACCATCCCGCCATGATGGACACAAGCACACCATTTCCCCAACCATGAAATTACACACAAAATTATACCCAGAAATAAAAAATACACGCGATGCATTTCACTACAAAAATACTCGGGAAATGAAAACCGTAGAATATTACACCTTTAGAATAGAAGAAGGCGAGAAAATTATATCTTTTATCCTCCCCTTGACAGCTGAGTGCCTTTAATTTTTAATGTTTAGCTTCCCTGACTGCTATGTTAAAGGGTGGTGCTCCTTCCCGCCCGCTGTGGCATGCCTGGTGTCCCCGTGTTCGTGTTAAAAGGTGTTCATTTGCGATATAAGCCGAGCGTTGCCTGCGTGACTCACACCCGCCTCCTTTCCAATACTGATAGAGAAGAAAGAAGGGAAAGTTGGTAAGGAAAGTGTAATAGGCGTGAGGATGGAATGTAAAGGAGGAGTAAAGAATGTGATAAGGAGTGGATGAACAGAGAGAGAGAGAGAGAGAGAGAGAGAGAGAGAGAGAGAGAGAGAGAGAGAGAGAGAGAGGAGAGAGAGAGAGAGAGAGAGAGAGAGAGAGAACAAACAAATTGGTGAGGAAAAGTGTAATAGGCACCAGAGAGGAATGTAAAAAAAGTCAAGAAATCGAGAAGGAATGGAAGGATATGAACAAGAACATAAAACAATGGAAACTGCAATAAGTAGGTCTACACGTGGCAGTCCCTGTATAATGCTCCCTATTGACTCAGCACTGGCGACCTGATTACCGTGTCTGTTTTCTGGTCTTCTACCGATCTATTTGAGTACCAACCCTTCTTATGATGATCACTTCGTATTCCTCCTCCTCCTCCTCCTCCTCCTCCTCAGGAAGTGAAGCCAAATACAAAACGACGTACAATGGTAAGAAAGGCGAGCTTCATGTTGACAGTTATCTACATCTCAGAAAGAATAAGCTTGCGAATAACGAAGCGTGGACTGTGAAAAAAAGATACGGGCGTTGTTATTTCCACAGAGTTTGACCAAAACAGGCAATACAAAAAAAAAAGTACAGGTGGTAAGAAATGCATGCTAAGAAATGCATGCTAGTCGGTTTTTATAAGATCATTCACTTTCAGATATGAGGAAATAGTTTTAACTCTGTACAACTCGCTGGTCGTCCCCGTCCTGAATAAAATGTGGGATTCTGGTCATCTTACTGCACAAAGGTTATTAAAAATCTGGGAGGTATATAACGTCGACGAACTATATTCACTTTCAAATACGAAGAAATAAGTTTAATTCTATACTCTCTCGTTCGTCCCCATCTTCACTACAACGTGGAATTAAAAAACCTAGGAAGAATATAACGATTCCCAGGTTACGCAACATAAGAGGAACGCCTTCAGGATCGTATTCTCTCACACTATATGCAGACCAACAGGAGATGAAATATTTAAAGTCTATATTACCAAGGGACTCAGAAATACAAATCCGGATGAATTCTTATCAGTTGATCGCGCGTAAGAGTATGGAATGGCCTGGCTGCCTTGGAGCGTCGCTAACTCAGGTGCAATAGAAAGTTTTAAAATTTGTCTCCATAAATCCCTTGAACGTAATCCCCTCCTGACACTGTTTGTTTCAGACTAAATCGCGTTTTTGTTTTATTTATCATTTACTCATTTTTATTTTCATTTCATTCATTTTTTACCTATTTTTTATTTATCTTCGTATTAGTTTACTTATTAATTCATTTGACTTTTTTCTCATTTTGTTTTTACTTCATTTCCTTTCCCTATAAACAAAAAAGGCAGCGCAGGGAGGGAAAATTTAGTGACGCGCCTGAGTAATGCACGGTATCCAGGATGAAAGGGAATCGAACCCCCGCTCACCCCAGTCTTCTGTCGCGGCAACCTTTCCTGTTTATGCTTTTATTTTTTTCTCCATCACCTAATAATCTTGGGAGGGAAAAATCTCTTGATGCTTGTGTTCCATTGTATTCTTCTGTAATTCCCCTCCTCCTCCTCCTCCTCCTCCTCCTCCTCCTCCTCCTCCTGCTCACATATGGACAGCTCGGCGTGAGGTGCTGGTGTCCACTCTGGCCTCGCGGGAAATGGAGTGTCACAAAATACTTTCTTCCATATCTCGAAGACGCCCACCCTCCTAAAGAGAGTTTCATTGTCATCGAGACGCTTCCGAGGGCGTGAATCAAGGGCGCTCTTCACACACCACCTGCAGGACTCACCGTGACTCTCTCTCTCTCTCTCTCTCTCTCTCTCTCTCTCTCTCTCTCTCTCTCTCTCTCTCTCTCTCTCTCTCTCCTCTCTCTCTCTCTCTCTCTCTCTCTCTCTCCTCTCTCTCTCTCTCTCTCTCTCTCTCTCTCTCTCACACTGTAAAAAAGGATGTACCAGGAAGAGAGGAAGCCTAGTCGGTACTTTCAAGCCAGGTTATACCCACAAAGCCTCGTCCACCTCATAGCGCACGTGGGCAGAACTTAATTACCGAGTTATTCCTGCGTCCCAGCTTCAGGAGCAGAAGGAGAAGGAGGAGGAGGAGGAGGAGGAGGAGGAGGAGGAGGAGGAGGAGGAGGGTACACGCCACAGAGTAAACAGACATAAGTTAATTGGATAAATGAGAGAGGAACAAGGAGGATGGAGCGCGTGGGGAGAGCCAGTTATGAGTGAGAGTGAACACTTCGCAGTAGAATGAAAATAGGAGGAGGAGGAGGAGGAGGAGGAGGAGGAGGAGGAGGAGGAGGAGACCTGGAAACGGCGTAGATGTGAGAATATTTTGGAAGGTTTGTGAGGTAAGTGGAAGAGGAGGAGGAAGAGGAAGAGAAGGATGAAGAGGAAATTGAGGACTAAAAGGAGGAGGAGGAGGTGGAGGAGTAGGGGTAAAGAGGAAGAGGAGGATGAATCTTGCCGAGCGACGCTGTGTTTTGCTTACGCGTGATGGAAACGAGTCGAAATGAACCAGGATTATTTTTTTTTTCTTAGTGACGGTTTGTCCCTTAATTAACTCACTCACTCACTCACTCACTCGCTGGCTCACTCACTCTTACGCTTGCTCTCTCTTTCACACACGATAATTTCCTTACTGGTTTTCCTATTCGCTTGCTCATTTCCTCCCTCTATCTTTCTCTTTCTTTCTCCCTCACTTGTTCTGCTCTCTCATTACTTTCCCTGTTAAGCTTTTCACTCGCTTGTTCATTTTTTTACTCACTAATCTTATTTATTTTGCTTGTTATCTTTGTCCTTCCTTTATCATTCCTTTCCTCACTTACTCATTGTCTTTCTTTCTACCATTCTTCTTCCATCCCTCAACAATTTTCTTCTCTTCCTCACTCATCACTTACTCATTGTCTTTCTTCCTACCATTCTTCTTCCATCCCTCAACAATTTTCTTCTCTCCCTCACTCATTCATATAAGTCCTCAAGAATTATGTTCTAATGCACGTATAGAAAGAAGTCTTTACACCTTCGCTTCTAATGACAGTAAGAAACTTGTTACCCACGTGCTTTGAACAGTGATGGGTGAGTTGACTGATCCAAAATAAAACCAGAAACGCCAAGGAGATAAAAACTACTCGATAACTCCTTTCAGCGGCGTGCTTGCAAAATAGACATAACCGCAAAAATAGACATAACCGATTGAGTCTGCAGAAGGAAATTGTGAGTTACGAATGATTGAATGAATAAATATTAGATGCAAAGAAATGTAGTAAATAGCTATATATAGTTTTTTCTGCTTTATACATTTCCTTGCCATTCTTTGTTTTAATTATTTATTCGTAAACAGTAGAGGGTTTATATTATACACACCAATTTCCTCACTAGTTTTATAACATTTTGCTCATTTTCTTTGTCTCTCTACCTTTCTGTTTGACTCCCGCCCACATTAAGGTGGTGTGGATGAAGGGACGTCAGGCCAGAGGAAGCGTCGCTGGTGTTTGTGAGGTGCTGGTGAACTGTAATACACGTCTGCAGAGTATAAAATGATGGGGTGTTTGATTGTAATATAGATGTGTTGCAGCTATGAAGTTATTGCAGTGGAAGGGTGAACGTGGCGCTGATGATATTCCTTGTTTCAAATGGTGGCAACGAAAAAAAAAAAAACGTGAATATAGATGTCGCAGTTATTGAGTCCTCACAGTGAAAGAATTAACGTGGTGGTGACAATATTCCTTACTTCTAATGGTTAAAAAAAACAATTAATAAAAAAAAACAGAATTAAACAGAACATAATGGAAGGTAGCACCACCACCCCACGCACAGATGCAGACTAAGTCCAGACGTATTTGCCAAGCTTCCCTGCCACTGGACCTTCACGCTACTTACTGGTCGAGTGATGAATGGCTGTGTTTGTGTGGGTCACTCCTGGAGAGTCTCAAGGGTTTGATTTAAGGGCTACGGTCTTCGAGTGTCGAGGGGTGTGTGTGTGTGTGTGTGTGTGTGTGTGTGTGTGTGTGTGTGTGTGTGTGTGTGTGTGTGTGTGTGTGTGTGTGTGTGTGTTCATAGCAGCAAAGGATACTTACACGTAGCCACCTGGGCTGGAGTAATGAGAGCTGTGTCTGCCGGGCTACGGGAACTGAAGTGTGAAAGTGAAAGCCCGCAGAGAGAGAGAGAGAGAGAAGAGAGAGAGAGAGAGAGAGAGAGAGAGAGAGAGAGAGAGAGAGAGAGAGAGAGAGAGAGAGAGAGAGAGAGAGAGAGAATGTGGTTAAATACTTTGATGTGTAGACGTGGCTTTGTGTCCCCATATAATACAACGGGACTCCCTGACGTTTCCTTTACAGCCCCGCCAGGCGCCTCACAGGGAGGGGAGAGGATGAGTAAAGAATACAGTAATGCGCGTCTTATTCCACAGTGCACGTGAGCGGTATGGGTGGCTCGCTCAGCCCTGGATGTGTGTCAATTATTGTAAGGAATGTCAGGGAAGAACAGAGGGACATGATCTTCAATAGCACAGAACTGAGAGAAAGATGAAGGATAGTCAACTTAATCTAACTTTTCCTAATATAAGTTAATGTAACCTAACCCAGTCCAAACCAAGCATATCTAACCTTACCTAACTTATCGTATCCTAACCTAGACTAACCTTACATAATCTAACCTGACTTAACTTACCTTAACTAATTTGATCTAACCTAACCTGAATGAACTTACTAACCTAACATAATACAATATAGCGTAGCATAACCAAGTGAGCTTATAGAAAAGAATCATGAGTCATGTTAGGTTCTTAGAAAAAAAAAACGCTCATAGCTTGAAAATGAATATAGATTGGGAATAACCAGAATTTTTTTTCTATTATATTAATTTCCTCTGCATTTTTGTATGTTTTAGGGTTTTATTCCTAACTGTGAATGTTGCATTTGTGAAATTAAACATGAAACGAGATCACTTTATTTGCAGCATCGAAAACTTGTAAGTCAAATGTATAGTGAGGAGCGGCGCGTTCGTAACCTCTCACGCCGGACGGGAGGTTGTCGAGCAGGAGCCGCGGGGTTATCAGGCGGTCCCGGCACGAGGCAGTCACACGTTTAGCGAGGTAATTACCGTAAACACTCCGCCAACACACCAAAGAACCTTAAGGCAAACTGTCGCCGGGCAAAGGAACGCCGCCTTACATCCACCGCGACATACTGCGCCATTGTAAACACCGCGGGAAACGGCTCCAAAATGGCTCTACTCGGCGCATGGCATAATAAAAGGATATTAGCTAGAACCTGAAGCAAACTAATTGAAAATAAAGGAATGACTCTGGATTTTTACCAATATCTTCCTGTGAAATTGTGAACATCGATGAAGGTATTTCCTTTACTGCTGATATTTTCGTTAGGTTGGATGGATACATTGAAAATCATCGTAAATTTGAGCGAAAAGAAAACTGTGGAGCAAATGAACGGCACTGTATCTTCCCCACAAGTGACTGTAACGCTGTAAACACCGCTGCAAACCTTTGTTGAATAAATAAACATTACAAGGGACGCGGCTACATATCGTGGAATCTTGCTAAAGAAAAATTAAGCGATAACAAATACTGCATCGCCTCACTTTGTCAACAACAGTTTGTCAAAGGTGGGTAAACTCTTTGAATTGTGTCTTTGCTCAATAAACACTATTTGTCACACGGATGAACAAATGCATGTGGTGGAAATTCATGTAGGATGAAAGCGAGCACACTCAGTATATCCTCCTCTTTTTGTCACCAGCGATAGAAATGTCGCAGTTTACTGAGATAGACACTCGTAGGTGAAAAAAGGAAAAAGTTAATAACAATACTCGTCACGGGCAAAAATAAATAAATCTGTGATGAAAATTCGTGAAAGCTGAAACGCATTCACTGTATCTCGTATTGCCAATGACAATACAACTGTTGCAGTTTACTGAAGTTACATGAAAAGAAATGTTGTCCTTGTTGATATGCAGTACTTGAAACATGGATATATATATATATATATATATATATATATATATATATATATATATATATATATATATATATATATATATATATATATATATATATATATATATATATATATATATATATATATATATATATATATATATATATATATATATATATATATATATATATATATATATATATATATATATATATATATATATATATATATATATATATATATATATATATATATATATATAACGAATCTTCATACAAACTAATGGTAATAAAAAACAGATAAATATATAAATCTGAAGAATCTTAATACAAACTCATGGACATTAAAAAGAAAAAAAATAATACCGCATCGGTCTTTTAATATCAACCACCGTAGAAACATCGTGGCTCGCTGAAGGTTACAAAATTTATGCTTTTGGTGAATAAATGAACATGACTCACCGCTACATAAATCACTACTATGAAAAGAATATTAGAGCAAGCCATAGGGAGGCGAAAGGAAACCTTGTGGACAACCAGGTTACGTTACAGTAGTTCATTAAAGACTGATGGACGCTGAAAAATGTATGGGATTATTATGTGACGTACTGCTCAATGGTTTACTTTAATGTGAACAATAATAAACACCGCACTCGATCTACTTTACATTGTTGACAACGGGGCAAATGTCACGGTAGTTTATTAAAGATAGATGAACACTGAAAAATGTATGGGGCAGATTATTTAGCTCACAGTGAAATTACATATTCTGATGGAGGGAATGTGAAAGACAAAGACTTGCGAGTTTAAATGGAAACAGCGCACTATATACTTTACTTCCTCAGTGTGGAGGGCAATGGCACAGTAGTTTGTTAAAGACAGAGAGACTGGAAAAAAAATGTATGGGGAATATTATTGGACGCGCAATGTAGTGACATATTGTGATGGGAACAGCATGAAAGGCAACAGTTGGTTATATAGGGGAACACAACATCTGTCTGATACTGTCGACCGCGATGGAAATGTTATGGTGGTTAAGAAAATATAGACTAGAAAAATGCAAGGGGGGAATGTACGCCGGTAAATAAATAACGAGTGATGAAAGAGAACTAACAGTAAACATTGAGATGAGGATGAGAAAGAGCAAGACTGCATTTGCCTTGTGTATTTAGGTAGAAATGTTAGAGGTTGCTGAAAATACATAAGCGTCAAAAAACGGTAATCCGATGATGAATCTAAAAGTGAACTCGGGACAACTGTGATGAGAGCAACAATACGTCTGCCTTGCATGGAAAACAGCGAGAGGAAAGTTAGTCTGTTGAAGACACGTAAACATTCTCCCATCACACAAACACGCAACAACAAAAAAAAAAAAAAAAGACAAAGAATCTAAAATATAACTCGTGATAATAATGGAAAAGAGAACAACAACATATATGTTTCACATTGCAAATAGCGAGAGAAGGGTTAATCTATTCAGATGCAAAAATATTCTTCTCCACCCCGGAAAAAGTGATAAAAAGAATCTAAAATCAAACTTGTGATGGTAATGGAAAGGAGAACAACATTTCATAAGCCTCGCACTGCCGGAAGCCATACAAGTGTTAGCGTTCTCAACAGATACATAACCGTTAAAAAGAAAAGGATCTTTCTCTTAATAAAAAGAAACTAAAAGTCAACTCGTGATGAAGCAAGAGGAGCTACACAACATCTATATTACTTTGTCAAGGAGGATGAAAATGGGGATCAAAATGTTGTAGTTGGAATCGTTTCTCTGGCAAAGTTTTCTGGCATTGGTAAATTTGTGGGTTTTTATCTTTTTTCTTATGTTGCTGCTTTCGGCAGTGAATAAATAAAAGAAAAAAAAATAGGTAAAGCTTCTTAATGTTAGACAAAATATAAATCGAGGCACTTGTATTGAGTAAAGGGAAAAAACAAACTAAACTGAAGGAGGAACAAACCAACAACACAGCATCCACCTGCCCATTATTGACAGAGGCAAAAATGTCGGCAATTCATAAAAGGTGAATTAAACCCTGCAAAATGTATCGAAGGGGAAGAGACTCGAGGCTTGAGTGAAGGGGAGGACTGAACTGATAACTCTGGGTCACTTTGCCACGGGGGAGAGAGAGAGAGAGAGAGAGAGAGAGAGAGAGAGAGAGAGAGAGAGAGAGAGAGAGAGAGAGAGAGAGAGAGAGAGACAGAGAGAGAGAGACACCACACACACGCAGACGGATGATGTAAATGAACAGAAGCGAAAAGGAAATCTGAAACCGTGCCATGCCATTTGGTCTGCTAGATGCGGTTTAGTTTTAAAAGTAAATGAGCAAAGCACGCTGGGATAGAAATGCTGGGAGGCTGAATACTGCAGAGAGAGAGAGAGAGAGAGAGAGAGAGAGAGAGAGAGAGAGAGAGAGAGAGAGAGAGAGAGAGAGAGAAATGAAGACATGCCATAAAAAAAGGGTAAAAAAAATAATTGTAACAGGTAATAAAGTTGTAATGATTTAAAGAATGGAGGAAAAAAAGTATCATTAGAAAATATAAGAGGCGGTGAAGCAGAAAAGTGAAGTTACAACGACGGAACTGAAATGGAGCTGAAACGAGAATTTACACAATCCGCTGAGCTAGAGAGAGAGAGAGAGAGAGAGAGAGAGAGAGAGAGAGAGAGAGAGAGAGAGAGAGAGAGAGAGAGAGAGAGAGAGAGAGAGAGAGAGAGAGAGAGAGAGAGAGAGAGAGAGAGAGAGAGAGAGAGAGAGAGAGAGAGACAGACGTGGAATGAAAATGAAAAGATATGCTATTTCACTTCCACGAGACAAAATAAATTAAACTGCCTCTTTCTCCTTGACAATTTTTGCTTCCTTGCTCCTTAAGGGAAACAGGTTTAGGTGTCCGCAAGAAAAATCAAGGAAAATATCTTAGTTTCCCTACCAATTTTTCATTCTTTATTTTTGCGTTTTTGAAATTAGGTCTGACTTGTGATGTATTTTAATGTATATTTGTATGTTTTTTACTTCATTGATTGGGTTACATGTTAGTTAATTCTCTCTCTCTCTCTCTCTCTCTCTCTCTCTCTCTCTCTCTCTCTCTCTCTCTCTCTCTCTCTCTCTCTCTCTCTCTCTCTCTCTCTCTCTCTCTCTCTCTCTCTCTCTCTCTCTCTCTCCCCCTGTCTTCATCGTCTCTCGTAACTTTCTTTTGTGCTGTCCTTCATCCTTATCTCTATTCGCTCTCTTTCATCTTCTTACCGCCTCCTTGTTCTCTCTCTCTCTCTCTCTCTCTCTCTCTCTCTCTCTCTCTCTCTCTCTCTCTCTCTCTCTCTCTCTCTCTCTCTCTCTCTCTCGTCACGTCCCTTTAAAAGTTTTCACAGGTAATTACTAAGGTGATTCGTTTCTGTTATTGTGTGGTGCTGCCTACATGCACATGGATGCGCGCGCGCGCGCACACACACACACACACACACACACACACACACACACACACACACACACACACACACACACACACACACACACACACACACACACACACACACAGAATCCATTAACGTTGTGTGTGTGTGTGTGTGTGTGTGTGTGTGTGTGTGTGTGTGTGTGTGTGTAGGTATGGAATGGATTAAATGATACACGAACAAAAGATTTTTTTTTCATTTTCATACGGATCTGTTTTTTTGTTGAGAAATCAGCAACGAGTATATTAATGAGAGAGAGAGAGAGAGAGAGAGAGAGAGAGAGAGAGAGAGAGAGAGAGAGAGAGAGAGAGAGAGAGAGAGAGAGAGAGAATATTCAGTACATAGCAAATCAGAAATTCACCTTGTATGATATTCAAAGTTGCTATTTTTTCCCTGAAATTCATGGATTATCTCACCACCATTTCCTCTTTCTGTTTTCCTCCCTCTTCCTCCTCCTCCTCCTCCTCCTCCTCCTCCTCCTCCTCCTCCTCCTCCTCCTCCTCCTCCTCCTCCTCCTCCTCCTCCTCCTCTCGCTAGCAGTAATCACACGTAATATTTTATAACTCCCTAAATTTTGCTGTGAGCGCCAGGTGTTTAATAAGGCAGGGCCCTCCGAGGATATAAGTTCATTAGCAGGTGATTCCCAGGTGACTGAAGCTGCACCTCCACTTAGGCAGCCGATTATGTGCACGTGTGTTGCAGGAGGGAACACTCACACACGGTCCCTCGTCCTGTGTCATTTAGTTTCTCCGTCTCTTTATTCATCCCACACCTCGCTTCCTCTCCTCTCTCAATGGGAAGTCGCTGGTATTCAGAACAAATACAAAGTGACCAAAGGCGGCAAGACACGTTTAGGGAAGCGAGACAAGCAGTTAGCGTGCATGTCGGGAAGTTCGGAGGAGCACTAGCCGTGAAAATAGCGGTGAATGAGTGCAAGGCTGCGGAAGGTGACAGATGAAAGGATAGGAAGCCGTGACTCTAGTCTGCTACTCCTTTGTGAGGGTGTATTCTGAATGTTTCCTTGGTGTTGGGGTTGTGTTCGTGTTTATTTGAGGACAGTGAGGGTTCTTTGGTGTTTATTTCTTGGCCGCTGACTATAAGACTAAATGTTTGTCAAATTATCCAGTAAGGGAAGATAACATTCCGGATCCTGCGATAAGTAGATAGGGAAAGTGTCGGAAGCAATACTGTTATGTTCTCTTAATGTTTCGGCTCCAGGTCTTGCATACAGAGAAGGACGTGTGGTCGATGCGTCAAGAAATGCAACACTCCTGCCATTGTCTTGCCTTCGCGTCACATTTCCGTCTCATTTGTGTTGCCTTTGTCCTGAGCTGAAATGCAGCGAGAAGGGAATTTGTGCGAAGGACCGATGTACTCTCCCTTCAGGTCTGCCAGATGGATCATTGTGTATTTGCATCGTCAACAGAATTAGTAGATTAACATGGATGATTCTGTATCGTCAGTAGAAAGAAATGAAGAATGTACATTGGCAATACATTTGCAGATTTAAGGAGTGACACAATGGCGGCCAAGTTTCAGTCAGATAGCAAGTGATATGTTTGAATTAAGACTTAATTTATTTATGTATTTATTTATTTATCTATTTATTCATTCAATCATTTATTTATTTATTTACTAAGGGCGCTAGAATGGGAAATAAAAGTCCGCTGAGTATACCACCCGAAAATATAACATAATAATAATAATATTAATAATAATAATGATATATATTAATAATAATAATAATAATAATAATAATAATAATAATAGTAAAAGCAGGCCAATTACTGTAAGTTAATTTATTTTTGCATGTGATTTATTTGTTCGTTATTTATTTATTTGTTTTTGTTTGTTCGTGTTCATTTTAGTTAATAGATATCTATTAACTTGTGTGTGTGTGTGTGTGTGTGTGTGTGTGTGTGTGTGTGTGTGTGTGTGTGTGTGTGTGTGTGTGTGTGTGTGTATATATATATATATATATATATATATATATATATATATATATATATATATATATATATATATATATATATATATATATATCAAAGCAACAAGTGACATCTATTTATTTTCTTTATTTATTTATTTATCTATCATGGCAGCAGGTGACATGCAAAGAGAGAGAGAGAGAGAGAGAGAGAGAGAGAGAGAGAGAGAGAGAGAGAGAGAGAGAGAGAGAGAGAGAGAACACCCTAAAGTCTATTGGCAGGAGAGTTGAGCCCTTCCAGTCTTGCTAAGGTAAAATTGAGGCTTAGGGAAGGAAAGACTGTGCGCCATGAATGAAAAAACTTGAGTGAAGGCCGAGCGAGTTGCAAATATTCACTCCCACGCGGCAAGTTTCAGGAGTTGCTGGGATATTTCTGGAAGTACAAAGGTGTATTCTGATTTGGGACATAGAGACGTGGTTAGTGATTTTTTTGTTGTCCTTTATTTTTGTTGGTTTATGCAAATGTAGATGGTGTGTGTATGTTTACTTAATGATGTGGTTTACCTGTCTCATTGTTTGTTTGTGTTTGTCTGTGTTTGTCTGTCTATCTATCTATCTGTCTAATTATATATCAGTTTATCCATCTAATTATCTGTCAGTTTATCCATATACCTACTTGTTTATATATCTATCTATTAACTTGGCTATATATGTATATGCATGTATCTGTGTCTGTCTGTCTGCCTGTCTGCATCTAATGTAATGAGTTAGCTAACTGGTCTCTTATCAAACCATACTAAATTACTTTCACGACCTGCAGTGGCTTCCTGGTGCAGTGTTGGTTTCCTGACCTTCAGGCTGCGAGTTCGATCCTGACTCGAGGCATTTTCTCGGCAGGAGTGGTAGCGCGCTGTTTCGTAACCCTAGTGCGCCGCCATAACTCAATCAATATCCAATTTAGTCTATCCAATTTAGTCTATATAGCCTATGGAATTATCAAGGCCCGTATTTTAAAACGCTTTGACCTTTCATTAAACCCATTTTCAAAGCCTAAACCCATTTTCAAACCCCACAGAGATGATTAGTTGAGTTTTCATTGATGTTTTTTTTTCGCGTCCGATTGATGATGCATGACTCTTACGAAACTCAATCTAGAATCATGAAATCGTCCTTGAAAACGCTGATAACTCCCACAAAGCCGTCAAGTGGTCGTGATAAGGCTCTGAAACGTTTGAAATGAGAACACGGAGCAGAAACCTGAGGCGGCGGCGGTCATTGGGAAGGAGGGCAGTAGGGCGGGAGGGAGGCGAAGGTCAACAGGTGTAAAGGAAAGCTAGAAGGACAGAGAACACAAGTGATGTATTCCATGAAACACAAGTGACAATATCGTAATTGCTTTATGTATTCCGAAGATCACCACAGACATTTACTGGGAAGAAGAAGAGGAGGAGGAGGAGGAAGAGGAGGAGGAGAAGGAGGAGGAGGAGGAGGAGGAGGAGGAGGAGGAGGAGGAGGAGGAGTAGTAGTAGGAGGAGGAAAGAAGGGAAGAGCGAAGTGAAGAGTATTAAAGAACTAAAGGAAGAAGACAATTAAGGAAATAGAGAGAATGAGAACAATAGAAAGAGGATTTTGAAAGAAGAGAAGTTGAGGTGGAAGGATGAAAATAGTGAATGGAACAGTAAAGATAAACAGAGGAAGAGGACAAACAGAGGAAGAGGAAGGAAGTCAAGAGAATGTGAACACTAGAAAGAGAAATCTGGAAGAAGAGGAGGAGGAGTAAGAGTAAAACGAGGAAGAAATTAGTGAATAAAAAGCGAAAGGAAAAAGAATAATCAGGACGAACAGAGGAAAAGGAAGGAAATCGAGACTAAGAATAGCTAAAAGTAAGAAATTGGAAGAAGAAGAGGAGAAGGAAGTGGAGAAAAACAGTGAGTGGAATAACAAGTAGAAGAGGAGTTAGCGTGGCGGAGAAAACAGGGGAAGAGAGAGAAAATGAGGAGACCGAGGACAACAACAACGAAAAAAAAAAAAAGAAAGAAAGATGAAGAAAAGGAGAAAGAGGGGAAAAACAGCGGAATGACAAGTGGTTTGAGGAGTAGGAGGAGGAAGAATATAATGAGGAGGAGGAGGAGGAGAGGGTGAGAAAGTAAAAGAAGGAAAAAGAAAGACGAAAGCGAAAAAGACGCATAAGACGAAATAGACGAAGAAGACGAAGACGACGAAGGAAAAGAAGGAAAGAAGAAAAAAAGAAAAGAGGTGAAATAAGTAGAAGAGGAGTTGTAGAAACAAATAAGGAAATAAAAGTTGTTGTTGTCGCCGTCGTCGCCGCAGGAGGAGAGTAAATGGAAGAAGAGGAAGAGGAAGACAAGGAGGAGGAGGAGGAGAAGGAGGGTGCGCAGAGGGATAATAAAGATGCCGAGAAGATTGAAAAAGGAGGCGAGAGAGTGCGGCACTGGAGTTGATGAAAGCGATGTATGGGCGGGGGAAAGAAAACGGAGGTGGGAGCTGCGGCCAAGGAGAGGGACCCTTCCAGCTGCCGATAATGTAGTGCTTGGGATGGATGACGCAGGGGAGACTTCATTCAAATTTTCCCCTTCGCCATTTTGAGTGATGGTGGCTTTTCCTCTTTCTCTCTCTCTTTCTCTCTCTAGGTTTCTCGTACTTTCCTCTTTTTTTTTTTTTTCTTATTTAGGTCTTTGTTTTCTCTTTTTCCAGTTTTTTTTTTTTTAAACTTTCACTTCCTTCTTTCTTCTTTCTTTACTTCTTCTGTCTTTTTTTTAGTTTCCCGTTTTCTTTTCCTTTATTCCTTTATTTATTCTTTTACTTCTCATTTAATATGTCCTATTCTCTCTCTGTCTCTCTCTCTCTCTCTCTCTCTCTCTCTCTCTCTCTCTCTCTCTCTCTCTCTCTCTCTCTCTCTCTCTCTCTCTCTCTCTCTCTCTCTCTCTCTCTCTCTCTCTCTCTCTCTCTCTCTCATTTGTCCACCTCAATTAACATTGTCAACTTCACGTTTTCTGTTGTCTCTCCGCTGCATTTTCTGTATGTTTTTATTTTTCTTATTTTAGTAAAACGACTGACACGCTACAATTTCAGTTTCTCTTGCTTTCTTTTCATCTCGTATATAATTCTCTCTCTCTCTCTCTCTCTCTCTCTCTCTCTCTCTCTCTCTCTCTCTCTCTCTCTCTCTCTCTCTCTCTCTCTCTCTCTCTCTCTCTCTCTCCAGGTCACCGCATATGATTTTTGTATTCCTTTCCTTTCCTCTCCTCTCCTCTCTGTTTTTCTTTCATTGTTATAACTTATCTTGCTTATTCCTCCTGTACTCTCATTTATCCTTTCCTTCTTTACTTCATTTGCTTTATCTCTGTTTTTTTCTTGCATTACTCCTTTCTTGATGTTTATTTTTTCTTCTCCCTTTTTTATTTTGTCACGCTTTTCTTTCCTTTGGCTTCTCTTCACTCGGTGTGCATCCGGTTCTTAAATATACCAGCGTTCCCCCTCTCCTTTATCATTGCACCTCGTTTTCTTTGCTCGGTTGCATTTGTATCTCATTGTTATATTGTTGGGTTTTTTTTTTCTTATTACATTACTTTTCATTGTATTGCTTTTCTTTTTTTCTCTTGTGTTGGAATGCTCTTTTATTTATTTATTTTTTCATATTATTGCATTTTCCTTGTTCTGAGACGTTTCCTTTTCCTTTGGCTTCCTTTCCTCATTACATTATGTTACGTTTTATTTATTGATTTTATTTACGTTCTGGAAGTTGTAAGAGCGTTTTTTCTTTAATATTATTCCTTTCTTGAGCATCACTTTTTCTTTTTTTGTTATGATTTTTCCTTTCCTGTGTTTTTGTTATCATTCCTTATATTAATTTCCTCGAAGCGATACTGTTTTTCCCCCGATCGCTAAAACCTTAAAGATTTTTTTATCCATTTTCTTTGTGCTATTACGTTTTCTTTCCTTGATTATATGTTTCTCCTGCTCTTTTTTTTTTCATTTTTATTTTATTATCTGACGTTCGTTGATTTTCTATATATTTTGAAGTCGTAGATGCCTTTTTTCCTGTATGTATTTTCTTCTTCATGGCTTTGTATTTTCTTTGTGCGATTAGTTCCGTCTCTGTTTTCTTTGCTATGTATATTTTTCTTTCCATTTTCTGTTTTCTTCCTGCTTCCCTCAGTGGGACGGGTAACTCACACAAACCTTAACAAGCTCCACATGACCTCGTTAATGTGACACCGAAACTCAAGCAGCTTATGAAACCTTCTTACATTTTAGCCACATAAAGCTACAGTAAGAAAACGGAACATGGGCTTGTTTAAGAAGAGGAATACTGCGTTAGATTCCAAGGGGCACGTTAATTGTAGGTGAAAAAGGGTTATTTGTACCTGGATAGTTAATGATAGGTAATGATGCTCACCTGTTTTCTTTTGCCAGACACACACACACAGGTAATTGATGTTTAAGTTGTATTATCGTGTTTGTATTTTTCCTCACTTAAAGGTGGAATGGATGTTGTGGTTGTTGTTGTTGTTGTTGTTGTTGTTGTTGTTGTTGTTGTTGTTTGTTAGTTTGCTTGCTTGTTTTTTGTTTGTTGTTATTATTGTCTGTTGGTTTGTTTGTGTGGTTATTTTCTTATTATCAGTAGTAGTAGTAGTAGTAATGATGACAATGAAGAAAAATCAAACACATCCACTCAGCAGCATTGAAAAGTTGCTACAAAGAAAAGAATGTGGAGGCTTGCACCGCGTGATGAATTGTCTTGCCATGCGTTGTAACATCAGTAATGAACAGTATTACCGATTTTTCTCTCCCGTTTTTGCGTTAACGTTATTTTCTTTTCCTTCTTGCAGCATTCCGCGTGGGTTGTGAGGACGCCTTATTTTTCTTTGCTTATTTTCATACGTTCGACTTATCAGAACAAGAGCTCGCTGTTTTTTCTTGCATGTATTTTATTTCCTTGATCCTTTCCTTAATACTTTCACGCGTTATGCATTTTTATATACCTTAGGGGAGAGAGAGAGAGAGAGAGAGAGAGAGAGAGAGAGAGAGAGAGAGAGAGAGAGAGAGAGTTTTATTTTTTGTTTAAGGGAACTACTACTACTACTACTACTACTACTACTACTACTACTACTACTACTACTACTACTACTACTACTACTACTACTACTACCACTAACAACAACAACAGTAACAAACTATTCGAGTATATTTGAACGAATGATTGAGTCAGTGTGTGTGTGTGTGTGTGTGTGTGTGTGTGTGTGTGTGTGTGTGTGTGTGTGTGTGTGTGTTTTCCTCAGACCAAACCCCTAATAGGCCAGAATGGAAGCAGCACAGGTAAAGGCTTAGGACACCAGGTACCTTAATTGGACGTAACTAATTGGCACACAGGTGTTTCAGGTGGCCCGGGGTTCGCCACTCACCTCTCATTGTTCCCTTGGCACGTGCTTTGTTCATCTCTGGTACTAATGATGCTGTGGTGCTGCTGGGGCTTCCTTCGGCTTCCCTTGGCTTCCTTTGGCCTATTTGTGATTTTCCTGTGACTCCCTGAGCATTGTAAAGCGTTGGTCTGGATTTAGCGGTGCTGGTCTGTACTTGTGCTATGTTGGGATTCAATGGGTTTTACTGTGCTTTGGTATGTTTAATTGGGCCTAATTGGGTGTTTTACTTTTCCTGTAAGCTTTAGTAGGCTTTATTTGGCTTCACTCGTCTTCACTGATATTATTTTGGATGTTAATGGGTTGTGTGGTTTTCGGAAAGCCTCGCTGTGCTTTACGGTCTTCGCTTCATTGTGTTCGTGTGCTTCGCTAAGTTTCATTAGTTTTTTTTTTATTTATTTTTTTTGTTTGTCTTTACTGAGCTTCTTGAGGCTTCGTTGGGCTTTACTGTTATTTATTGAGCTCCATAACACTTTTCAAGGTTTAATTTTTTGGTCTTATATCGTTGTCGGGTTTCGTTGGACTTCTTTACGTTTTTCAGAGCTTCATTTGTCTACTTTCTTTTCCGTCGGGCTTCATTGTGATTTATTAAACTTCCTCGAGCTTCACTTTACCTTATATTTATTTAGATGACTTTGGGTTTCACTTATATACTAGGCTTCTCTACGCTTCGTTTTTCAGTTGGGCTTCAACTGAATCCTTTAGAGCTTCACTGGACTTGGATGGGCTTCGTTGTTGGGGCTTCAATGAGATCCTTGAAATTCCGCGGGACATGGCTGGACCTCGCTATACGGACAAACCCTTTCTTTATCATGGTACGGAATAAAGTTTTTCTCTTTTCTTTTTTCTTTTTTTTTTTATCTCCCTTCATGTCGCCAGTGTGGAAGTGTTTCGGGAAAACTAATTAAAAATGCCAAGGAGAGAAATATTCTTGTTCAGTTTCCCTTTTCTCTTTTCATTTTTATTTCTCTCTACATGAGGCAAGCGTGTTTTTAGATCTTAAGGTGAATCTCTCTCTCTCTCTCTCTCTCTCTCTCTCTCTCTCTCTCTCTCTCTCTCTCTCTCTCTCTCTCTCTCTCGTGCTAAGCGTGTTTACGGGTCTTGTTTTAGCTTGGAGAATTATTAACTGGAAATTGTCGCTCCTCGGTGACGTAACTAGGTGTGGCGTGTCCTCGCGTGGAACATAACAGAGAGGTAACTAGTTTTAGAGCAGTATGATGCTACTCTTACCACCACCAACACCACCACAGCAATTACTACTACTACTACTACTACTACTACTACTACTACTACTACTACTAGGGGGAAGAAGAGTAGGGAAGGAGGCAGGATTGGTAACGCTCAAAATGAAAGAATTATGTTGCCGAACAAAATTGAGTGGAAAAGTGATGGTGACGGGCGTGCGTTAAGACGGAAAAAAAAAAAAAAAAAGTTAGAGCAAAAAAAGTACTTTAGGTTTTTTTTATTAGGATACTTGTAGTAGTAGTAGTAGTAATGATGGTAATAATAATAATGATAACAACAAACACCGTCCGTTACTCATTAGGTTTCGTTATTTCCTAAGAGACGCTCACAGTTTTTTCCTTTACTTTCCTTTACTTTCTGGCGTGCACGGCGAGGGCGTGGCCTCGGCTCTCGGCCTTGATTAAGTCACTTTGAGGCGCCCACCACTTCACTCAGCGCGGGCCCCGGCACGGTACACACCTCCGCCTACTCTCTCACCTTATCTACCAACTTTCTCACTTATAACTCCCGTCAGAAGCAAACTTTCTCTCAGTTCCTTAACCTTAAAAGCAAACTTTCTCTTTTCTCGCGTCGCTCCCTGAACAGCCACTCTTATCTCTCACTCATTCAGGAAAGAAGTGGCGGGAAAGATCTTTGTTTTCCTTACTCTTCTAAACGTACTGTGTTGGTTTCCCCCTAACAACGGCTTGATGAAATTACCTCAGTTTTATTGAAGTGTCTCCTAACCATTTTCCCCTCATCTCACGTCCCCTCCTCCCTCATCTCTCTTCCATCCACACCCCTCACCCATCATCCCTCACCCCCACATCCCCTATTCAAGCCGCAGCTCACCACACATGCTTTCCACCTGGCCTCCTCTCTTGGGCAACGTACCTGGTCTGTTTTGACTCTTCCTTCAAAGTTACTCGCCGAACCTACACGTGCTCTACACATTTATCATGGCGAACACTTGATGCATCTTCCACCTGTCACCTGGCCTACACGTGCCTCTTCCACACTTGTTACCCGATCCACACGTGTCCCTCCCACGCATCTCAATACACGTACCGGAGAGAGGTTGGAGGGGAGAAGCCTTGCCCTTTTTCTATCTCAAGTATTTAGTTCAGCAGATACAGTGGTTGTAGATTAATAGTTTTGGTATTCTTTCTTCCCTGTTATTTAGTATTGGCGCTTATGTCATCTGTGGTGTGATGTTTGTAGTTCGATGTTTTTTTTTTTTTTTTTTTGTGGCAATTGGTTCTTTTCATGTTTTTTTTCATTTTTTTTTTTTTTTTTTTTTTTTGCTGTTTTTTCAGCTGATTTCTTTTGGTACTTGCTCTCATTTAAATCTGGTACTTATTTTTACGGTATTTTTTGGCGTTTATCCCCTGGTACTTGTTCTTTCTTTGTAATGATGGGCTCTGTAATGTCCCCGCTATTTGTTTTCATGTAATTTCAAGACACTTTTCAAACTTTGGATAATCTTATGGCTCGTTTTCGTTAGGGTCGGGACTTCAGTGAACCTTTTTTTTTTATTTATTTATTTATTTATTTTTTTTTTGTTTTTTGCTGCCCTTGACCAGTACTCCTCTTGCACAAAAAAAAAAAAAGTATTCCTTAGTATGTTATCAGCTGTTTGTTCTGGTATTTTACTGTTCTGGTAAGGTCCCTCATGTGATCTGGTATTATGCTCTGTAATCAACTGGTATAATTTTCCATGCAGTCTGGTGTTTCTTACGCAATTCTTATGTAATCTGGTATTCATATTCTGTGATTTCCGGGCATCTGTCATCATGTCATCTGATATTTACTCTTCTTATGTGATCTGGTAATCTTTCTTCTATAACCTGGTGTCTTTGGTATGTGTCCTCGCGTGACCTCACAGATGTCCTGCAACTCCTCTCACCTGTCCCCACCACGTGTGCCTCACCTGCTGTCACGTATCACCTCCACCTCACCCCTCCACTTCCCCACCCCATCACTGGTGCATCCCTCCATTCCTACACTCCTTCACTCTTCCACCCTTCCATTCCTTCACCCTTCCACTCCTGCACTCCTCCACTCCTGCACTCCTCCACCCCTCCACCCTTCCACTCCTCCACTCACCTTCCTCCGTTGGCGTTGATGGGCTCCATGTCGTGCAGCCAGGTGATGGGGCCGGGAGGGCGGGGGGCGCCTGTACCCAGCACGTGAGGAGCAGACGCGATCCCGCCTCCACGTACACTTCCGGGGGCCCAGGGATCACCGCCCCCCCCACTGCCGAAGGAGAGAGATGCGATTAGCAGGTGGGCGGGAGGGAAAAGATGGCAGCGTGATAATGGCGGTCACTGCTGTGAATAAAATTGCCAGGACTGTTTTTATATATTTTTAGGAAAGAAAATTGTTTAGTAGTGGAGGAGGAAAAAATAATCTGAGCCTTAGAGAAGGGAGGAAAGGGTGGAGAGATAGATGGATGGATGGATGTAGAGAGTAAACGAGAGGAAACGAGAGGAGGAAGGGAGGAGATAAAGGAGATGAAAGAAACAAGAGAGGGAGCGAGGGAGAATGGAAAGGAGATATAGGGGAGGAAAGAAACAAGGGAAGGAGGAAGGGAGGAGACGAGGAGAAGAGAGGGAGAAGGAGGAAAGAAACAAGAGACGGGAGATATATAGGGAAGAAGAAAAGAAACAGAGGGACGGAGGAAAGAAAAGGATATAGAGGAGGAAGGAGATAGGAAACAAGAAACGAGAGAGAGAGAGAGAGAGAGAGAGAGAGAGAGAGAGAGAGAGAGAGAGAGAGAGAGAGAGAGAGAGAGAGAGAGAGAGAGAATGCTAAAAGAAACAGATGGGGAAATAAAGAAAAGGAGGAATTGAGGGGACAAGAGAGGGAGAAAGGGAGAAAGGAAAGGAGGGAGGGAAGGAGGGAAAGGGAGAGGGAGTGTGGGTCAGATTTTTGGTTCACGGTAACATTTCAACAATTAGTTTTGAGGCAGGAGTTCAGTATTACCTGCAGGCGTGCACAGGTAATGGGTGGGTATGGGTCACTTCACTATATTGGGGCGGGGGGTGGGGATGAGGGTGTCGGTGCTTTGTTGAGGTCAGGGACAGAGTGAGTGGAAGGGAATGTTATTTTCATCGGTTACTGAAGTGTTTGTAATTATCTTTCGTATTGCTCTTCACTTTTCAGTTTCGCCTTTGTGTTACAGGAAGGCTGCCGGAGTGAAAATTTTATAGGTGTAGAAGAAAAAATAAACGTGACTTTTTTTTTTTTGCCCTCCTTGAGTGAATAAGCCTGAGAAGTGCTTGAAATTTCGTTCTGTGTTTTGTTCCTGTTGCGTTTGGTGTAAGAGATTCTTCCTTCTCCCCTCTGACTCATTTACTGAATGATCCATTGTTTCTTTCATCCTTCCCTCCTTCCTCCTATTTTCACCAGTTCTTCTCTATTTTCACCAATTTTTCTTTATTTTCGTGGAAGATATATATATATATATATATATATATATATATATATATATATATATATATATATATATATATATATATATATATATATATATATCCTTGCGTGGTGACAAGAAGACTGGCACAAGGATACAAAAATCTAAAATTGTCGTTTCCAGTAAAGGCAATCAGAAAAGATTTCACAGTTGTCAGTTTATTTCTGGAGACATTTCAATATTCCTATTTTGAAATAGTTCGCACACTTCTCCAAAAAAAGAGTTTTCAGAATTTACCGGTGAAAGGGATGAGAGTGAAGACACAGACAGGGAGAAATGCACACTTCCAGAGCTGACCAATGAAAGGAATAGAAAAGTAAAGAAACTGGGAAGCTTGCATAAGTAAGGCGAACAGTGAGGAAGCGTGAAAATCTTGCATTAGTGAGGTGAGCAGTACAGGAGTGAGTTTTGACAGAAAAATCGGTAAATATTTCTATCCCCAAAACCCCCAGAATATAAGCTTAAATCCACTATTCCTTTCCTTTCAGTCTAAAGTCATATGTATTGTGCAACATTTCGCTGGTGGTGCCTTCAATGAAACTATCTACAATAAAGTTAGAGGGAAATGTTAACAAATTTATATATAACCCAACTTTTCTCTGGTACCTTGAATGAAACTGTCCACGATGTAGTTCGAGGAAAATGTTTGATCTGTTTTGTACTAAAGTGTTTGTGTTTTGGTGTGTGCGAGCGTGTGCCGGTCAGGGAAAAGATGAAGTGTATCGTATTTGTGATTTGCTTTCATTTCCTTTGAGGTTGGCATTTATTTACAGCTCTGGTATTTCTCTCTCTCTCTCTCTCTCTCTCTCTCTCTCTCTCTCTCTCTCTCTCTCTCTCTCTCTCTCTCTCTCTCTCTCTCTCTCTCGTTTGTGTTTTTTTTACTTAATTTCTTTATTTGCTTATGTATTTTTGTTTATTTATTTATTTATTTATTTATTTTTTGTGTGTGTTCAAGAGTCTCACCAAGGACTAAAAAGTAATTAAAAGTCTGCTTAATTGTGATCCCCCCAAAAAGTGAACAGAAAAAAGGCTAATTTACTTATCTCTTACGTTCACTCATTCACTCATTCATTCACTATTTTTATGTAAATTTTGTTACGTTCGAAATTAGCTGTTGTTTTCAACCTATTTTTTTTACTGATTTATTTTTTTATTGTGCATGTCCAGCAGTGTGTGTGTGTGTGTGTGTGTGTGTGTGTGTGTGTGTGTGTGTGTGTGTGTGTGTGTGTGTGTGTGTGTGTGTGTGTGTCATCGTCATCAACATGTTTTTACCGTTACTCACATTATTTTTTTTTTTTTGCTTTAATTAATAGTGAATAAGGACTAATAAAAAAAGAAAAAAAGTAAAACACATGAAAATACGCTTGCCAAATTCCTGATTCCCAAAAATGTTAAACAGAAAAGTTTCAATTGTGATTCGTGCCGGGGTGTTTAGAGAAATCTGAAAACAAGAAAAAAAAGGTGGTTTTTTAAGAGAAATAAAAAATAAAAAATATATTGCTGCCAGAAAGTTCAGCAGACAAGCATTTTAATTTTGATCAGTTTTGATATGAAGATCGTTGAAGTGTGTGTGTGTGTGTGTGTGTGTATGTAGAGCAAGTAGCGCCTGTAGAGGACTTCAAGTAATGTGGCAGCACTCACCGCGGCGCTTGTTAGTTAAGGGCTCCTAACACTGCCCTGCCCCGCCCCGCCCCGCCCCGCCCTACCCCGCCTCGTCCCACCGTCACGCTTCACATTGGAAAAAACGTGATTTTCCACGAGTAGGCCAAGCTTTTACTGAACGCTTAACTCATTGCGTGTGACATTAAATTAGTTTCCGCCTGATAATTACTCCATTAGAGCCATTAACTAAACATATCCATTTGAAGGCCAATCCAGTTTACGATGGGGAAAAAAAAAAAAAATATTAACCGTGTTGCAAATTATATTCATGAGCTAATTTGCCTCAGAATTAGGGTATGAAAAGTGAAACCTGATTTGGTGTGTGACAAAAAAACACTTTTCCGCACTCCCGTGATATGGCGTCCGGCTCTCCTGGCTAATGGAAGACGTAATTACCTGTACGGGCCGGCTTTTTGAGGTCACCAGGTTACGAGATTGCTAATTATCGCGCCGGCAACGTGTGGAGAAAGCAGGTGAGGCCGCGGTGGTCTTGTGGCGACTTGTGTGTGTGCAAGGTATCTATTGCTGGTGCCATTGTTGCTACTACTGCTACTACTACTGTTACTGCTACTGCTATTCCGACTGCTTCAATTGCTTCTCCTCACCCTCCTCCTCCTCCTCCTCCTCCTCCTCCTCCTCCTCCTCCTCCTCCTCCTCCTCCTCCTCCAAGTCCTTCTCTAGCTACTCCTCCAACTCCTCCCCCAACTCCTCCACCATCACCTTCTCCTCCTCCTCCTCCTCGTGAGGGTAAAGCGTAGAATGAAAGAAGAAGGGAAGAACAAAAAGGACACAAGTAGAAAATACTCGTTCCGCCTTGGTTTTTATTTTTTGGGGGAATTCAGGTTTTGTCACTGCATTTTATAAGTTCGTATTCCAAACCTGAAATGTTAGCATGTCAGTTTGGGCTCAGATTATGTGGTTTTATGAAGTTTTAGGAACGTTCTCTAATTAAAGTCGGTGAGTTATGGATTGTGTCCAGCAAGATCCCCAGTTACAAAAAAAAAAAAAATCAATTAAAGAAATGAGTTCACCAATGAGCCTCTTTACTTTACCATTTGGAAAACTGCTTCATTAAAAGTAATCAGTGAAGCTTCACCTGATTCGCTGAAATCCACTGGTTCATTTCCTGCTAAACTGTGTGGACTCCCTGAGGTTCATGAAAACGTCTAGCTTCACACATTTTTTACGGTTCACTATTTTCATTAGTTCCAAGACTTTACCAAAATCTTTAGGTCTAAACATTTCGTTGTCTTATTTCTGCAGCTTGTAGCACAGTAGCGGAAGATTTTAGATTTTTTTAGGGGTGTTTTCTTGATTGTAGTGATGTCTAACTGGTTGTACTGGGAGTTTTGAGAATGCTTTCATGATTCTGGTAATAGTTCGATGGTCTAACGAGGGTGATCATGTTTCCAGAGGTATTGTTGTGGTTCTAGTGATGATTTAGTAGTCTAACGGAGGTGAGCTTGTTTCCAGAGGTACTTTTGTGGTTCTAATGATAGTTTACGTGGAAGTTACCAAGTTTTCACGAATGTTTTCGGTAAGTTTAACAGGCTGTCGTAGAAGTTATTTATTTTCAAGATTGTTTCCATGATTGCAGCGATAATTGAACAAATATTCCGCATCATTAATGACAAAACCAACTGTTGTGGGTCTGTCTAATCATGTCTGTGACCTTTGAAAAGGAAATCCATTATGAGAGAACAAAGCGTTGAAGAATATTGGCCTTTATGTTACTCTTCCCTTTGATGCTGGCCAGGATCCCACGTGTTGTTCGTGTGATGTAAAGGATCACTAATTGGGGTTTCCTTTTTTTCCTATTGTGATTAGATAATACCACAGAAAAAAAACGGCGTTTCTCTCGGCTCTCCTATTTTTTATTTCCTTCTTAGGATTTATATTATGAGCGAGTTTTCTTTATTATTCTTGTTTATTATATTCTGTCTTTTATTATTTATTTATTTACTTATTTATTTTTTTCTGTTTATGGCCAATATTCCTTTTACAAAAAATTAGTTTGTTTTATATATATTCACAATTGTCAGACTGATAACTCTTCGCCTGATTATTTATTTTTTTCCCAAGAGCTTTCAAGTTCACAGACAGGCTATAAATTAAAGTGGCAAGCTCAGCAAGGTGATGATTAAGCAGACATCAGTTTCAAGAGGATGGATGAAGACTGGTATGGATGAAGACTGGTATGCAAGTTTTAAGTGTTTCTCAAGATCTGCCTCGTGTAGCTCAAATGGCCTTTTAAAAGTCTTCTTATTTTTCTTACGTTCTTATTTCAATATTAGGTAAGTTAGCCAAGAGGACGAAAGATGTAGAAAAATTAAACTCGTTCCTTTTACGTTTTTTTTCTTCTCTTTTTCTGAATTTATTACCTCCTCTTAGAGTTGTGTTTAAAATGGCAAAAAATAATGAATAATGAAAAATGTAACAAAGGCGTGACAAAGATGATGACATGAATAATTACACGATGGTAATATGAAAATGTATTTCCGTATTTTTACTTTGGATATTCTTTTATTTTCTTTGTATATTTAAATAGAAACTGGTGTTATCCTTAGAGAGAGAGAGAGAGAGAGAGAGAGAGAGAGAGAGAGAGAGAGAGAGAGAGAGAGAGAGAGAGAGAGAGAGAGAGAGAGGAGAAAAGAAAAGAATATAAAGACGGAACTTTAAGTGTGTTTTATATTTTCCTTTTCTTTAGTTCTTTGATCCCTTGCTTATTTTACATTTCCAAGACCTTTTATTAGTATTTCTTAACTCTCTCTCTCTCTCTCTCTCTCTCTCTCTCTCTCTCTCTCTCTCTCTCTCTCTCTCTCTCTCTCTCTCTCTCTCTCTCTCTCTCTCTCTCTCTCTCTCTCTCTCTCTCTCCACTAGAACGAAAAGTACAATTGGAACCATAAATTGAATTAGAATTATAGTCTGACAAGGTGAACCCTATTCTTAGAGAGAGAGAGAGAGAGAGAGAGAGAGAGAGAGAGAGGGGGAAGGGGGAAAGTTTACTATTACTACCACCACCACCACCACCACCACCACTACAAAGATACAAAAAAAAAGCAAAACCAAAATAACTCCTGCATTTTACCCATGACTATTCAATTTTTCCCCCTTTTTTCTTTCGACCTCAAGTTAACAATCTGATTTATTTATTTATTTATTTATTTATTTATTTATTTATTTATTTATTTATTTATTTATTTTTGTCTTGACCTTTCCTCCCTTTCCTAAGTTTGCTTGTTTACTATCGTGAAGGTTCTGGGAGGGGGTGGTGGTTGGGGGGAGGGAAGAGAGATTACTTTCTTTGTCTTCGCCATTTAAAGTTTATGAAAAGAACCTTAATTTCTACGTCAACTTGTGGCCCCGTTAATTATGTTCCATTGTTTGCTGATTTCCTTTCTATTTTTCGTAATTTTTTTTTCTTCCTCTTTTGCCAAATCCTTGAAGTCGTGCTTTCCTGGGAGTTCTTGTGAGGGAAATGGAGGTGTGTTATTTTAATGGAGGAGGAGGAGGAAGAAAAGAAAAACGAAACAATAGGAGGAGAAGGAGGAGGAGGAGGAGGAGGAGGAGGAGGAGGAGGAGGAGGAGGAGAAAGAAAATAAGAAAAGGAATGGAAAGATGAGATGGAGGAAGAGGAGGAAAACATAAACAACATGAAAAGGAGGAGAACAAGAAGTAATAGGAGGAGGAGGAGGAAAAGTAAAATGAAGAGGAAGAGGAGAAAGAGGAGAAGTATCAGAGAGCATAGAAGGAACTGGAGGATGAATTGGAAAAGCAAGAGGAATACGGAAAGGAGGAATAGGAGGAGGAGAAGAAGAAATAAGAGAAGGACTGGAAAGATGAGGAGACAGAGGAAGAGGAAGAAAAGCAGAAAGAATAGGAGGAGGAGGATAACAAGAAAGAAATAGGAGGAAGAGGAAAAGGAACAACAGAAGAGGAAGAGGAGAAAGAAAGAATATCAGAAAAGACAGAAGGAACTGGAACATGAAGAGGGAAAGGAGAGAAGAAGGAAGAGAAACAGGAAAAAGGAAGAGGAAAAGGAAGAGGTGTGCATTGTTTTTTGGGAAGAAAATGGAAATGCAGAACCCAATGTCCGGACTCACTGCCACAGAAAACGGCACCATGGGGAGAAGACGCAGGTAAGAGAACGTATTACATTTTGAAGGGAAACTGTGTAAAAAGTATTATGCATTTATATGGAAGGAACGAGGCGGTCTGACTCCCCCTTCGGTTAAGACACTCAAGTGAACATTACAAACTCGCAATACTTACAAATACGACTTAAAGAGGATTTAAACTAACGAATTTGACATTTTCTTCCTCTTTTTAAGATCTGGTTTTCTTTTTCTGTCTTTTTTTTTTTTTTCTCAGCTTTAAATTCCCGATTCACCCAAGCATAAGTTTGCAGAATTTCACGTTTTCTGTGATTCTTTTCAATAGGTTTTCCATTTTCTTTATCAGTTTTGTTTGGACGTTAGCGATTAGTGATTATATTTTTCTTTTTCATCTTTTTTCTTTCTTTGTGTTTTATTTAGTCTTGCAGCAATTTACATACTGATATTCGTAAAACGTTTGTCATTGATGGCGATTAGTGTGTGTGTGTGTGTGTGTGTGTGTGTGTGTGTGTGTGTGTGTGTGTGTGTGTGTGTGTGTGATTAAAATGATTACTCTCTCTCTCTCTCTCTCTCTCTCTCTCTCTCTCTCTCTCTCTCTCTCTCTCTCTCTCTCTCTCTCTCTCTCTCTCTCTCTCTCTCGGACATGGATTGATGCAGCCCATCGTGCCATATATTAGCCAGCCTTCCATCCCTCTCTCACTTCACCAATATATACAAATTGTTCGCTAATTTTTCCATCACCATAAAACACTAACGACCCGCATGTGTGTATGTATGTATGTATGTATGTGTGTGTGTGTGTAACGGGAGAGAGAGAGAGAGAGAGAGAGAGAGAGAGAGAGAGAGAGAGAGAGAGAGAGAGAGAGAGAGAGAGAGAGAGTTTTATTCAGTTTGTTTATGGGAACTACTACTACTACTACTACTACTACTACTACTACTACTACTACTACTACTACTACCACTACCACTACTACCGCTACTATTAATAATACTATGATAAAATATTGGTGAAGAATCGAGAGTACCTTAATCTTTGGAGAGAAAGAGAAGGAGGAGGAGGAGGAGGAGGAAGGAAAGAAAAGAGTAGAAGATCAAGGAAGAGATCAAGGAGGAGAGGACTGAATTAGACAAGAACCAGAAGAAAAGAAGGCTACGAATAAGGAGGAAAAAGAAGAACAAAAAGAAGAATGGGAGGAGGAGGAGGAGGAGGAGGAGGAGGAGTAGGAGGAGGAAGAAGAGGAGGTGGAGGAAGGGGTAAAGGAGCAGCAGTAAGTGAAATGGTGAGTCTCATGCACACTTTTCTCTCACTTTTTCTCTCTCTTTTATCTGTCTTTTATCTCGCTCTTCTCCTCGCAATGGCCACGCTCCCCCTGACATCCTCCTCTCGTTGTCAGGATTGCGTGTCATTTGCGTGCGTTTTTGAGCGAGTCTTTTTCTCTCGTACGTCTAGCCAGCTATTGGGTCCATTATCCTTTTGTCTGTCTGCCCGTGTGTGTGTGTGTGTGTGTGTGTGTGTGTGTGTGTGTGTGTGTGTGTGTGTGTTTGTGTATGTGTGTCTGGATTGTCTCTCTGTTTCTCTTTTTGTCTACGTCTCTCTCTCTCTCTCTCTCTCTCTCTCTCTCTCTCTCTCTCTCTCTCTCTCTCTCTCTCTCTCTCTCTCTCTCTCTCTCTCTCTCTCTCTCTCTCTCTCTCTCTCTCTCTCTCTCTCTCTCTCTCTTGGACACAGGTCTTTGGAATGTGTCTTTAGCAGTTTTTTTTTTCCTATCGTCGTTTCGGGAAGAATATTTTCCCCTCCAAAGGAACAAAGACTTAAATGGAAGGGCCGTTGTCATTTCATGTTTCACTTACTTTTCTTCCTCACCCTTCTTTCTTTTATTCTCTTCTTCCTTTATTTCCTTTCCCTTTTTCTTTTTCTCTCTCTCCATTTTCTATTTTTTTGTCTGGCTTTTTTTAATCTTTTTCTTCTTTCTCCTTTTTCTCTTTCCTTCTTTCAACTTTATTTTTTTTAATTTTCGTTATCTTTTTTTTTTCTCTCAGATTCAGATTCTCGTTTTTCGTGTTTATTTTTCGTCAGGGGTGTTTTTTCTTTTTTTCTTTTATTTTCTCTTCCTCTTCACTATATTTTGAAGCGTGTCATATACTAATGGTTCTTGCTCAGTTTTTTTTCTTTCCATCCATTTTTATCGTTGTTTTTTTTTTTCTTTAGTTTTAGCTTTCAGAGTTCTTTTTATCGTTCGGTTTCTCTTTGTATAGTATGGATTTATGGGGACACACACACACACACACACACACACACACACACACACACACACACACACACACACACACACACACACACACACACACACACACACACACACACACACACACACACTGGGAAGACCTTGTTTGTATGTATATAATTATGTGTATATGTATGCGTATATGTTTGTATGTGTGTGTGTGTGTGTGTGTGTGTGTGTGTGTGTGTGTGTGTGTGTGTGTAGGTATATGTGCATTACTATTTTTGTGTGTTCTGTATATTTATTTTATTAGTTTCATATTTATCATGTGAGTTTATTCTTTCTTCAAAATGATAATCGATAACACTACTACTGCTGCTTTACTACTACTACTACTACTACTACTACTACTACTGGCACCACTTTCTGTCACTACTACTACTGGCACCACCTTCTGTCACCACGAATACCACCACCACCACTACCACCACCATCACCACGAACAACAACAAAAGCACACCCATAAAAGCCACAACACTTTTACTGAGAAGAGAAAATTAAAGTCTCTAAAACTTCCCCCGTTTAAGGACAAAGTACATTTAGCTTGGTTCCAAAAATCTAAACCGTTGTAGTTCCCGAAGCGAGTACATTTCTCCCCCTCCTGAAGACTTCCAAGATGCAGGAAGGTGGAAAGATAAAGGTTAGGTTTAATTAGACACACAGGGCCAGAAGGGAGAACAGCGGCAACATTAGATAAAGGAAGGCTGGTCACTGGCTGGAACTTCTGTGTACGGAGACTTGGAGATGCTGTGTTAGGTTATGTTAGGTTAGGTTAGTTAAGGTGAGCAGAGTGATAGATGGTAGTGATGCTTCAGTGTAGGATAAAATTAAAGTAGTTATTCAAATGCTGTAGAAAGGTAGAGATCAATGTATTTTTGGGTTTTGTGTATATCGTAGGGTTGTGTATATATATATTTCTTTTCTTTTTTATATGAGGGGCTCCGGTCAGGGGCTAAAAAAGGGTAGAAAATGGTTCACTATTTTTTTTTTTTTTTTTTTGTATGGATGACTGAACTACTACTACTACTACTACTACTACTACTACTACTACTACTACTACTACTACTACTACTACTACTACTACTACTACTACTACTATCCCCTTTACCATCACCACTTGAACCACCATTACTACCTTTATCACCACTAGGTACCACAAATAAAGACTAGTAGTAGTAGTAGTAGTAGTAGTAGCAGTAGTATTCTCCCTCATGGCCTTCAGGGATCTGGCAAGGAAGCACAAATCTGAAATATTTACTTTTAAGCAGTTCGACTTCCTGGTCTGATTTCCGAGAATAATATTTTTCTCTCCAGACACAAGGGAGTGAAATATAATGCCCTCTCTCTCTCTCTCTCTCTCTCTCTCTCTCTCTCTCTCTCTCTCTCTCTCTCTCTCTCTCTCTCTCTCTCTCTCTC
>NC_087184.1:9272719-9280219 GCF_035594125.1 Scylla paramamosain
AGAGAGAGAGAGAGAGAGAGAGAGAGAGAGAGAGAGAGAGACCGGGTAAAAGATTTATAATAAGGGAGAACAGAATAAAAGGAAGAACTATATACAACAAGGAAGAAGGAAGGTAGGGAGGAGCAGAGGAAGATGGAGTAAAGGGAAGGAGAATGGAAAGTAGGAGGGAAGACAGACGAATAAGAAAAAAAGTAGTACAATAGAAGGGAGAGGGACATAGAGAAGAGAAAGAGAGTAGGAGAGAAACACGGAGAAGAAAGGAATAAGAGAAGAGTTTAATGTGTACAAGAGGGAAGAGAAGGGGAGAAGACTAGAGAAGGATGGGAGGAAAGAAGGAATAAAGGAAGGAAGAGAGGGAGGAGGAGGAAGGACATGAAAAGGTTGGCTGTATGAAAGATAGAATGAAGGGATAAAAAAGGAAGGAGGGACACTGAAGAAATAAGAGGAAGGATGGTGAAGGAGGGAGAAGAAGGGAGGCTGAAGGAGGAAGGAGGAACGGCAAGGCAGCGGCAGCAATTACATCTCAAACGAGCAAAGTTAAATGAAGTCGTTTACGTTGTTTTTCTTGCCGAGTTGTATTATTCTTGAATCGAACGTTTTTTCTTCCACTTCACCAGTTAATTTTGGAATTCCTGTGATTTTTCTTGCTTTTTCAATCCATACTGGCAATTTTTCCCCTTTCCTTGATTACCAGAAAATGGTTTTACGTTCATTTTTAATTATTGTTTTTAAGGATTGATTCTCGTTAACGCTTCAACACACACACACACACACACACACACACACACACACACACACACACACACACACACACACACACACACACACACACACACACACACTTACACTCCTAATCCCGCTGATCTGATTGGTCAGCTCAAGCAGCCAATCAGCTTTGAGGGATGATTATAAGCTTAACCCTTCCCCCCTTACTTCCGGGCCGCGTCTCGTCCCAAGTGGCGGCGACAACCTGCTCTTTCTTATTTCTTTTCCTAATGACTTTATTTCAAGTTACAGTTTAGAATTCGTCTCATTTGTATTTTATGTAATTGTCTTCAGTTTTGCTTCTTTCCATAAGCAACTATTTGTATCATATTTTAATTTTTCCAACCTGATTTATTTATTTATGTCAGCATGATTTAACAACATGAGAGCGTAATGAAAAAAGGAAAGCTGCAAGGAAATACCTGGTTTACACGTGGCATTCCGCGCATGAAACATACCTGCCTATTTCCACCCATCACCCTCAGCCATAAATTTGTCTAATCTTCTTTTAAAGCTCCCTAATGACTCGGCACTAACAACCTCATTACTGAGTCCATTCCATTTATCTACTGGCCAGTAATTTTATTCTTTTTTTTTTTTAGTAACTTTATTTCTGTTTTACTTAAAGTTTATTATTCTCATTGACATTTTCATCGACTTTATGTTCTTTACCTTTGTTTCAACTTTGTTTTAGCTTCACTTTTTTCTTTCAGTAAGTAGATTTATTGAATATACTTTTTTTACGATTTTATTTCATCTTTATTTCATCTTTATTCCCTTCAACAACCATTTCATTCTGACTTAATTTCAATGACTATATTTTCTTGCCTTTACCAGTAACTTTATTTCACCTTTATATACTTCAATAAACAGTTGATAACCTTTCCTTTTCTACAAAAACTTTGTCAACTTTATTTCAACAACTGTATTGAATTTCTTATAAAAAGGACCGTGTTTATTTCCTTTAACAACTTATTAGCATTTTTCTTCCTTCAAGCAACTTTATTTCATCTTAATTTCTTAGTCAACTTATTAGCATTATATCCTCGAACAACAACTATCCTTCAACTTGATTCCAACTTCAGTCCCTTCATCAACTCGACTAATGATATTTCCTTCGACAAGGACAATATTTTATCCCAACCTTTAATTCAGTCACATTTCATTTCCCTCACCAACCTGATTTACGTGTTTTGCTTCGACTGCAACGTTATTTTTATGCCAAATTGACTTCAAATACATCTCAATCTCCTTCACTAACATTAATAATTTTATTTCCTTCAACAAGAACGTTATTTTTATCCCATCTATATTTCAGTTCCATTCCCTTTCCATCAGCAGTTTGCGCGTTTTACCTTGATAACGTTTTTTTTTCCAACTTCACTTCAGTCACATTCCATTTCCTTCGCCAACATAATCCACTTTATTTCCTTCAACATGAACGTTATTTTCATCCCACCTTGTCTTCAACTACATTGTATTTCCCTCACCAACTTGACAAACTTCATTTCCTTCAACAGACACTTTATTTTTATCCCAACTTCACTTCAATTACATTCCACTTTCTTCACCGACCAGCTTTACGTGCATTACCTCAACAAGGACCCTATTATATCCCAGCTTTATTTCGGTCACATTGCATTCCCTTTTCCAAAAATGATTAACTTTATTTCCTTCAACAAACACTATTTTTTTTTTATCACAGCTTCACTTCAATTACATTCCACTTTTTTCATTAACTTGATTTTACTTGTTTTACTTCACCGCAGCCACAACATTTCACTCTCCCCTCACCGCGAGCCAGGTGAGGAGGGCGTTATCCCCCTTCTCCCCCGCATCACTGGTTTTGGGACAGGGACTGGACGGAAACTCGCGGCTTTAACACTTTTCCTCGGGTTTAAATTAATATGGTGCATTGTAATTTTACGGCCAGACAGGAAATAATGGGAAGTAATTCGCATGTTAATGTCGTAATTGTGTGACATGGGAACCTGCTGTCGTCCTGTCCAGCCGCGGCCAGAATTAACTCGTGCAATTGTAATGTGTAAATGAAAAAATGCTCCATTACCGCAGTGTGGTGATTTTAATTCGTAGCTTTTTAGGATTATTTTATTTATATGTCAACTGTGGTCTGGCCTTGAAAAACAGCCAAAATTTGTGTATGTACGTTGATCTGTCCTTGAAAAACAGCCAAAATTTGTGTATGTACGTTGATCTGTCCTTGAAAAACAGCCAAAATTTGTGTATGTACGTTGATCTGTCCTTGAAAAACAGCCAAAATTTGTATATGTACGGTGATCTGTCCTTGAAAAAAAATGTAAATGTATGGTGATCTATCCTTGAAAAACAAGCACAATTCATGTCAACTGTGTTCTGTCCTTGAAAAACAGCCAAAATTTGTATATGTACGGTGATCTGTCCTTGAAAAAAAATGTAAATGTATGGTGATCTATCCTTGAAAAACAAGCACAATTCATGTCAACTGTGTTCTGTCCTTGAAAAACAGCCAAAATTTGTATATGTACGGTGATCTGTCCTTGAAAAACAGCCAAAATTTGTGTATGTACGGTGATCTGTCCTTGAAAAACAAAAACAAAAAATGTAAATGTATGGTGATCTATCCTTGAAAAACGGGCAAAATTCATGTCAACTATGGTCTGGCCTTCAAAAACATCCAGAATTTGTGTATCATCTGGTTTGGTCTTGAAAAAAACGGGCAAATCATATATGCTAATTCGATCTATCCGTGGAAAATAGTTAGAATTTGTATATCCGTGGAATACAGTCAAAATGTATGTATCAGCTATGATCTGTGCTTGAAAAAACAGGAAAAATGTGTGATTTATGCTTGGAAAATACCAATACTCGCGCAACGGTAACTATGCAAACGTGTCTTATCTCAGTGTTATTTAAATGGTATAATATATATATATATATATATATATATATATATATATATATATATATATATATATATATATATATATATATATATATATATATATATATATATCAGCTCTAATCTGGCCTTGAAAAAATACTTTGTTTGAAACTCAGGAATCTTACGAGTCAATAAAAAATGTTTGTTAATGATTCTCGTACAGTGACTTATTTATTTATTTATTGGTTTTATTAATTTATTTTATATACATTTGTTTCGGTATATATAACCTTATTTATATATTCATATGTAATCCCTTCATAAATGTACCGTGATTGTGTTTCTGTCTGTCTCTTTGTTCATCTCCTCATCTGCTTCTCTGCTTGTTCACTTAGTCGGATTTATTTTTTCAAAAGTTTACATAATTTACTTCATAATAATATTAAAGTTATTTCACTGTCCATCATGTGATATGCGAATGAACGTTGCATGTGTATATGAATGCAATGACAACACTAACCTTAATTGTTCTGCTGCATTACAGAGAATTGATGATAAATAGAAATGCGTAGGAATATGTTGGCTTGTGTGAAAGTGATTAGTGGGGAGGAATTTAATGATGGTGATGATGATGAAAAGATTGATAGCTTTTTGTAACAGGTAAAGAAGGATGATAAATAAACTGACAACGATGATGATGAAAACAATAATATTTTCTACAGGTAAAATAAAGATGGCTAATAATAATGTGATGAAGAAAGTGAATATGATAAAACTGTTTTTTTTTTCCCCACAGATTATGAAGGATGGCTGCTGGCTATGATCTACACACACAAGCTGAAGAAAGACCGTCTCTTTGTTGCTGCTCAAAACAAAAAAAAAGTAAGTAGAAAACATGTTGATTCTTCCCTCTTGAACCAATTGAGATTAAAGAGGCGGAAGAAGTAGAGAGAGAGAGAGAGAGAGAGAGAGAGAGAGAGAGAGAGAGAGAGAGAGAGAGAGAGAGAGAGAGAGAGAGAGAAACACGAGTATGACATATCGGCTGGGGGGAAAAAAAAAAGGAAGATAGAAAAAATAAATAAGTAAACCGTGGCGTTGCATGAAAGAAAATGGAATGTGTTGATGTGAAAAGAAAACGACGACGAAGAACAAAAAAAAAAAAACGGAGGCAGAAAATAACATTGACAATTGCTCTGCGTAAAAAATAAAAAAAAGACGAAGAAAAAACGAGAGTAGAGATTCCTGAAACACACACACACACACACACACACACACACACACACACACACACGGAGTAAGAAAAGAACCATAAATACAGCTTCGTCTAGTACGGTAGGTAGGGAGCTGTGAATCCGAATAAATGGCCGGATACGCATAAAAAAGAAGACTGATACGGATACGAATAAAAAGAGGATGATGTGAGCAGATGCAATGGAAATGAGGGGCGTGAAGGAGCCGGAGAGAGAGAGAGAGAGAGAGAGAGAGAGAGAGAGAGAGAGAGAGAGAGAGAGAGAGAGAGAGAGAGAGAGAGAGAGAGAGAGAGAGAGAGAGAGAGAGAGAGAGAGAGAGAGAGAGAGAGAGAGAGAGAGAGAGAGAGAGAAAGGAAGAAAGCAGGGAGGAAAGGAATGAAGAAAGGAAGAAAGGAGCGAAGGACAAGGAAGAAGAAATATGCTAAGGAGACGAAGAAGAAAGGAGAAAGATAGATAAAGGAAGGAAAGAACGAGAGAGGAATCAAAGAAAGGGATAAAGTGACATGGAGAGAAGGAAGTAAGTGAGAAAGAAATGAAGGCAGGAAATGAGGAAGGAAGGAGGGAAGAAGGGAGATATGGAGAAATTTAAGGATGGGGGCGAAGAAGGAAGGGAAGAAGGTGAATACGGAAGGAGACGTAAAAGATGAGAGAGGAGGAAAGAAAACGGGGGATAGTAAGAAGAGGAAGGAAAAAGAGAGAGAGGGAAGGAAGGAGGGGAGACTGAACAGTGATTAAAAAATATTTGCATTGTTATAAAGGAAGTTTTTTCTTTTACATTTTTTTTTCGCTTCTTTTTGTTCAGACGCTATTGTTTTTGCTTTTTTTTAAATTTTTTTTTCCTTTTAGCTTTGTTTTTTTTTGTTTTGGTTTTCCTTTAACTGGTTTTTTTTTTTCCATCTTCCCTTTATCCCTTTTTCTTTTCTTTCACCATTTATTTTCCTTCGTCTCTTGCTTCTCTTCCTTCTTCTAGTGTGCGTTCGTCTAGTGTGCGTTAGAGAGAGAGAGAGAGAGAGAGAGAGAGAGAGAGAGAGAGAGAGAGAGAGAGAGAGAGAGAGAGAGAGAGAGAGAGAGAGAGCACTTTCAATTTAACACCATCATCATTACATTCTCTCTCTCTCTCTCTCTCTCTCTCTCTCTCTCTCTCTCTCTCTCTCTCTCTCTCTCTCTCTCTCTCTCTCTCTCTCTCCGCTATATTTATTTTCATAATGCCCACCATCTTGTTAAAATTTACGTCAAGTCATTACCATAAAGGGGTTGCAATAAATCATGTGTGTGTGCGTGCGTGTGCGTGTGTGTGTGCGTGTGCGTATGTGTGTGCGTGTGCATGCAAGCTAATACATTTCCTGCAGCGGGTATTGGAGCTCTGTAGTATTGAAGTATCTATCAGGGAGACGAGGAGGCGAGGAATCAGTAAAATATGAAGTAGTACATTTTCCATACTCAGTGTCAGTCAGGATTTGGCGAGGCGCAGAGGAGACTGGCTCGTGTTTTGAAGCGCTTTGTTCTCTCAATGGGACTGTTTTTTCGAAGGCCACAGAGATGAGTTGCCTGATTTTCATGGGTGTTTTTCTCATTGATGACGCAGACTTTTTGTTAAATTACCACTAAATTCGTGAGAACACCTTTGAAAATCCCAATAACATTCAGTAGAGCTTGTTGAAGAGTTGAATTCTTGTTAAACTATTACTGGAATTATAAAAAGAACATTCTTAGAAATACCAAAAATCTCCCCTAGAGCTTGTTAAATCGCTGAATCCTTGTTGAAATATCACTAGAATCACGAAAATGATCTTGAGAATTCCACTGACTTCCTCTGGAGTATTTAAAAGTATAGAATGCTTATTGAACTATCACTTCAATCATGAAAACGTCTTTGAAAACTCCAATAACTAGAACTTGGGAAGTCTTTAAACTATCACAGAACTCGCGGAAAACTTGGAAATTTCAATAATCTCCACTAGAGCTTATTAAAATCCAAAATTCTCTGTAAACTATTACTAAAATCATAAAAAAAAAAAACACACCTGAGAACCCCAATAACTTCCGCTAGAGCCTGTTAAAATTAATCGAAATAAGGCGACATTTTAAGAACGCCAACTTATAAAATTTACACGAAGTTTGACATATTCCATTTTCCTGCATTATTCAATTCAGAGGTGTTATGGATTTATGTTACGCTAGGGATTATTAATGGAGAGAAAATGTGCAGAGTGTGTTAAGTGCCCCTGGTACTGCTCTCCTTCCCCTCGAGGACAGAAACATCAGATTCACCCCCACGTGTTGGAGAAATTTTTCAAGTCGTTTCCTTGTTCATCTTGGTTGTTCACATGTTGCATCTCACACGTTGGAAAAGTTTTAGCTTGTTTTTGCTTGTGTGTGTGTGTGTGTGTGTGTGTGTGTGTGTGTGTGTGTGTGTGTGTGTGTGTGTGTGTATGTGTGTCGAGTAATGTTTCATGTTTACACTCGTTTCATTTTTTTTTTTTTCATTTCGTTTAATGTACAGATTTTGCTTTGTTTTTTCTTCTTTCTACTTAAACTACAACATGATTTTTTTTTAATCTTCATATATGCATTAGCAGGTGTGTGTGTGTGTGTGTGTGTGTG
>NC_087184.1:9282719-9285219 GCF_035594125.1 Scylla paramamosain
AGGTGAGAGGTGAAGAAAGGACGCTGGACAATATAAAAACTCGTGTCAGAGAGAGAGAGAGAGAGAGAGAGAGAGAGAGAGAGAGAGAGAGAGAGAGAGAGAGAGAGAGAGAGAGAGAGAGAGAGAGAGACCAGGTGTATCGTCAAAGGGGAACATGAAGGGTGCCAACTTTCTTCTTAACTTCCTTTTGCAAGACTTAAGTTCGAAACACAGGTAGGAAAAAAAAAGGTAATTGGCGTTGGGGCGAGACAGGTGTGAGACAACAGGTGGAAGAAGACACTTGGAAGAGACCTTAGAGTTAAAAAAAAAAAGAAGGAGAAAGAGGTAATTGGCATGAGAGGACAGGTGTACGGAGGAGGCAGGTGGGGTTAAGGAGGAGGTGTTCTCTACTTACTGTGCACGTGTAGAGTCACCAGGTGTGATATCTTCGGCCGCGTGTTCACCTGGCACTCGTAAACACCGGCGTCCCCCAGGGTTGCCTCGTGGATCTCCAAGTCCCACGCCCACACCGCGCCTGTACGCCACGCCCGCACCTGTGTGGTACAAGGAAGTGGTGGTTAGTGTTTTAACTTGACTAGGAGTGAAGGCAACAATAACAACACTTCAAGTCACGCATACAGTAATAATAATGATGATAATGATAATAATAACAATAATGATAATAGTAGTAGTAGTAGTAGTAATGTAGTAATAGTAGTAATAGTAGACAGCTAAATGTTCCAATAAAAAGAGAGACTTGCATGAAACCAAAATAGCACCAAACTAAACACGATCGACACATATAGAAACACTGAAATTTTTTTTTTTTTTGTTCTTTCAGTAGAGAAAGTCGCAAAAAAATTCGGGCTTTCAGCATACAAAATTACAAATATTCGTCTTTTACCACTAGAAAAATCAATAACAATTAGCTATTAGTTAACAATGACAGAAAACTCGGACAAAATAAACCACCGAGGAACCATTCACTCTTTGCACCAGTCAGAACATCACCCTTTTAGGATGCAAAGAAAACGGAAGTAGGAAGTGAAAGGTACTGCTAACCCACCGCTAGCCAGTCCACGCCTCACTTTTCACATCACCGGCTCACTCACACGTGCAAGGCCTTTGTGGACACCTGGTGACGTCACGAGTAATTAAAGTCTTTGTGCTCACCTGTGACGTAATTGAACAGGTAATCTTGAAGCCGCAAATACGTGGAAGAAAATTTGCGTTAATGAGATTTTAGGATTGTGTGTGTGTGTGTGTGTGTGGGAGGGGGGTAGTGCTGGTCTTCATGTGGTTTCCTTTAATATTTCCAGCAATAACAGGAATGTTTGTGTGTGTGTGTGTGTGTGTGTGTGTGTGTGTGTGTGTGTGTGTGTAGATGTGAAAAATGTTAAGTGTAAGAAGGAAAAAAATTATATTACTTCCCTGCATTTCTTTAGTACACACATAGTTACACTCTTCTGTCTTATCCCTCACCACTTAGGCATTTAGGACAATATGAAGGAGGTGCTGCCAGACTTCCTTCACTCCTCTCCTTCCCTCCATCCGCGCCTTCCTCGGATCAATATGATGATGTTGCAAGTGAGATGCTTGTCCCCCTTTCCCCTGTGTATTAAGCTCAGGGCAGGTTGTCTCAAGTTGTCTCAGGTCGTGTCTGGCTGTGTCATGTCGTGTCAGCTCAGGTTGCTAAGGTTTTGAAACGGTTCCAATTTGCTTTGTCCTAGTTTGAAGAGGAAGTGGTTATTTTTTATTTATTTTTTTTTATTTTGAGGGGGTGTCTCTCTCTCTCTCTCTCTCTCTCTCTCTCTCTCTCTCTCTCTCTCTCTCTCTCTCTCTCTCTCTCTCTCTCTCTCTCTCTCTCTCTCTCTCTCTCTCTCTCTCTCTCTCTCTCTCTCTCTCGTTTCCCCTTAATAATTCTTTTCATATAATTATCTCCATGTTCTTTCTTTCCGTCTTCTTAACCTAACCTATTTCCATATCCCTTCACTTTTTCATTCTTTTTACTTAGTTCCATGTATCCTTTTCGTCTTAATCACACACACACACACACACACACACACACACACACACACACACACACACACACACACACACACACACACACACACACACACACACACACACACACACACACACACACACACACACACACACACACACACACACACACACACACACACACACACACACACACACACACACACACACACACACACACACACCCTGCCTCTAAAATGAAAACAAAAGAAGAGTAGTAGTTAAAAAAATAAAGAATAGGGGAGGAAAGAGAGAGGGAGAGAGAGAGAGAGAGCATTAGAGAGAAGGGAGAAGAAGAGAAAAGAGGACCGTGGAAGGGGAGAAGAATGAAAGGGTTAATGACCAAATTTTTTACTCACACGTTATAATCTTTTTTGGGGGAATTGTGTGTTAAAAAAATCATACATTAGCCCGAGGAGATAAGGCACGCAGGGGGGTGGAGATAGCCGATGGGAGATGAGGTTTATGGGAGATTAGT
>NC_087184.1:9290219-9317719 GCF_035594125.1 Scylla paramamosain
TATCAAAAAACAGATCAATCCCACACACTAATATTTCACGAACCCAATAAATCGTTTGCTTTTCGGGTTAATAAAGTTCCTATGACTATTTGAAAAGCAGCGAAAGAGGAAGGAGGGAAGGAGAGAAGGAGAGAGGGAAGGAATTGATTACGTAGCTTTACTTTTCCTCTTTCTCTCTCTCCCTCTCTCTTTATCTCCCTCCCTCTCTCTCTCTCCTTCATTTCGCCGGTCCTCTGCTTCCCTGGTTCTCTCTCCGGGCTGGACATGCCTGGCCGCCCGCTAAAGTGATCCTGTCTCACTCTTCTTGTCTGTAAGCAGATCACGTAGCATAGATTGTGTGATGTAAGTGAATTTTTTTGTAATGGTCTTGAGTACTAGTTGGCATGGTATCTCTCTCTCTCTCTCTCTCTCTCTCTCTCTCTCTCTCTCTCTCTCTCTCTCTCTCTCTCTCTCTCTCTCTCTCTCTCTCTCTCTCTCTCTCTCTCTCTCTCTCTCTCTCTCTCGGGTCTTTTTCGCCTCCTCGCCAAGGGAAGAAATAATTACTTCCCTCCCCTGCAGCTGCCCAGTTTCCTCCCCTCCCATCACGGGAGAAAGAAAGTCCGGGAAATTTTTCCTCCACCTGCTCACCTCACCTGAAGTCAGACTGGAGGGAAAACACGAGGGAAATTGTTTTGGATTCAGATACAACTGGAGAGAGAGAGAGAGAGAGAGAGAGAGAGAGAGAGAGAGAGAGAGAGAGAGAGAGAGAGAGAGAGAGAGAGAGAGAGAGAGAGAGAGAGAGAGAGAGAGAGAGAGAGAGAGAGAGAGAAGGTATCAGGGGTCAACATGGAAAGGAAAGAAGACGGAAAGAAAAGTAAGAAAAGGAAGGAAATGAAGGAAAAAAGTAGGAATTCACACACACACACACACACACACACACACACACACACACACACACACACACACACACACACACACACACACACACACACACACACACACACACACACACACACACACACACACACACACAAAACGAGAGAGAGAGAGAGAGAGAGAGAGAGAGAGAGAGAGAGAGAGAGAGAGAGAGAGAGAGAGAGAGAGAGAGAGAGAGAGAGAGAGAGAGGTGACAGTTATGAAGACTGGAATGTGTGATGGAAGATCGAGAGAAAATGGAATGTTGCGAAACACGAGAGAGAGAGAGAGAGAGAGAGAGAGAGAGAGAGAGAGAGAGAGAGAGAGAGAGAGAGAGAGAGAGAGAGAGAGAGAGAGAGAGAGAGAGAGCGGCGAGGAGAAGGGAATACCAACGAGAGATAGCGGACAGGTAGAGAATAATGGATAGGGAAAAAAAAATAAGTAGGAAAAAGAGAGAGAGAGAGAGAGAGAGAGAGAGAGAGAGAGAGAGAGAGAGAGAGAGAGAGAGAATGGAAATATATCCACATGGAAAGGTGAATTTGCGAAAAGGTTTGCGTGTGGGGGGAAAAAATATTTAGTGTTGCTGGTTCAAGAGGGAAAAAAAGTGTTCATTATTTACTTCTCTTTGTAGGTGGTGGTGCAGGGGAAAATATTAGTGTTGCAGTTAATAGGAAAAGAAGGGAAAATTTAATCACAGTTACAGTTCAGAAGTATTAGAAAGAAAGAAAAGTTGTCTTGTAAAAATAGGAAATATTTAGCATTTGGGATCAAGGTGGAGAGAAAAATGTTTGTGATTGTCAAGGGGAAAAAAAAATAAAAAGTTAAATATGTATAGCAGTTAGAATAGATTACAGTGAAAAGGGGAGAAAAATTTAACTGTGCGACGAAATACTGAATGTTGGTTATGATTAATTTTGATAAATGGTATGAATGTTGGTGGAAAAAAGGCGTTTATGATAGTCACGTAGAAACAGGAACATAGAGTACCCACAAAAGCATAAACTGAAAGCGAATAGAGAAAGAAAAGTATGCTTGTTTGTCAGGAAGTTTTAGTTACTGATGATTCATGAGAAAAATCGATTATAGCTAGTTAGGAAGAAACATGTCTATCGGGTACAATACATTTAAGAACTCTAGAATACATCTGATTACAATTTCACTAAAAGTACAATTTGGAGCACGTTTTCTTCACCACAAACCATTCTGAGGCGTTACCCTTTGTTTTACAGTTTCCCTTACATATCGCGCTGGCTGGAAACTGGAAAATGTATACTTTCGAACCCTTTTGTTTCGTTCTTTTCTGCGCTTGTCAATATTTTGTAATGTGCCTTTAGTGTTGTGAAGTATTAATTATTGTACATCGTAGTGAAAGGATCTTGATAGGAAAGGGGTAGAAAAAGAGGGTTTTTGTGCATGGATATATCAGGTGTTAGTGTTTCAAGAAAAAAAGAAAATATATACGAACGAGGAAAAGAAAACGGAAATATATATAGTGGTTAAAATATATTAGAAAGAAATTAGAGAAGGAAAAACGAGGTTGCGTGTAAAGGAATATTGAGCGTTGGCGGTTCAAAGGGAAAATAAATAATTATCCTCCAGGGGAAGTAAGGAATACGTATCTTGGTTAGAAAAGACTGAAGTGGAATGCTGTGTTGAACGGTGGAAGAAAAACGCATCTCTTGATCATATTGTCGAGGTTTGAAGGGAGATTATTTATAGAGGCTAGAAAAGTTTGTAACGAAAGAGATTAGAGAAAAGATAACGTGTTTCTGTGGGAGGAGTCATTGAGGGCTGGTAGTTAAAAGAAGATAGGTTTCATTACAGTGAAGAGAAGTAAAGAAGATAGGTTTCATTACAGTGAAGAGAAATAGAGAAAATGCATTCAGCGATCAGAGAAGATAAAACTGAAAGGGACAAATGTAACTGAGGCAAAAACGGTCGTTGTAAATTAAAATGTTGCGTATCGTTGATGAAAGAAAAAAAAAAGGGAACTATTGACTAGCATTGTGGAAATATACATCATTATTAGGAAATTATTAAAGCCCATTGGATTAAGTAAAGGTTGGTTTGTTCAAGAAAATAGAAGTAAAAAATGTGTGTGTTATTAATGCCCGGGGAAAATAAAGAAAAAATGTAATAAAAGCATCGTGGTTATGAAAGATTAAATTATAAGAGATCAGAGAAAACATTTCCTTGGCATTTTTATTTTCAAGAAAGGTAACTCAGAGGAAAAACGTTAATCCGCGGCAGGTGAGCTTCAGGTGTTCATTACAACGGAGGGATGAGAGCGTGGATCATCTCATTCTGCAAAACGTGTGTGTGTTAAGAGCGAGGGGAAAATAGCAACCGGAGAGCAGTTTTCCTCCCACTTCAAGATGCGGAGCGACACTGGAGCACCGAGGTTATTTCCATCGAGAGTTTCTGCTTTTGTCTTCTCCGTAAAACTCCTTCCATCAGTGACCAAGATAATTTTTGTACAGATAAGAATTAGTGGTGATTGAAAGGACAAGTGGAAGATATATTCAGCTTGAAAATTAGGTGTCAAAGAAGACGAATAGATAATACTCAAATGTACATCAAACATAGAATACTATCACCAGTAATATAACATGGAAAATCACCACCACTACCATCATCATCATCATCATCATCATCATTATAGTTCCTCGTCTGGCCGTCTATTCCATCCTACTTAGATAACTTTCATCTCATCTCCCCATCAGCTTACCTGCCCTCCTTACTTTCCTTTCGTCAATCCTAAGCGTCCACTCCATTACCCTCATTGTCCATGTATTCTCCGTATCATTATGCTTCCTCTAATCAAATTTCCTGACTCACGAATTTTTGGGACGATACAAAGAAAACGGGATATTTTTAAGGGCCACTGAAGAAGATTTTGGACGTAACAGTTTGCACTATTTTGACGTACAGGGGAGGCTGACTGGAGGCCAACGAGACAACGCAACTTTCCTCGCGGGCAAGTTTGCCAAAGAAATACTGCAGGAGGAAGTGGTGAGGAAAGCCGAGAGAGAGAGAGAGAGAGAGAGAGAGAGAGAGAGAGAGAGAGAGAGTGTGTGTGTTTCTGTAAAATTTTAGATGACAAGGTCACATAAAAATAAGTGAAACAGTGTTGAAGAAAAACGAATATTGTTTGGAGGAGGAGGAGGAGGAGGAGGAGGAGGAAGAGGAGGAGGAGGAGAAGAAGAAGAAGAAGAAGAAGAAGAAGAAGAAGAAGAAGAAGAAGAAGAAGAAGAAGGTTAAAATTCCAAACAAACAATGGAAAAAGAAAATATGAAGACAAATAAAAAAGAAAGAAATATGAGAAACAGAAAAACAAAGCTGATGAAAAGGCAATGGAAAACAGTAATGATAATAATAATAATAATAATAATAATAATAATAATAATAATAATAAAAACAACAACAATAATAACAATAATAATAATAATAAGAAGAAAAAGAAGAAAAGAAGAAGAAAGAAAGAAAAAGAAAAGGAAAAGAAGAGGAAAAAAAAGCAGAGGCTCGCAATGGGGTTGTGTCGGGGCTGGCTGGCTGGCTGGGTGTGGTGGGGGAGTGGGGGGTGGGGAGGGAGTAAGTCAGAGGGAAGGAGGAAAACGAGCGTGGCGGTTGGGAAGAAAACGCTCCGAGGTTTCCCGTCGAACCGAAAATTGCGTGTAATCCGATAAAAGAAAGAAAACGGAGTAATATCGAAGAACACGGCGAGAAACTCCATTCGTTCACATAAAAGGCAGAAAAGGAGAAAAGTACGTAATAATGCAAGAAGTGACCTCGTTTTCTTCGTTAAGTTGAAGGTATAACGTTGTGATTTTGTTAATGACGTTATTGGTGAACACGCTAAGAGACTCCAATGAGGGGGAAGGGAAAAAGAAACTCGGGAGAAAGAGAGAGTGAGGGAGAAAGAAGAAGGAAAAAGTTACTTGTCTGGAATAAGAAAGAAAAAGGTTCATGAAAAAGAAAGGAAAAAGATTAAAAACATTTGCATGGGAAAGGAAAGAAGGAAATGAAACTCGAGAGAGAGAGAGAGAGAGAGAGAGAGAGAGAGAGAGAGAGAGAGAGAGAGAGAGAGAGAGAGAGAGAGAGAGAGAGAGAGAGAGAGAGAGAGAATAGCGACTTGTGTGGAATGAGAAAGAAACTACATGGAGAAGAAAGGAAGTAATGAAAAGCACTTATGAAAGAAGAAGAAATGTAATGCTATTTTATAGTTCTCAGATTACAAAGATAATTAGTTAACACCTGTTGCATCTGTATTACGTGACAGACCTTAAACATCCCCGCTGTAGAATAAAAAGCAAGAATTTCATAAAAACTGGAATGTGAGGGAGGGAATCTGGCATTTTATATTTGACCCTTGTGTTGAAAAATAAAACTCCAGAACTGAACAGGAATTTATAGAGTTAAAAAAACTACATATTCCATTTATTGTTATTCTAATAATACCAGCTAATCAAATTTGAAATGAGAGATGACCAATGAATAAATATATAGATAAGTGAATGAATAGATAAATGATTAGTATGTTGGGATGAGAATAGTTAATTGCAAAAGTATAAGGAGTATTTTTTTTATTAATTCTTGTTGCTTGCTTGCTTGATAAATGATAAATAAATAAATCTATGAAAAAAGTAAATAAATAGATAAATAAATGTGTGGGAAAGAGAAAAATAGTTGTAAAAGAATTGCATAAGTGGAAGGAGCTGATTTTTGTTGTCATTCCTGTCGTGGCCTGAAAGATAATCAATAAATATATGTGTAAATGAGTAAATAGGTAGACAAATAAATGGTATGTGGGGAAGAGAAACTAGAAGAATTGCTAAGTGGAAGGAACTTTTTTAAATTCTTGCCGTGGCCTGAGAGATGATAAGTAAATAAATACATAAATGAGTAAACAAATAGATAAATAAGAAGCATGATGGAAAGAGAAAAATATTTGTAGGGGAATTGCAAAAGTGGAAGGAGCATTTGTTTGTTTATTTATTTATTTATTTATTTATTTATTTATTTATTTATTTATTTATTTATTTATTTATTTATTTATTATTATTATTATTTATTTATTTTTTTTTTTTCGTAATTCTTGGCGGGGCTTTCAGTGTCTGAGTCATAAAGGGCAAAGCCGCCACAAGATTACCGAACTTCCCAGACACAGCGACATGTTACCGCCACTCCTGCAGCTGCCACCACCCTTACCAGCCACCATCCACACCACAACACTCACCCACACCCAGCATTAACCCACTTTTTCATCCTTCATCCACCTCCAACACTCAAGCTTTCTCCATTCATCCAGTCTCCAATATTAATCTACTTTTAATTTTCCATCCATTTCCAACAATTATTCACTGCTCTTCGTCCTTTTTCCATTTCATATTCATTCCTTCTCATTCACTCCCTCGTCATCCATTTCTTGTTCGTTATTCATTCCTCATTCACTTCTCATTCCTCATTTATTTCCCTCCTTTCATCCACTCTTCTCCTTATCCATCAACTTTCCAGCCGTCGTTCATCCATCCCTTATCCAGTCCTCCCTCATCCACTTCCCTTTCATTCACTACTAGCTTATCCACTTTTTTTGTTTATCTTCCTTCCTTCATCTATTCCCCATCCATACATCCACCATTTGCTCTCCATCTTCTTACCATACATACACTTCATTATCTACTCCTCCCTTATTCATTCTCTTTCATCCAGTCTTTCATCCACTCCTTATCTCACATCACCACTTGTTCTCACCTGTCTCTTCATTCATCCGTCTCTTTCATCCACTCCTTCATCCACCTACTCATCCTCTCATTCACTTCCCTTTAACTCCTTAGTCTTTCATTTATCTCCCTTCCTTTATTCACTCCTTCCACCATCCTCTTCCTCCCTCATTGACTCCCCCTCGTCATCCACTTCCCTTCCATCCACCTCCTCCTCATCCACTCCCCACGTCAGTATTCTTCGGCAGCAGAAAATATCCTTGGGGTGAAGTTACGTTTTCTGAGCAATTTGAAGTGCGCTATCGAGGAACCATTTTCTTTCTCACTCGCAAACAAAAAGGAAAATGGGAAAAAAAGGAGAAAGAAAGAAAATTGGGACGCTTCTGAAGACAGCCAGACAAGTGGGGGAGGGGGCAGGGCAATTTTTTTGTATTTTCTTGTTTTGTTTGGGCGTTGTGTTCGGCTCTGTGTGTGTGTGTGTGTGTGTGTGTGTGTGTGTGTGTGTGTGTGTGTGTGTGTGTGTGACATTCCAATTTTGTGGCGCTCATGCACTAACACAAACACACCCACAAAGATAGAGAGAGAGAGAGAGAGAGAGAGAGAGAGAGAGAGAGAGAGAGAGAGAGAGAGAGAGAGAGAGAGAGAGAGAGAATTATCTTCCTTGACCTCGATTTCAGTTCATTCCTCGCTAAATTAACCCTAGCTATTGAATTGCAGACATAGAAGCAGACTCCCCCCACCCTCTCTCTCTCTCTCTCTCTCTCTCTCTCTCTCTCTCTCTCTCTCTCTCTCTCTCTCTCTCTCTCTCTCTCTCTCTCTCTCTCTCTCTCTCTCTCTCTCTCTCTCTGTCAGGCGCCAAACAGCCCCCCTAAGGCTCAGAAGGTTGTGCCAAATAAACGTAAAGTAAGTAAAGAAGAAGATTTATTCCTCTTTCTTGTCTTGGATTACGAGAGTTTGTGTGTGTGTGTGTGTGTGTGTGTGTGTGTGTGTGTGTGTGTGTGTGTGTGTGTGTGTGTGTGTGTGTGTGTGTGTGTGTCATTGTCGTAAGTAACTGGTTTCATGCTCGTGTGCGTAGTTATATCAAGTTGCTGATAATGTGTCGTGTGTGTGTGTGTGTGTGTGTGTGTGTGTGTGTGTGTGTGTGTGTGTGTGTGTGTGTGTGTGTGTGTGTGTGTGTAGAGATTTACGTTTGTTTGTCGATTTCCAGCATATATATTCACCTGTGAGCATGTTTGTATGTATGTATGTATGTTTGAATTCATGTATACATTTCCTGGCACGAATTCGAGTGATTCTCTCTCTCTCTCTCTCTCTCTCTCTCTCTCTCTCTCTCTCTCTCTCTCTCTCTCTCTCTCTCTCTCTCTCTCTCTCTCTCTCTCTCTCTCTCTCTCTCTCACTTTGGAACTGTATATATGCGTGCAATACCTGCGGACTTTTCTCTCCCACAAGTTCCTCTTCACTTTTATCAGAGGGCTTGGACTTCCTCGCCCCCTTGATATATGGGAGGACCTGAGGGGCATGTAAGACTCTCTCTCTCTCTCTCTCTCTCTCTCTCTCTCTCTCTCTCTCTCTCTCTCTCTCTCTCTCTCTCTCTCTCTCTCTCTCTCTCTCTCTCTCTCTCTCTCTCTCTCTCTCTCTGTGTGTGTGTGTGTGGTGCATGTTTTCATATAATTTTCCCAATGTTATTTTTTAGTCTTTTCAACGCCACTCTTCTTTTTTTCTGTTTCCTCCCTCCGTTTTCTCATTTTTCCCCTTGTTTTCCTCTCTCTCTCTCTCTCTCTCTCTCTCTCTCTCTCTCTCTCTCTCTCTCTCTCTCTCTCTCTCTCTCTCTCTCTCTCTCTCTCTCTCTCTCTCTCTCTCTCTCTCTCTCTCTCTCTCTCTCTCTCTTTTTCCCAGCTGTCTCATGTTTCCCTTCTCCTCTTCATGTACTACTATGCCCTTCCTCTTTTTTTCCTGTTTCCTCCCTCCATGTTCTTCTGCCGTTCTCCCTCCCCACCTTTAATTACTCTTTCTTCCTCCTCTGCTTGTCACCTGTCCTCTCCCCCTTCTCCCCTACCATGTCCTCTCCCTCCTCTCCCTCCTCTCCCACGTCCACACTTGTCCCTGCCATCTGTACCTGCCCTGCCTCTTTCCCTTTCCCTTTCCCTTCCCTTTCTCCTCCTGGAATGCATAGAAAAATAATCGACTGACCCAAATATCTCTCTCCTTGTTACTCACACACACACACACACACACACACACACACACACACACACACACACACACACACACACACACACACACACACACACACACACACACACACTAAGGCTTTATTACGAGTAGGAATGAAAGGGTTTTGTCCACTGAACCAAACCGAGTGCACTGTTTTCTACCTGACCTATTTCTCCAGCGCTGTATATAATTTGATCCCCTACCAACCTACATGCAGCTGTGACCTCGCCTCCCCCTCTCACCTTGATTCATTTAGCCTTCCATAAGATTAAAGTTTGATGAAGTTAAAGCTTGGTGGAGTTATATTTAAAAGGAAAATAGGGAAATATAGGAATCAAGTGGTTAGGTGACTGGAGTAGGTTCAGTAGTCAGTTTGTTGAGTCATTATGGAATTTTAAGAGAAGTTTGGAGTAATTTATTGATAAGGATGATAAGTACGTTTGAGGGAAATGTAAATGGGGAGGAGCCTTCGTCTTTACTCTTTCAGGTCTTATTTTTGGTGGTTTTGCTCAGTACGACAGTCTCATGATTGCCAGCTGGTCTACGATTATCTGTTTCTTCTGTTTTTCTTTATTATTTTCATTGATAGTTGGTAAGTGTTGCAAGTTTTTGTTTTGTTGAGTATTTCGTTATTTTGTGTTGAGTATTACTGCTGTTTTATCATCTTGTCTTGCTTTCTGTTTCTTTTGGTGTCATTATTGTTTTTCTTTGTTTTTCCTCATTGATAATTTGGTAAGTGTTGCAAGTTTTGGTTTTGTTGAGTATTTCTTGACTTATGATTTCTTGTTGAATATTGCCACTTTTTTATTTTCTTACGTTTTATTTTATTTATTTATTTGTTTATTAATTTATTTTATTTTATTATTATTATTATTTTTTTTTTTTTTTTTGTATCTATTTCCTCATTAATAAGTATTGTCGTTTTAGTCTGGCGATGATGGTGACGCGTGTTTCAGTGTGCAGTATTGTTGTATTTAAGAGTGTAGTCTGACCTCTTCAATTTTTTATCCTTGTGACCTATTCATCCACTCATGTCGCTTGAACTCTTCCTCCTCCACAGTCTTGCAGTATCTTGTTATTCTCTTCTCTGTTATGTGTGATGTATTCTTACTTTTTGTATCTTACACTACTACTACTACTACTACTACTACTACTACTACTACTACTACTACTACTACTACTACTACTTTTTATTCCAGAGGGGCACTGGCTAAGGACAAAAAAAAAGAGAAAAAAGGCTTACTGAGGTGCCAGTCTTACTACTACTACTACTACTACTACTACTACTACTGCTACTACTACTTTTCTCATAGCCAGTTCTCTTCGTCATTCTTTCTCTCTCCTTGACCAAGCTCTTCTTTCTTCTTCTCTCTATCTCTTTTCATGGCCTTCCTTTCTCTTCTCGTGATCAGATCTTCACTTCCTCCTCCTCCTCCTCCTCCTCCTCCTCCTCCTCCTCCTCCTCCTCCTCCTCCTCCTCCTCCTCCTCCTCCTCCTCCTTCTCCTCCTCCTCCTTCACCCACGCCTTCACGTCCTCACCCGAAGTAACTCGACAGAATTGGCTAACTTTTGCCGCTCACAAACGTTCCATTTTCTTTTTTTTTTTTTCTTATTCACTACACTGGCTACAATGTGAATCATAAATGCTGCACTTTTTACCCCCGAAAGTTGCCGTGGGACTGGTCAGAGGGAGGGAGAGAGGAGGAGAGGAAGGTAGGTAGGGAAGGGGTAAAGGCGAAATTCATTTGGCGTAACATTATTTTGCCGCGAGCAGGAGTGAATGGGAAATCTGTGTTCGTGTCCCCTCTTTCCCCCCCCCTTTTTTTCCCTTCTTTCCCCTCTATTTTTTTCTAACTCTTTCCTCCCACTTTTTCAACCTTTAATTTTTCGTTCGTGTCGACATAAAATGGCACATTATCTCGAAGGACAAACCATGACAATATGATTCTGGGCTTTCAAAAAATATGCGGTTTTACATGACTTCCTTGCTTTCCTCCCCTCCTTCTCCTTACTCCTCTTGAGATAGTAGGAGGGAGGAGGGACGGGCGGGGGACGAGGGAGAGGATTCAAGAGGAGAGGAGAGGAGAGAAGACAGGAAAGGAAGGAAAGGGATAGAAGAGGAGATAGAGACAGGCAGACAGAAAGTATAAGAGACGGAGGAAGAAGAAGAGAATGACAGAGAGAGAGAGAGAGAGAGAGAGAGAGAGAGAGAGAGAGAGAGAGAGAGAGAGAGAGAGAGAGAGAGAGATACAGAAAATACTATTTGCATAACAAGAAATGAAAAAAGGTAATACCACACAATCGCTTTTCAAGATCACGCCAAGGATACTTCAACTCTTTTTTTTTTTTTTTGAGAATGTGGGATTAAACTCCTCAGGGCACGTGCAGAAGAGGAGGAGGAAGAAGAGGAGGAGGAGGAGGAGGAGGAGGAGGAGGAGGAGGAGGAGGAGGAGGAGGAGGAGGAAGAAAAGAACGAAAAAGGAAGCGAGAGAACCAGGAAGATTACAAAGAATGAAGCGATTGATGAAAAAAAAGGAGGAGGAAGAGCAGAAGCAGGAGGAGGGAGGGTTGTAGAACGCAGGATGTGAAGAAGAAAGGATGAATGAAAAGGGAGAGGCAAGAAGATTCTATGGAATGAAGAGAATAAGCAAAAAAGAGGGGAAGCAAGAAGAAGAAGAAAGAGGAGGAGGAGGAGGACGAGAACAACGAAGAAAGAAGGAAGAAAAAAGAAAAGGAAAACAACTATAATAACAACGAACAAAAGAACAATACTGAAAAAAATAAAACTAAGAAAAATAATAAAAAGATGACAATACAGTAAAGAACAACAAAAAAAAAAAGAAAGAAAAGAAGCAATAGTAACGATGATGATGACGATGATAATGGTGGTGATGGTGGTGTCGGCAGTGGCGGTGGCGATGGTGGCGGAACAGGCAGGCGGCGTTTGAAATATGCAATAGTGACAGAGCAGAGAGCGCGGCAGAGCGTGGGAATAATGGAGGCAAGGGAGGATACAGCCCTGCCACCTGCCCCGCTGAGATAAAACACGTGGCTTGACCTGGATTGACCTGGATTGACCTGGATTGAGGCGCGCACCGATGTAAACACGGAGGGAAGGTCAAAGCAGGTCATATGATGTGGTATTTCTAATTTTCCTTTTTTTTTCGCAGTCTTCTCTTCTCCTTTCCTTTCTGTCTCATTCCTGTTTCTTGTGGTATTGACAGTGTCCCGTTTTTTTTTTTTCAGTCTTTATTTGTTGTTTCTGTCTCTTCTGTTTAGTTTAGGTTGGTTGAGTGTGGGGTGCTTTGTTCTGTTTTGTCTTGTGTCTCGTCTCGTTTCCTCTCTTTACTTCCGTCTTTTCGGTTCATCTCGCATCTCCTTCCTCACTTACTGGAATGTGATCAAAATGGCATGATCATTGTCATTCTCACCATTGTCACTCTCACTTCCATCTCCTATTATTATCATATCTATCACTACCTTTTCAATTCCTGACGAAACAAAAAAAAAAAATGGTGTGTTTTGAATTAATCTCACGTTTGTTTTTCTTGGAGATCACTAGAATTTTTGTATTACTCTTTATTTATACTACCGTCCCCCCAGCATGAAGAGTGGTGACTGGTAAGCAAAACACACGGCAGATTGATACAAAACACATCAAAACATATCAGGAGGAATGGGCTCCGAGGCTCGTCCAGGCTCGTCCAGTCATCATCATCAGCCTCAATAAATCCTCGGCGGCACAAAGACTGGGATTATTTAGGCATTCATAGTTTATTTTAATTCCTGCCTCTCTCCATTTCTTGTTATTAAAAGCGTCCACTGATACCTCTCTTTGTTTGTCATCTTTTCTTACAGATATAATCTTAACGTCTTTATGTACTTCTTAATAGTGTGTTTTCCTTATATATGCAGTACCTTCACATGTATTGTCTCTGTCTTATGTACTTTATATGCTTTACCTTATACCTTCACATATATTGCCTCTATCACTTTTTCACGAGTGCTTTTAAAACTATAGAGCCTTCCATTGAGTCAAATGCCTTTTCGTAATCCAGATAAGCTCTTGATAGTGGTTTGCTAATGTGTGTTCTGCATATTTTACTGGATTGCCTTCATAAATGCTAATGTTGCTGCTGTGTCGAAGGCTCACTCGTAATCTAGGGAAAACTATGAATATTCGCTTGCTTTACTGTATCGTGTTTACTTTTCCACAACTTGATTGGTGATGTGGCTGTAAATTTTTGCTTGTCATCCTCACTGGCTTCATGATTCCTAATGTTGGTGATGCTGCTGCTGGTCAGAGGCTTACTCTTAATCTAGGGAAGCCATGAATAGTGGTTTGTTGCACTGTACCCTGCTTATTTTTCCTTAAGTTCATTGGTGACAAGGCTGTATTTTTCTGCATATTTTCCTGACTGCCTTCATAATTGTTGATATTGGTGTTGAATCACGGGCTTACAGTTCTCATGATACAAGGAAGTAATGAAAAGTGGTTTGGTGCACTGTATTCTGCTTTTTCTTCCACAAGCTGACTGGTGGCGAGGATGTACTTGGTCTCTCTGTTGGTTAGAGCCACACGCTTCCCTGATCCTATTTGTGAGTTTGGTAAAAAAGCGTCTTTACCACAAAAGGTAAGCTTATTGGCAGGCAGCATTTTATCCCTTTGATGTGTGCATTCTTGTGAATCAGTAATGTTGTAGCTTTGTACCAAGCCTCGATACAGAAAAAAAAAAATTGGCAAGCATTTTGTAAAACGGATTGCAAGTCTGCCCCTCACCACCGCCTCCTATCTTCGACTATCCAGCTCCTGTTCCGGACATTCCCTGCACCTATCACGTCCCCTTTGCATTTTTCACAGCCACGCACAGATCCTCCCTCCACTTCGCGCTAAGCTCTCCCCTTGGCCACTTCCCAGAGATCCTCCACCCCTCTCACCCACTAACTCCCCTCGCCACACCTCATCCCTTCACAAAAATCCACCTCAATCCATGCAGCTCCCCACCATACCCAGCCCGTGCCCAGCCCCTGCCTCGCCCTCACCTGCCTCTGCAACCCCCTCATCCCGCCGCCCTTCAGGATAAAGGAGTGTCACGCCGCTGGTAAAAGGGAAAGACTTGCATTGTTTTCCATCAAGCCAACACTTGCACGTTCACCGCCACTATTTCTCGACTAACGCAGAGTTTTGGACCGTGAACCGACTTTTTTTTTGTTGTTGTGCGTTTTAGATGTTTTTTTTTTTTTTTTTTAATCTTATTCTAGCTCTGCCTTTTTTTCTGCGTTTGTCTGATTGTTCGCCTATTTAGCTGCTTGTCCTCTTGTTTTGTTTATACGTCTCTCTCTCTCTCTCTCTCTCTCTCTCTCTCTCTCTCTCTCTCTCTCTCTCTCTCTCTCTCTCTCTCTCTCTCTCTCTCTCTCTCTCTCTCTCTCTCTCTCTCTCTTTTTCGCCTTTACTTATTGTACTTGGCCTTTATGTAAATCATTTATTACTTTGCGTATATGTATATAGAAACCAATAAACCGTCAAATATCAAAACTCTCTCTCTCTCTCTCTCTCTCTCTCTCTCTCTCTCTCTCTCTCTCTCTCTCTCTCTCTCTCTCTCTCTCTCTCTCTCTCTCTCTCTCTCTCTCTCTCTCTCTCTCTCTCTCTCTCTCTCTCTCTCTCAATTCACCGACCCGTAACGTACCTTGGCAAATGTAGCGGAAAGAATATGCGCATTTAATATCATTGGTACCTGTGTGGGAGGCGAGGTGTGTCCTGAGGCTTTTGAGAGAGAGAGAGAGAGAGAGAGAGAGAGAGAGAGAGAGAGAGAGAGAGAGAGAGAGAGAGAGAGAGAGAGAGAGAGAGAGAGAGAGAGAGAGAGAGAGAGAGAGAGAGAGAGAGAGAGAGTTGGGGGGAGGCTAATGAGACAGGTGATAGAGGGGAGTTCCGCAGGGGTGCAAGAGGTGTCGCTTATGTTACGTTTTTGACAGTTGACGTCGATTCCAGAGGTGACAAATGTGGCTGAGGAATGTGACTGTGGCGTCTTTTGAATCTTGGTGGCTTTAGTGTGTGATATTGACTCGCGTTTTCTTTTCTCCGTGGGTGATGTAGGGAGGAAGAAAATGGGATTGTGCTGTGGTGCTGTTATGTTTAGGTCTCCGTTTTCTGTTGATCTGGGGACAAAGGATGTGTGGTGTTATGTATTTAGTGTTTCGTTTTCTGTTCGTTTTATTATTTTTTTTTTTATGATGGTGTTGAGGGGAAGAAAATGTGGTGGTGTTTTGGTGTTTGCCTCTCCGTTTTCTGTTCGTTATTTTTTTTTTTTTTTTTATGATGTTGAGAGAAAAAAAATCATTGGTGATGTATTTATTTCTCAGCTTTCCCTTTTTGTCATGGTTTCGAGAAAGAAAATGGGTTGTCGGGATATTTGGTCCATTTTCTATTCCTTGTGTGTTCTGATGATGATGATGATGATGGTGTCGAGAAAATGTATTACTTAAAAATATGGAGAATGTTGTAGTGGTGTTGTTTTACTTGTGTTATTTTCTTTACCTTCTCAGTGATAATGCAATTAGTATTTAACTTAAAAGACAAAGTGATCCGTGAAAACGTGAAAGGTTTTGAAATTGTCTTCTGTCATTTACTCAGTTTCTTTTTCTCCTTTTCTTGCTTTAGTATTGTAGAAAAAGAAAGCATCATAATACTGTGGTGGGGATGAGCCTTCCGCTTTACTATCCCATCCCTTCCCAGTAGTTAGATTCGTATTTCCTTTAAGTTACAGTTGGAGTAAGTTTCCAAGCAACCAGACAGAGGGCTAAAGGTCTATTATGTTGGTGATCCTGTGTAGTTCTATATAAATCTGAAGAATGCTAACACATACGCAGGAAGAAAACTCCAGAGCCCACTTGCCACATTTCATTAACTATACGAGGCGTGTGAACGTACCACTGTGACCTTAAGAAACCGGGGAGACTCATAAGAGGAAGTGGTCTACACAAGGTGACTCCTTAGTTCTCAATTCATATTCTGCATCTTTGATAAATATTTGTATAGATTATCAGGTTTTCAAGTGTTATTTTACGTTTCACAGACTTTAGTGTACAGTATTCGACTTTCCATCTTTATTTTCAAACTCACCATCTGCCATCAGCTTCCATATGTTTTTCTAGTCCTTTCTTGCAAGTGCCTGATATTCGTGCACCTGCTACGTTCTTGCTAAGTGCGGTCAACTCAGTCACAGTAACTCATTTATACCTATTTCCTCTTTAAAAATCTGAAGTAGTCTAGTTTACAGTCATTCTCAAGACTTCTAACCTTTCCACTGAGTAGATGGGCTAATGTTTTGCCTGTATCCTTTTTGAAACTTGAATTGGTCTAGTGTATAACCATTCGTAGCACTACTAACCTATAAAAAACGCGATTTATATCTTTATTGAGCCCTTGAAGTAAAGACACCCGTAACTCACAGTACATCAGGACTTTATTGAGAAACGCTTTGCTCTCACCACGACTATTTCCAAAAACCACAGAGATGATGAGTCGGGTTCTCAAGAGTGTTTCTCCTGTTAATAACACGTATAGCAATCTTGTTAATATGTCACTATAACCATAAAAAAAAAGTCATCGTTTAAATACCATGTAACTTCAGGCTTCGAATATAGCGGAGGTGCGTCGCAGAGGTGTCTCAGAATGCGGTCCATATCAAGAATACGGTTTACTTACTAATGAAGATGTAAAGAGGAAGTATTAACGTGATCAGGGGAGGAAAACTGTGTTACGCAGCGGGCCAGTACTGCCATCAATCATGATTCAGTGGCTGTAAGGGGAAAACAGAATGGGAGCGAAATGGAGGTGTTTTGACTTGGTGATTTGACAGCTTCCCAACAGATGGCGTGTGGGATTACGTAAGGGAGCTGTTGATGATGTGGTTAGAGAAGGTCAGAGGAAGGGGAAGATGTAAAGGATATCAACAGAGGAAAAAAAGAAAGTAAAAGTGAAATTTAGTAAAACGATGAAAAAAAATAGTAATAGAGGAAGTTAAGAAAAATAATAACGAATAGAATTGTAAGAAAGGGTAAATAAAGACGTACAGTAAGGGGAGAGGAAGGAAAAAAGTAAAAAGGGAAAAGCAAAGAAATACTGAAGGAGAGAATAAAAGATAAAAATATACCAAAAACAAAGAAAATTGTTAGATTTAAAAAAAAGTACAAGAAAAGGAGAGGAAGAAGATAAAATGATACAAGTAAAATTATGAAAGAAAGTAAGGAAAAAAAAAAGGCAAAGAAAATTAGAAGAAAGAATTAAAGTAGAACAAGTCAAACGACACACACACACACACACACACACACACACACACACACACACACACACACACACACACACACACACACACACACACACACACACACACACACACACACACACACACACACACACACACACACACACACACAATTTCTAAAAACTTCTATATTAATTACGTCAATTTTCTTGTTATGGAACGTGATACAGAAGCGGAAGGTAACGTGCAGGAATAATGAAAATAAAAAAAAAAAAAAAAAAATATATATATATATATATATATATATATATATATATATATATATATATATATATATATATATATATATATATATATATATATATCAATGAAAGTCTCGTGAGAAGTTCAATTTGTCAAACCTAAAAACAATATCATTTTTCCTTCTCTTTTTCTTCCTTTTCTTCTTTTCCTCAGAAGTTTTAAATATTACAAACACGGGAAGGAAAATCAGATTGCCTGTGTTATCCAGGGCTGTGTTATTTCTTCCTTCCTTCCTTCCTTCCTTCCTTCCTTCCTTCCTTCCTTCCTTCCTTCCTTTCTTCCTTCGTGGATAAACCCAAAAGCCGTTCTTTCCTCTCCTCTCCTCTGTCTCTCCATCCTTCCGCTCCCTTCATCCTCTTTCTCACAGCTTCCACTAACACATTCTCTCTCTCTCTCTCTCTCTCTCTCTCTCTCTCTCTCTCTCTCTCTCTCTCTCTCTCTCTCTCTCTCTCTCTCTCTCTCTCTCTGACACGTGTCTTTCCTGTCTTTTCTTGTGTTGCTTCGTTCATATTCTTGTTCTTGGCCTCCTCCTCCTCCTCTTCCTCCTCCTCCTCCTCCTCCTCCTCCTGTGTTATATTCTTCTATTTTAGTTATTCAAAGCATGACAACTCCACTGTTAATACTGAAGTGTGTGCAGAGAGAGAGAGAGAGAGAGAGAGAGAGAGAGAGAGAGAGAGAGAGAGAGAGAGAGAGAGAGAGAGAGAGAGAGAGAGTACCGACAAAACGACCAAAGCAATTATACTTTTTTTAATTTGCTTTATTTTGTTATATCGTCGAGCCCATTTTTTTAACTGCTTTTTTCTTTTTTTTTCTTTTTTTTCATTTTCAACCTTTTTTTTCTACTGCTAAAATTTAATTTTTTTCTGCTGCTAAAATTGAACCCGTGCTTGCCTCTCCTGTTGCTCATTATCTCACCGCTGAAAGCATCACCTTTTTTTTATCTAGTTTCCCTTATTTTTTCCGTGTTCTCTCATTTTTTTGCTTTTTTTCATTTTTTTTTCCACTTCATGTCTCTCCGCATTTTCTTTCCGTTGAATTTTACCTATTTATCCATTTACTTTTTTGTTTAGTTTTCTGTTTATTTACTTGTTTAGTTTTGTTGTTATCCTTCACTTTCTTGCGTTTCTTTGACGTAACAAGAATTTATTGGGTATATTTCTTCCATTTCTTTTATTCATCACTCCTCTTTGACTTTCTGTTCAACGCTTTTTTCTTTCTCAATTCTAACACTTCTTTTTTCCCCTCTCTCTCAGTTACCTTTGCTTCAGAACTTCGCTGTAACGATTATTCTTTAACCTTTTATTTCCTCTTTTGTTCTTTTTCCCTCGTCCTGCTTTTGGTGTGCAATGCTTTGTCTTTGCTTTAATCAGTCTTCCTTTTGTTTGTCTTTTACTTGATTTTATCTCCACAATTCTGCCTTAAGGAGCATAATTTACCTCTTGTAGTATTTCTCTTCCTGCTCAGTTGCTTCTCATATTTCCAATTGTTATTTTTATTATTTCTTTTATCGTTCTTCGTTCTCTCTCTTTGTATTTTCCTCTTTTATGTTACTATTTTTCTTCATAATTCTGCCTTAACACATTCTTTACTCTCTCTCTCTCTCTCTCTCTCTCTCTCTCTCTCTCTCTCTCTCTCTCTCTCTCTCTCTCTCTCTCTCTCTCTCTCTCTCTCTCTCTCTCTCTCTCTCTCTCTCTCTCTCTCTCTCTATTTATCTATTCACTTTTTATCATTCTTCAGTTTTATGTTCCTTATTCCTTATCATTCTTTACTATATCTTTCATTGTTACGTATTTTCTATTCCCTTTTATTACGAGTATTATTATTATTGCGTGCTGGGAATGTTATCTTGGTCATCCATTCCTTACAAAGTGACGGAAATATACGGAAATATATATAAGCCTGGTTTTATTTATTGCTTCGTGTGCGTGAGAGAAAAATAATAGCGATGGAAAAAGCAGAAGTAAAACAGAAAGGAGGAAAACGAAGTGATGATGAGGAAGAAGGGGAAGAGAAAAGAAGAACGATAACTGGAAAATGAAAGAGAGGAAGGAGGGAAGAGGAAGAGAGATAAATATGAGTGGAATGATAAGAGGGAGAGGAAGTGAAAAAGAGGATGAGGGGGAGGAGGAGGAAGAAGAACAAGGAGGAAAAATAACGAATAGGAGACATAAAAAGAGGAGGAAGAGGAAGGAATAAGAGAAGAGATAGTACTGGAGAAAGAAAAATAAAATAGAGTAAGAAAAGCAGCCAAGAGATAACTATGGATTAAATAATGAGGAGGAGGAGGAGGAGGAGGAGGAGTTGAAAGAGAGGGAAAGTGTAAAAGAGGAGGAGGAAGAAGAAGAAGAAGAAGAAGAAGAAGAAGAAGAAGAAGAAGAAGAAGAAAAAAAGGAAAAGAAGAAACAAGAAGAAAAGAAGAAGAAGAAACAACAGAAGAATAAACAAAAGAAGAAACACGAAAAGAAGAAAAGAGAAAAAAAGAAAATAAGAAGAAAAAAGAAAAGAAGAAACAAAAGATCAACAACAATAAGAACAACAACAAAAACTAAAAAGAAGAACAGAAAGAAAAAAAGACGATGAAGACAAAGAAGAAAGAGAAGGAAGAACAACAACAACACGACCAAGACGAAGAAGAAGAAGAAGAAGAAGAAGAAGAAGAAGAAGAAGAAGAAGCAGAAGGATATAGCATTACAAAGCATCCTACCCATAGATGAACTGAGAAGGATCAAAGCAAACCCCTCACAGCACCTCCTCGTGACCCGCCAGGTGTAAGGCCGTGATTGGGTGACCGCCGTTGCGCCCCACAAAGCCTGCACATGATAGCCACCACCAGCCTCGTGTTCGTCTGTTCCCGCCTCCCCTTGCGCCCTCCTCCCCTTGCACCTGCCTTCCCTCTCTCACCTGTCCATTTACCGCAAGGAATCTCTCTCTGTATTGGAGCACCTTTACATTCTACAATGTAGCTTTATGATCTGCGTCTCCTCCTCTTCCTCCTTCATCTCCTCCTCCTCCTCCTCCTCCTCCTCCTCCTCCTCCTCCTCCTCCTGGTTTTCTTCTTCTTCTTCTTCTTCTTCTTCTTCTTCTTCTTCTTCTTCTTCTTCTTCTTCTTCTTCTTCTTCTTCTTCTTCTTCTTCTTCTTCTTCTTCTTCTTCTTCTTCTTCTTCTTCTTCTTCTTCTTCTTCTTCTTCTTCTTCTTCTTCTTCTTCTTCTTCTTCTTCTTCTTCTTCTTCTTCTTCTTCTTCTTCTTCTTCTTCTTCTTCTTCTTCTTCTTCTTCTTCTTCTTCTTCTTCTTCTTCTTCTTCTTCTTCTTCTTCTTCTTCTTCTTCTTCTTCTTCTTCTTCTTCTTCTTCTTCTTCTTCTTCTTCTTCTTCTTCTATCTATAGTTTTATCATTCTAGTTAACTTTTCTTCTTCTCATCTTCCATTTCTCTTTCCCTTATTTCCCTTCTTACCACCGCCTCCTACTCCTCTTCCTCCTCCTCCTCCTGCAATTGATATACTGGTTAACCCAGACCCAAAGAGAAACAGAGAGAGTGAGATGGGAGGGGAAAGAGGACGAGGGGAGGCGAGGGGAGAGGGGAAAGAGGAGGGGGGAAAGAGGGGCAGTGGGAATGATCTAGGAAGGAAAAGATTAATGGGACGGAAGTGAGGGGAGGCGTGATAAAGAGAACAGAGAGAGAGAGAGAGAGAGAGAGAGAGAGAGAGAGAGAGAGAGAGAGAGAGAGAGAGAGAGAGAGAGATACACTTTCCTATTTCCTCTTTGCTCGAATTTAAATTTGCTTCACTTGCTTACATTGATCTGCTCTCTCTCTCTCTCTCTCTCTCTCTCTCTCTCTCTCTCTCTCTCTCTCTCTCTCTCTCTCTCTCTCTCTCTCTCTCTCTCTCTCTCTTTCTGATGTACTGATGCAATGCAGGCTTAAGAAATAGAGTAGGAGAGAGAGAGAGAGAGAGAGAGAGAGAGAGAGAGAGAGAGAGAGAGAGAGAGAGAGAGAGAGAGAGAGAGAGAGAGAGAGAGAGAGAGAGAGGAATATCCATGTTCTCCTTCTCTTTATTCTCCCTCCTCCTCCTCCTCCTCCTCCTCCTCCTCCTCCTCCTCCTCCTCCTCCTCCTCCTCCTCCTCCTCCTCCTCCTCCTCCTCCTCCTCCTCCTCCTCCTCCTCCTTCTGTGCATATGAATATACCATTGCTCTTTGAAAATATCGATTCAGGCAGCGCAGTTTGAAAGATATGGCTTTTATCCGAGAGAGAGAGAGAGAGAGAGAGAGAGAGAGAGAGAGAGAGAGAGAGAGAGAGAGAGAGAGAGAGAGAATAATTGAAAAAGGTAAGTGAAAGGATAGCGCTCTGTGTTTTGTGTGTGTGTGTGTGTGTGTGTGTGTGTGTGTGTGTGTGTGTGTGTCCGTGAGTGTCCGTGTGGAGGAACAAAAAATAAAGAAACAAATTGAGCGGATGCGATACTTCGGAAAATAGTTTTGTAGCGGAAGAGAAAGAAAAAGAGAGGCCGGAAAGGGCATTAGAGAGAGAGAGAGAGAGAGAGAGAGAGAGAGAGAGAGAGAGAGAGAGAGAGAGAGAGAGAGAGAGAGAGAGAGAGGTCAAAACAGAAAAAAACGAGAAGTGAAAGGCAAAAACCTCCTTGTAATTGCTTTAAAAAATTAGAAAATAAGTAAATAATCTAATACATGAAATTACAAAATAAATAAATAAATATACTAAAAAATTTACACAATATAACTTCCTCAGGCCAGAGAGAGAGAGAGAGAGAGAGAGAGAGAGAGAGAGAGAGAGAGAGAGAGAGAGAGGGGTGGGGGCGGTTGGAGGGGGGGATACATACATATAGTGTACACAGTGGTGCGCAGATCGTGAGTGTGTGTGTACGCAATTCCTCAAAGGGAAAACCCAGTCCTGCCTCCCTAAAGTCACGCCTTGAATGGACGCCTTTAGGAATAATCAACACAAGGGACGCGCCTAAATCAGCCTTATCGCCTTGCTGGAGGAGGAGGAGGAGGAGGGGGAGGAGGAGGAGGAGGAGGAGGGAGCAATGGCGATGGTTGTAGTGGTGGTACGAAGGACGGAGTGATGAGGATGACAACTGGGTGAAGACGAGGAGGAGGAGGAGGAGGAGGAGGAGGAGGAGGAGGAGGAGGAGGAGGAGGAGGAGGAGGCGATGGAGATGGAGATGGAGGAGGTGGTAATGTAAAGGGTGAGAGAGAGAGAATCATGGTAATGGAATAAGAGGAGGAGAATAGGATAGGAACATGAGAATGATTGTGAGGAGAGGAAATGTGATAAGGAATAGAACAAGAATAGCCATTGTGGAGAAGGAGAAGGAGGAGGAGGAGGAGTAGGCGGAGGAAAAGGGACGAAAAGAGACCCTAGAGAGGAGGAATTGGAGGAGAAACATCAAAGAAAGAAAAAAACAAAACACTACACTATTCAATCAAAAGTGAGAGATGTATGGTAGTAAAGGCGAAGGTTTCTCTCCACGCTCTTAAACCAACAGAAAATAGAATTCATGCAGTGTGGAAGAAGTACATGGAAATATTTACAAGAAGCTGACAAGAACTACTGCAGCAACAGCCCAAAGGAAGCAACAGACCCAGATCGCCAGTAATAACAATAGAACGATATTTTAACCTTATTACTGTCCTGGTAGTCTTTCGTTATTGTTGAGGCCACTAATAAGTTGATGAACATAAAGAAAAAGAAGGATATTAATATACTGTTTGTTAAGCTGCGGAAGTACGTTGTGTAAGAGACTCTAGTACTGAAAGTAAGTGTGTTTTAAAGTTGTATGTGACTAAGAGGGAAGATCGACTAGCAGTGAAACGGTATTAAAGATATTCAGAGGAACTTAACACAGCCCTGTTACTGTAGTGCATGATGCTATTAAGGTGTCATTTATGTAGGTTGAGGTTGTACTTATTTGTTAAAAGACAATACAAATAGTATCATATAGTATATTTTAATTCCTTCAGAAAAGTCTACACCTATGAATAGAAGGAAAGCCACAGGAAGCCAGTAGGCCTACACGTGGCAGTCCCTGTAGTGCAGTGTATTGTAACTGGAAACAACCTAAGAGAAAAACTTAAACGAATGAAATTAATAAAAGTTAACGAAAAATAGAATGGTAATCTCAATTTCCTTTATAAAACCATAATTTTGAACCGTCACGCTCTCCCCCTTCCACAACCTTCTCGCCATCTTGTATTTAATTTACACCATGGTAACGAAAAAAGAAAAAAATATTAATAATAATATTAGAAGCGACAGAGGAAAAAATGTGTATCTCTAAAAGTGAGAGGGAAACAATACGTGATGATTAAACCGTAGGAGGGAGAGAAATACGCCGCACTAAAACTGACGAGGCGGCGCGTCCATCTCGTTTTTCTACAGCTTTTACTTTTCCCTTCCTTCAGCTAAATATGGAACGGGATTCTTCCGTGATCGCTAGAACTGAAAACTTGTCCTGACATTTATTTCATTGACTGGGAGGAGGAGGAGGGAGAAGAGGAGGAGGAGGAAGAGGAGGAGGAGAAGAAGGAAGAGGAGGGAGACGGGTGGTACTCGTATGTAGAAAGAAGAGGAAGAGTAGGAGGAGGAATAGGAGGAGAATCAGGAGGCACGTACATATGTTGAGTCACTTACAGCCTCTCCTCCTCCTCCTCTTCCTCCTCCTCCTCCTCCTCCTCCTCCTCCTCCTCCCCCTCCCCCAGTGAGTCACAGAGGCGAGTGTTAGTGCACCATTCGTCATCATTAGCGTCACGTGTGCAGCGCCTCTCTCCCTCTCCGCCGCTGCCCGCGCGTCCTGTGTTGGTTACGAGTCCCTAACCTCACCTCACCTCACCTCACCTCGCCTCGCCTCACCTAGCCTTGCCGTCCCTTGCCTTGCCTTCCCTTGCCTTAACCTTCCTCCTCCTTAATCCTTCCTAACCTTGCTTTACCATACCTTGTTTAACCTCAAGTAATTTTACCTTACCTAACAGTACCTTACTTTAATTTACCTTGCCTTGCCTTGCCTTGCCATACCTATCTCAACTTACCTTACACTGTCTTGATTTGTAACCTAACCCAGCTTTACCTTGCTTAACCATACCTTACCTTAGCTCATTTCCTTGTGTGCCTTACCATATCATTCCTTATCGTATCTATGCCTTACCATGTTATTCCTTATCATATCTAACTCAGCCTTTCCTCACATTGCGTTGCCTTGTGTAATCTCAAAGTATCCTTACCTTACCTTATTTAACTTTATCTGTACGTGCATTTAAAGTAATTTCATTTTTTCTTGGATGATCCTCCTCTTCTAAACATTTTATTCCTTTTGTTTATTTTATCTTCCTCTTTTACCCAACTTTTCCTTTCCACTCAATCTTATTATTATTTTTTTTTTCCTTCTAACCTTGCCGCTTCACCTTCACCTCCTCCTCTACATAATTTGCCTCACACGCTACAAAGTTAGTTGTAGTAAACAGGTAGCCTTGTCATAGACCTCCAACAATTTCTGCTCCCTATGTAAAATATGTAGCCCTCCTCCTCCTCCTCCTCCTCTTCCTCCTCCTCCTCCTGAATGTTTTTCCCTCTTCTTAAACCTTCCCTTCCTCCCTCACGTATTGTTTCTCATCCTCAGATTTTTTTCCCAGTTCCCTCTCTTGTTCTTCCTATTCTTACCTTACTTTTTTTTTCCTCCCTTGCATCGACCATCTGTTTCTTCGTCTTTCCTTCGTTTTCCTTTTCCCCTTTTTCTTTATTCCCTTCGTCTTGTACTTCTACTTTTTTGTTTTCTCCGTTCGAGGTTTTATTCTTTTGTTTTCTATTTTCTTTCTCTCATTTGTTCCCTCCCTTTTCCTCTCTTTCCTCCGTGTTTATCTCCACTGGTTTCCCTTTTCTCTCCCTCCACTAATTCATCCTGCAAGTGTTCCTTCCTCTTCTCTGTTTTCTCACCTTTCTTCTCTTTTCTTCTCTTTTCTCAACTCTCCATAACTTTTCGTGACAATATTTTTTTCTTCTTCCTCCTCCTCCTCCTCCTCCTCCTCCTCCTCCTCCTCCTCCTCCTCCTCCTCCTCCTCCTCCTCCTCCTGGCAAATAAATTAGTAGGGTTCATTGGAAGAACCTTTGAATTTAAATCAGAAAAGGTTATACTTGCCTTATATAACTCACTGGTGCGCCCTCATCTAGAATACTGTGTACAGTTCTGGTCACCATACTACAAAAAAGACATTGAAAAACTAGAAAAGATACAGCGCAGAGTCACAAAGATGATTCCAAGATTGCGCAATAAGCCGTATGAGGAACGACTGGAAGAACTAAACCTATTTAGTTTAACAAAGCGCAGGATAAGAGGAGACCTAATTGAAGTGTTCAAAATTTTCAAAGGATATAGTAACATTGATGCACATAATTATTTTACCATTGATCATTCTAACCTAACAAGAAATAATGGATTCAAGATTATACCCAAACGTTTTAAATCCCACGAGGCCAAACATTTCTTCTTTAATCGTATAGTAAATATATGGAATAAACTTCCTGCCGAAATTGTAAACAGCAATACTATTGAATCATTCAAAAATAAAATAGACAAATATTTAAAAGCAAATCCCCAACAAGCTCTCTTCTTGTCCGAATAATTACTAAATTCCCTATTTAAACTCTTATTCAACAGTTTTAATATAACTTGTATTAACTTTCAGATAGGCGTATAGAGTTCACCGTAGGGTGAATAGTAGAACTTCCTTTCATCCTTTCCTATGAAAATTTCCATGTCAGTTTTTCCATACTGCATGGTACTTTTCCCAACTATTTCCATGCCAGCGCAAGCTGGAGGGAGTGGTGGGTGGGGAGGAGCCTTCTGCTATGCTGTCCTGTCTCTCTTCACTGTAGCTAGTTAGAAGTAGTTACCAAACAGCCTTGCAAGGACCAAAAGGTCTGTTGCTGTTTGGCTTTCCTTTGTATTCCTTTGTATTCCTTTGTATTCCTCCTCCTCCTCCTCCTCCTCCTACTAACCTTCCCCTCTCAGATGCCTAGGTCTTCTGCTTCCTCCTCCTCCTCCTCCTCCTCTTCATGTCACATTTCTTTCCATATCCTTTCTATATACTCTCTCTCTCTCTCTCTCTCTCTCTCTCTCTCTCTCTCTCTCTCTCTCTCTCTCTCTCTCTCTCTCTCTCTCTCTCTCTCTCTCTCTCTCTCTCTCTCTCTCTCTCTCTCTCTCTCTCTCTCTCTCTCACCTTCGTTAATTTTTTTCACACCTTAAATGCATTACAGTGACCCCTCTCACACTCTCTCTCTCTCTCTCTCTCTCTCTCTCTCTCTCTCTCTCTCTCTCTCTCTCTCTCTCTCTCTCTCTCTCTCTCTCTCTCTCTCTCTCTCTCTCTCTCTCTCTCTCTCTCTCTCTCTCTCTCTCCTTTCCTCCAATATATTCTCGTCCTCCCTCTTCCCTCCAGTATATTCCCTCCCTCCCTCCCCTCCTTTCTCTCCCTCCTCTCCCTTTCTTAAATGCGTTAAGGCCTCCTCGCCTTTTCGCTCCTCTCTTCCTTTTTTTTTCTGTTTTTGTTATGCTTTTGTTTTTCCCTCTGTTCTCTTTTTCCCTTTGGCAAGATGTTGATGCTCCCGGATGTGTGTTTCTGGTTTTGATTGTGTTTGTGTTGGGAAGGGAAATGTGGTGGTGATGGTTGTGTTGATAGTGGTGGTAGTGGTAGTGATTGTTAGTGAGAGTAGTAGTAGTAGTAGTAGTAGTAGTAGTAATAAAAACGATGATGTTAATAATAGTAATAATAATAATAATAGTAATAATAATAACGACAACAACAACAATAATAACAATAATAACAATAACAATACATAATAACCACAATAACAACAATTTCACTTAGTTTTTTAATGATTTTTGGCACAGAAAACACACACATCACCATCACCACCCATCACCACCACTACCGGGCCTCATCACCACCCTCACCATTCATCACCATCCATCATGCGAGGCAACGCGGCCACCATTTGACGAGAGGTGTTGCCCGAGTGTTTTGTGTGCGTGGTGCAGTGAATGTTGGGAGTGGCTGGTGATGGTGGTGGTGCTTTTCATTATGTAAAAGGACTCTGGCTTAGGGCAGC
>NC_087184.1:9322719-9332719 GCF_035594125.1 Scylla paramamosain
GAACTTACGAGCGGTCAGTCTTTCTAGAAAAATCCCAATTCGAACCATGGAATTCTTTCATTGTTAGTCAGATGCGCCACTGCCTGAGCTACCGCCTTGCCACATGTTAGTACAGAGGCGGTCGTAAGTGTGTCCTGCTTCGTCGCCATGATAGATCGTAACCAGCTTAGTTTCGAAGGTTTCAACAAGGATGCGCAGTGCGGGGTGGCGACAAAGCAGGATAACATGGCTGCAACGTACGTAAATAGAAAAAAAAATTAAGTAAGATGAAGGGAGAAAGTGACTGACCTGCAGGCGTATGTCGGTGGTGAAGGTGTTCCCGTCCGTGGCCAGCACCTTCAGGTCCTCATGTCTGATCCACGACACCTGAGGGAGGAAGAAGGAGAGTGAAAACAGTGATCGTGTGTTCTCATCTGATATGTTTATGAACATTTACACTAACATCCTTTTTTTTTTTTTTTCATTTATTCATTATTGTTTTTGTTTTTTTTGGTGCTCATTTTTTTCCGATAACCACGTGCTACTTTTTAGACGCTTTTATTTTATTTATTTATTTATTTATTTTAATTTTTTTAATTGTAGAGAAAATAGAATATCGAATTTGCTCACCTGAAATTATTGCTACGTTACATATGTGTTTCTGTTTCATATTTTGTACATATTCTGTATTCCATTTCCCATTCCGTTTTTATTTACTTTCTGTACAAAAAAAAAAAAAAAGGATTTGCAGAAAGCGACATTTGACTGTTATTTCGTCTTTTCATTGTATTTACTATTAACCTTTTATCCATTTTCTATACGAAGCAAAAAAAAAAAAAAGATCTACAAAAGTGAAGTTCCATTATTATTTCGTCTCTTGAATTTATTCTCGCATCTCGGGGATTGACTTCCATTACTGGAAACTAAAAAAGAAGAAAAACAAAACAAAATAAAACAGAACAGACCCAAAAGAGAAGAGATTTCGGGAAAGAGAAAGTTAGGAGTTCTCCGGAAGGTGGGCTCAGAGAGAGAGAGAGAGAGAGAGAGAGAGAGAGAGAGAGAGAGAGAGAGAGAGAGAGAGAGAGAGAGAGAGAGAGAGAGAGTAAATGGAGATACTTAAAGGAGGAACAAGCAGGAGAGGCAGTATCAGTCAGGCTCAAGAGGTCGTGCAGTACTCCTGAGGGTGCGGGAGGCTGTCAGGAATTGCTTTCTCTGCGCGTCTTCGCAGAGAAAGAGAGAGAGAGAGAGAGAGAGAGAGAGAGAGAGAGAGAGAGAGAGAGAGAGAGAGAGATCGCATTGTATCGAGATGGTGTTGTTGTTGTTGATGTTGTAATAACTATAATAATAATGATCCTCCTCCTCCTCCTCCTCCTCCTCCTCCTCCTCCTCCTCCTCCTCCTCCTCCTCCTCCTCCTCCTCCTCCTCCTCCTCCTCCTCCTCCTCCCCTTCCATACTCTTCCCTCTCCTTATCATCATCATCATCATATTATTATTATTATTATTATTATATTGAAAGCGCTCGACTCCAGTGATATAAAGCATATTAGTTACTACATTTACCATTTTACTTTCTTTCTGGTGTTATAGGCCTAATGTTACTGCTTATTCTTAAGTCTGGATACCTATGGAAAGTGTAACTAATGCTGGTACGTATGAGCATTACCATTAACTTATGCTTGATGTATCGTGAGGGCTGAGAGTGTAACGTTACATTACGTCTGCTGTGGGGAACATTTGTGGCGGAGCATATTAAGCCATTATTAAATTATCTGTGATGTGTAGTGTCATTCACCAAAGTGGCAAAGGATCTCGAGGTTCTGATGGCCCTGAACTTCACACCGAGGAATAGCAGGGTTTGAATACTCGGTCAGAGCATACAATCTAACGCTGACTCCCTTAATTTTGCAAGGCGAGCATTTCATGGGAAGCAGCGGGAAATTGTTCATGTATTGCACGACTTGCCGGAGACTCAGGCTGTGTTTAATTAATGTTACATAGGATTTTTTTTTTTTTTTTTTGTGGGGGTGTTTGCATCTCTCTCTCTCTCTCTCTCTCTCTCTCTCTCTCTCTCTCTCTCTCTCTCTCTCTCTCTCTCTCTCTCTTAGTAGTAGTATTAGTAGTAGTAGTATCATAAAAACCATTTCTTAGCATCACGTTAGCCATTTAATGTCTGAGGCGCGTGAACTTTATATTGCTGCGTTATTTTATTGTGTACGTAATTATGATTTACCTTAATACTTTCCTCTCCATTTACTATTATGAGCACACACACACACACACACACACACACACACACACACACACACACACACACACACACACACACACACATTAAATAACAGCATCACATTTTTGCATTTCAGAAGCGTTTATGGCTGGAAATTAATAGACACACGAGAAATTGCCAGGCTCGTTAAATTTTCATTCGCGAAAAGAAGAAATGGCAACGGTAGCTTTCTTTTGTTTAGGGACTGGAGGTATTATTATTGTTATTATTATTGTTATTGTTTCGTTGTTGTTGTTGTTACTATTACTACTACTACTACTACTACTAATAATAATAATAATAATAATAATACTACTACTACTACTACTACTACCATGACTACCAACAGTGTTCCTGCACGTGGTGGAAGAGGGTGTTGCAATGTGGTGATGACACAGGCGCCGAGAGGAGGCTGAGGCAACACTAGGCTTCGAGTCCCCGGGGATTGTGTGTGAGTGTTGAGGTTTTGTCATTGTTGTGGTGATTGCATTGTTGTTGTTGTTGTTGTTGTTGTTGTTGTTGTTGTTGTTGTTAATTTTCCTAGTCTGTATTTTAAAGAAAGTGTATTCATGTAAAAAAAAGAATCATCATCATCATCATCATCATTATCATCATCACATCATTATCATTAATTTTTCATATGGCGTCACAACATTTTCACACTCACGTTCTGATTATGTATTTGCAAAGTTTAGGAAGGACGTGACGTTCGTGCATAATGGACGAACTGTGCTTTGGTACGTGTGTGTGTGTGTGTGTGTGTGTGTGTGTGTGTGTGTGTGTGTGTGTGTGTGTGTGTGTGTGTGTGTGTGTGTGCTTAGGTCAAACGTTTTCTATTCTGTCAAGGCATCGTTCAATATTACTTCCCTTGCATAACTGGATATTGATAACCAAACACTGAAACAATATCTACATTTCTCTCCCTCTCTCTCAGAATCCAAACACAAACTCAGCTTCATTTCTCATAGACGCTATACTATAAACGCTAATAACTTCCTAATTGCGTCATCAGGAGCCTTTCTTTACGAATATGCAAGCACAGGTGAGAGTTAGTCCCAATAGATTAAGGTAAGAAGTGCAGGTGAGGTGAGGGAGAGTGTTTACCTGGCGGTTCTGTAAGGCAAGTGAGTGTGTTTACCTTGTTGCTTTTCCTACCTGTTGTGATACAAGATTTACGTGAGGCTCGTGTTGCCCTGTATTCATGTGCATGTACCTTTTTATTCCAGCTGGTCATAGAGGGAGAGAGAGAGAGAGAGAGAGAGAGAGAGAGAGAGAGAGAGAGAGAGAGAGAGAGAGTATTAATAGAGCCAAGGTAAAGACATTTCCTCTCGCTATTTTACTTTCCAGTTTCCAGGGTTCAGGTAATTGCGCTGGAGAGGGATTTGATACATTGTGTGAATGTTCGGTTCGGAAGCAGACTTGGCGCAACAAAACGTCGACATTTATGCTCACGGGTTTTAGAATGCTGAATGTACGTTCCTTTTGCTGTGTTGAGGAAAGTGAAAGTAAATGGAAGGCAAAGTGATCTTAGCATGTCCTCTTGAAATCATTTAGTGAACGTAGATTTAAAGAATGAAATGCTCTTAGGAAATTTAAATGGGTTTGGTTTGCAGAATATTGTAGTTTTAGGTTTGGAAATGTTAAGTTGCAGATCATAAAATGTGAGTATGAAGTAGAAAGAGACTTGAATATTATAGTACGCGTTTTCAGAATTATTAATCGGCGACAACAAGAAATATGAGGACTGAAAGGCAAGGAAACAGCAATTTTCAGCATATTAGGTATAATGTGTTTCACATTTGGGTTATTGCAGGTCAGAGTTTATATCCCCAGGAGGAGAAATTAGTTCTTATTACTAATAAATACAGAAATGAAAAAAAAATGTTTATAAAATTAAAATTGTCTAAAAATTAAATACTGGATTTAGACGGTATCTTTTAGCGATGATTTTTTTTTTTTTTTATTTAGTATTCACACAAATTAGAAAATATTGAAGGAGAAAGAAATAACACCCTGATTACTAGTGACACTATGGCACTTATTATGTTAGACACCCTGCATGACTTTAATGATAAAAAATGAAGCTTTAGTTAATAGAAGAATATGGCTGTTCGGTCACTCGCTCATTCTGTCAGTGGCGTCTGGGAAACTTGTACACTGATCTGGCACCACATCATTTTATTTCCTTTGATTTGAACCTATATTGGTCAAGGAATTAAGGTAAAATTCTATTCCATGCATTTTATTTCGAGGCGACGAGCAACAATTGAGCAGTCTTCCCTGTACTATTCCTCATTCAGCTGTCAGTCTGCCTCCCAATACGTCTTTACGTTGCACCTTGCCTTTCGGCTGCTGATTGACACCTTCACCTGCCTGTCGCTTTGCTTCACCGATCAGTCAATAAACCTGCTTGCTTTGCCTGGTCTTGACGCATTCACCTGCCTGTCTTTCCTTTACCTGTCTATCAGTATACCTCCTTTCACTTCATGTTATTTACTCTATTATTTATTTATCCCTTTATTTATATGTTGTTGGAGGAGGTCTGGTCATGGCCAACAAAGAAGAAAAAAGATTGGAAAACGCCCACCGAAGGTACCAGTCCCCAAAGATTCCAGACAAAAGGTTTATCCAGAATTGTGAGAAGTGTTTTGAAAGAGTTCAAGTCATATGTAGAAGGCAATACAGAAGCAGGCAGAGTTACTGAGTTTAGCAGTAAAAGAGAGGAGATATTGAAATTACTGGTCAACTTTTGCGTTATGGTGGGGAACAGAATAAAAGTGAGAGGAAGTAAAGAGTCTTGCAGCGAGACAGGCACGCAGAGAACAAGATCAGAAGGGCAGTTAGCGTGAAAGTAGCGATAGAAGATGACAAGAGATGCAACACTGCGGGGAAGAGAGTGAGGCTGAAATCGGTGAGTTAGGAAAGGAGTTGATAAGACGAAATGGCTTAGATTCCATCCTGTTGAAGAGTGCAGTATGAGCGCGACCTTCCCATATACAAGAAATGTACTTCATACATGGACGGATAATGCCGCTGTACAAAGGTAGTAGTAGGGGTGGATGAGGGAGGTGACAAAAACTGCCGGAGACGACTCAGAACACCTAACGTCAAGAAGCTATTTTAGCATGAGACGAGTGTGATTATCCAGTCTAGATTATCGTACCTGCAACAGTCGATTCTTTCCCTTGATCTGTTACTTGACCTGTTCTTTCATTTACTGACTCCTTGCAAGTGTCTTTCTTTTCCGTTACCTACTTATTAATTCACCTGTTGTCTTTACCTTCTTCAGGTGTTAATTTACTCTCTTCATCTGTCGGTTTTTGCACACCTTCCTAACATCACAGCACATCTGCTTTATTTACCTGTTCGTTCCTTTTACTTAGAGCTTCACTGCCTGTCACTTCCACTCACCTGCTTACTAACACCTGCTGTTTTTACCTGCTCCATTAAACTAATTAATCACACTTTACTTTTTCCTTTCCCTGGCTTCCCTTACATCCAGCCACGCTTTACCGTCAGTAATACGCGTTTAATCAACTTATTCGCGACCTGTCTGTAAAAAATGAGATGAACCGTGCATTATCTCACTCTCCATAACGAACATCTGCTTTTCCTGCACGAACATTCCTGCCATTTAGTATATATTAATTTGAACTTATACCCCTACCAACCTATCGTAACCTAATCTGCCTATCCCAATCTAACTTAATCTAACCTATCATAACTTAAAACCTAACCTAACTTAATGTAACCTTATTTATAGTATTTAATTTTATCCTAATCTAACTTAACCTAACCTATCGAATCCTGTCCTATCCTATCCTAATTCAACTTAACCTATCCTAACTTAAACTAACCTAACCTAACCTAACCTATCTTAAACTAACCTAACCTAACATAACCTAACTTAACCTAACTTAATCTAACCTATCTCCTATTGTTTTTTCTCTCTATGTAGTCCTATTCATTCCTATCTGTGCCTCAATACTCAACATTGTCTCATCTCCACGTCTCTCTCTCTCTCTCTCTCTCTCTCTCTCTCTCTCTCTCTCTCTCTCTCTCTCTCTCTCTCTCTCTCTCTCTCTCTCTCTCTCTCTCTCTCTCTCTCTCTCGTTACAGACACTCTGGAAGTATATAATTTTTTACTCGTTTCTTACTCATAACTCATAAATATTCATCAAAACCCATGACGCAATTCATAATGGTGATAAGTTACGAGAGAGAGAGAGAGAGAGAGAGAGAGAGAGAGAGAGAGAGAGAGAGAGAGAGAGAGAGAGAGAGAGAGAGAGAGAGAGAGAGAATCTCCTGATACTGTACCATACTGCATTTCTTTCTCCTCCTCCTCCTCCTCCTCCTCCTCCTCCTCCTCCTCCTCTTCATCCTTGTCCTCACAGGCAGACTTGGAATATTAAACTCATCGCGCCTCGCTGCTTCTCTCCCCTTCGGCATTTCTCGTTCGCTCCGCTCCCTTGCTTACAGTATATCTGTTACAGTCAATACCTGAATCCAGACAATTTGTAAAGTGACTTATTTTTTCAGGCAATTTGTGAACTGCCTGGTTAGGTTAGGTTAGGTTAGGTTAGGTTAGGTTAGGTTAGGTTAGGTTAGGTTATAACCTAACCTAACCTAACCTAACCTAACCTAACCTAACCTAACCTAACCTAACCTAACCAGGCAGTTCACAAATTGCCTGAAAAAATAAGTCACTTTACAAATTGTCTGGATTCAGGTATTGACTGTAACATATCCACGCTGAAGTTTTATGCACACACACACACACACACACACACACACACACACACACACACACACACACACACACACACACACACACACACACACACACACACACACACACACACACACACACACACACACACACACAAGAGCAGGTTTGTTGGTGAGAGCAAGAGTCTATATTTCTACTATCCTCCTCCTCCTCCTCCTCCTCCTCCTCCTCCTCCTCCTCCTCCTCCTCCTCCTCCTCTTCCTCCTCTTCCTGGTACTAAGCTTCCTCCTCCTGCCACATCTGGGCGCTTTTCTCGTTTAAAGAAAAATCCTTATCATCTCTTCATGTCGTGGGAGTTCTTAGGAGGAGGAAGGAGTAGGAGGAGGAAGAGGAAGAGGACTAAGATAAAAGAAGAAGAAACTCTTGACTGGTCCTGAGAGAGAGAGATACATGTCATCTCATTCTGCTTTTTGCGTACCAAGTTCACATTGTTCAGTTTCTTGTATTCGCTGGCATTCTTCTTTTTTTTTTTAGTCGTTTTTTTTTCTCTCGTTCTGTTTGTTCTATTTATTTATTTATTTTGTGTGTGTGTGTGTGTGTGTGTGTGTGTGTGTGTGTGTGTGTGTGTGTGTGTGTGTGTAGGTGGAAGATGACATGATAGTTTTTGATGTTTTCTTACTTCCTTTTTTTTTCATTTGTTGTTTTTTTTGGTCTCCTTTTAACTTTTTAGATGTTTTTTTTTTTTTTATTTCAGATCACATATATTTCTAATTAGTGTTTTTTCTGTTTTTTTTCTTTCGTTTCTTTTGTGATGATTTTCCTGTACTTCCTCTTGTTGTTGTTTTTTTATATTTTTTTTATATTTTCTCTTCAGGTTTTTCATGTTTCGTCTTATTTTATGTTTTGTTCTTTGTTCCTTTTGTTCCTCCGGGTTAATATTGTTCTTCAGAGTCCACGTATACATTGCATATTTTTGTCATGTTCCTTCAGTTTATATCTTATTTGTTTATGTTTCTTTACTCCTTTTTCATATTCTTTTTTTCCATGGCAATACTTAACATTTTTCTCGTTTTCTTTTTTTTGTATTCTTTATCTCAGCTTTTTCCATTTTCCTGCTTCATCTTTCGTTCATTTTTCCCTATGTAATTTTTCCATTCCCGTTCTTTTTTACGTTCTTATTTTACGTGTTATTCACTTCTCACATTTTCCCAATATCAGTTTTATGCGTTTTCTTACTTCATGTTTCTGATTTACTCACATTCTCCATCTCATCTTTTTTATGTTTTTTTGTTACTCCATGTCTTTGTTTCCACGTTCTTTCTCTGTCTACTTTGCCACGCTCAGGGGAATGCTACGGTGAAAGTTTATGCATTTCTTTAAGATACTAATTTTAGATCTTCCTGCCACCGAGCGTCTCAGAAAAGAAGAGCAGAGTAACACGAGGAATATTTCACGATTACTGAAGAAGCCTGTACTCCTTATGCCTCTTCTTTAACCGTACACAGCAACGCATCGTCACCTTTACAAGCAAATGGGAAAATATTGTTACCTTAGTATATTTATTCCACTATCTTCTCTTCTTATACCTGCGTACATAGCAATACATCGCCTTTATAAACACTGCAATTATTTAAACCTTTCGGAAATTTGCGATGAGAAAATGTTGCCTTAGTTTATATGTCGCATTCTCTTCGTCTTCTCGAACCTCACAGCCTTTATAAATATGCTACAATTATTTCAGCTTTTAGGGAAACTGGGATGAAAAAGCTGTTATCTTGGTACATTTTCTCTGTCCTCTCCTCGTCTTGAATCTTCGTACACAGCAGCGCTCCGTCACCGCTTTCAGCAAATTGCAATTATTTCAACTTTTTTAAGCCGAGAAGAAAAATTGTTATATTCGTGCATTTACTGTGTTCTCTCCTCTTCATAAAACTTCGTACGCGGTAATGCATCACCTTTATAATCAAACTTTATGAATCATTATTTTAACTTTTGCGGAAGTCGAGATGGAAAAACATAAGACCATAAGAGCATAAGAAAATAAGAGAAACTGCATGAAGCCATCAGGCAAACCTGTCACCATGCTTTAGTTTTTTTCATTTTTAAAAGCGAAAAGTTCAGGTCAAATTTTAGATCACTCACTTCTGCACGTGACCAGCTAAAAATGAACATTGCATAAAACTACAGAAACATAGAAATTTGTCAAGAAAGATTGTAAGTGTAGTGGAAACAGACCTGCATTTCTACACTAAAGATAACTGTAAAGCAAACCAAAGAGTGACAGCCAGCACAAACCTAAAAAAAAATAAATAAAATAAAATAAAATAAAAAAGTAGTAATAATAATAAATAAATTGATAAAAAAATAAATAAATACAACAACTCTTTTATACATTTAATCCCAAACTCTCTCTCTCTCTCTCTCTCTCTCTCTCTCTCTCTCTCTCTCTCTCTCTCTCTCTCTCTCTCTCTCTCTCTCTCTCTCTCTCTCTCTCTCTCTCTCTCTCTCTCTCTCTCTCTCTCTCTCTCTCTCTTTAAACCTTAGCATTATATTCCCACCTCCCCTTCCAGTGTAATTTACCGAGCCACGTCCTGCCACAAAACTTAACCTGACAAGGCCAAGGACGGTCAGAATTTCCTTATTAATTATTCACAAGGCTCTGTATAAACTTTGGAGTATCAATAACATCAACAAACTTTCCAGGAGGGGGAGAAAGTTCACCATACATGTTTCTTTAAGTTTTAGAGGCCCACGATTTTCCCCTCAGTAATGTTTCCCTGTGGTTTGTTTCCCTTCCTTTCCTTCCTTCTCTTCCTTCCCTTCCCTCGCTCCAGTACATGCGTCAGGATTGCTCTAGAATCTGTCCCTTCCTTCTGTTCTATCCTCTCTCCTGTGTGTTTTGTTCATCTCTCCTCTTTCTTTCCCTCCTTTCTTCTTTACATTGTCTTTTTCTCCCTCCTTCCTTTCTTCCTTCTTTTCCTAATCCCATTCTTTCCTTTATTATTCATTCCATCCTTCCCTTCATA
>NC_087184.1:9335219-9340219 GCF_035594125.1 Scylla paramamosain
ATAATTCTCTCTCTCTCTCTCTCTCTCTCTCTCTCTCTCTCTCTCTCTCTCTCTCTCTCTCTCTCTCTCTCTCTCTCTCTCTCTCTCTCTCTCTCTCTCTCTCTCTCTCTCTCTCTCTCTCTCTCTCTCTCTCTCTCTCTCTCTCTCTCTCTCTCTCTCTCTCTCTCTCTCTCTCTCTCTCTCTCTCTCTCTCTCTCTCTCTCTCTCTCTCTCTCTCTCTCTCTCTCTCTCTCTCTCTCTCTCTCCCTTAGTTTGTCTTTCTCTTTATTTTCTCTACAACTAAATATGTAAATAATTCATATTTAATTTCTGTACAACTTCCATTTATTGATGTCTATTAATCCTCTTCATTCTTAGTTTTCATTTTGTTACTTTATTTATTTTATTTTTTCATTCATCCTGTCACTTATTTTTCACACTCCTCTGGACTTTCCTTGCCAACTGTTCTCACACACACACACACACACACACACACACACACACACACACACACACACACACACACACACACACACACACACACACACACACACACACACACACACACACACACACACACACACACACACACACACACACACACACACACACACACACACACACACACACACACACATCTTACCCTCCCTCTCCTCCCTTCCCTCCCTCACTCTCTCTTACCATTCACTTCAATTCAATATATTTATCCATCGTTCCATCACGCCCTCCCTTATAATATACCAACATCATACCTTACTCCTCCTCCTCTTATACTTCATTCCCTGCTGCTCCTCCTTTCTATTCCTATCCTCCTGACCTTCTTTCTTCCCTCTTTCCCAACCTCCTCTACCCAATTTTCCTTTCTACCCGGGACCGTCCGAGCTGTGGGATTGTACCTTGGCCTGAGTAAACCTTCGTACTAGTATTGTGGACCAACTCGAGGCAGGGACGGTCGCCGCAGAGTGAATGCTTGGTAGGATGAGATTAAACTTTTTTTTTCCCTCTGGTACCCTTCCTTCCCGCTTCCCACGTCAAGATGAGAGGTTGTGGTGGTTGTAAGAGGAGGAGGAGGAGTTGGGGGCAAAGGAAGGGGATTGGAAGTTGGTTGGAAAAGGAAGGAAATGTACGTGGAAATTTGACAGGGAAAGAATGGAAATGTAAATAGAGAAGCACATCTTGTCTTGTTTTTACCTTCCTTCCTTCCTTCTTTCCTCCTTTTCTTCCTCCTTTCCATCATTTTTTCTTAGTAATCTTTTTTTTTTACTTATATTTGGCATCGTTTTATTTTTTTCTCTTCATACCTCTTTCCCTTCTTTCTTTTTTTTTATCTTCTTCCATGACTTCCTTCCTTCCTTCCTTCCTTTTCTCCTTCCTTCCCTCCCTCCCTCCACTACCATGCACAAGCAGCAAAAAAGAAAGAAAGAAAGAAGTAACAAAGAAGATTATTGAAGGAAAGAAGAAATGCATTGCGCTGAAAATGAAGAGGATGGAGAGAGAGAGAGAGAGAGAGAGAGAGAGAGAGAGAGAGAGAGAGAGAGAGAGAGAGAGAGAGAGAGAGAGAGAGAGAGAGAGAGAGAGACCTGGCTGTGTTTGAAAGTGGACAAAAAGTTTAAAAAAAAATCTGCTTTAAAGTTTTTCATTTTTTTTTCAGTTTCACGTCAGTTTTCAATTACTTGGTGAACATGCGAAGATGGATCGTGAAAATACTATTGTGCGTGGAGAGAGAGAGAGAGAGAGAGAGAGAGAGAGAGAGAGAGAGAGAGAGAGAGAGAGAGAGAGAGAGAGAGATGGGTACAGTGGATGGCAAAGACTGAAGGTAGATCGATGGATTAGGTGGAATTACTGGTCTTGTTATTGCTTCCACCAGCTAAATCACCAGGTACAGAATGGCGGCGGCGGTGGTGGTGGTGGTGGTGGTGGTGTTGGTGGTGGCGGTGGTGGTGGTGGTCGTTGGCAGTAACAATATATTGGTGGCAGCTGTGGTAGTGTTATGTGGTGATAGTGGTGGTGAAGTGTTGGTGATTGCAATGGAGGAGGAGAAGGAGGAGGAGGAGGAGGAGGAGGAGAGGGGAGGAAAGGAAGAGAAGGAGAAATTTGTCATGTTTATGCTTTCTTTTACCACGTCGTTTGAAATTGATAGGAAAGTATATAGAGAAATAGTCTTTTCCTGCTTTATCTTGTTTCTGTTTTGGAATTAGAAAATGTGTTCAGTTTTTCGTACTTCTGAAAATAAAAGAAAATAAAGACTTTAGTCCTGTCTATTTTTAACGTCAATTGAAATTTTGTAAGACAGCAAAAAAATAACACCACTTATTCATATTTTTTTCAGTCTAGTATAAAATTTAATACGAGAAGTCTTTTTAATTCTCTCCTTTTTATTACCTCTGTGAAATTTTAATAAAGGAGAAAACGTCTCCCATCATCCTTTTTCTTCTTCTGCGTATACGTAATATTGAACTTTAGTTAAAATTAAATTTAAAAAACTGAAAAAAATACATAGTCGTGTCGTATTTTTATTAGCTCCCGAAAAAAATAGAGAAAAACGAGTTCTCAACATTTTCTACTTCTAGCCATACATAATATTCAAATGCGGTTAAGAGTAGATGAAAAATGAAAAATGTGCATAGTCGTATATTCTTTGCATTACCTATAAATTTTTAATAAAAAAAAAACGCATTTTCTACCTCCACCCCTTGTATAATATTAAGTCACGTATAAGATTAAATAAGAAAATAAATAAATAAATAAACATACTCCACTCATTTTTATTACCTCCCAAAAAATGTAATAAATAAAATAACCGCATCATTACAACATTTCTCTCTCTCATTCGCAAAACAGAAACATCAGACTCAACACATTATTTTGAGAGAAAAGTACGAGATTCCAAACCTTCAGAGCATTAATAAACTCGTGAAACCTTCCCTTCCTTTCTCCCCTTGCTTCTCCTTCTGCTGGCCTCTTTTCCCCCTCACAACTAATGATGGACTGGAGGGAAGAGAGGAGACGGAAGGAGAGAGGAGGGGGGAAGTAGTGGAGCGTCTCAAAAGGGAAAGGTCTTTAAGAGAGGAAACGTTCTGTAACTTCGAGGAGTTTAGGCTACACGTTATATTTATAGTTGTTGTTATAGTTACAGTAGACTTGGGAGGATTTATAGAGTGGCTCTGTGATTCAGGCCAATAAGTACGAGATGGCTTGGGGTTTCGGAGAGAGAGAGAGAGAGAGAGAGAGAGAGAGAGAGAGAGAGAGAGAGAGAGAGAGAGAGAGAGAGAGAGAGAGAGTAACACACACTAAGCAATCCTCTTCCTCATACATATCAAAGTTCTTTCCTTTAAAATTCGCTTGCTTGCTTCCCCTTTGCTCTTTCCTCTTTACTCTTAACTTTATTGCTCCCCGGACCAAAGGAAGACCTAAGAGGAAGGGATGGGTGGAGAGGAGCCTTCTACTGTACTATATTACCATAAACAAACTATATACGCCAGCCAATACACACTGCACCATCAGCGTTATATTTAAACATTCTCTCTCTCTCTCTCTCTCTCTCTCTCTCTCTCTCTCTCTCTCTCTCTCTCTCTCTCTCTCTCTCTCTCTCTCTCTCTCTCTCTCTCTCTCACGGACCCTGATGTTAAATATAAGAAAGAAAGAAAGTAAGGAAGTAAGAAAAGTTTCATTTCAGAATACATACGTGCCATTTCCAGACAATTTATACTTATTACAACTTTGCTTATTTTCCTTAACGAGCTCCTGGGTACTGCATCTCCCTTCCCTGGCCAGGTGGACGGGGGAGGGGAGAGCCAAAGGGGTCAGGTGGGGGGTTGCACGTTTGACCTTCATCCGGCCGGCAAGCTCATGGTGGGGAATGAATGGGGGCTGGCAGACTAATGGGAATGTGGGTTACTAATGCGAGGTGAATAATGCTCGTGGGTACTGGTGTGGAAGGAAGAGGTGGTGTAGTGTTGTTGGTTTTGTATTGTGGTGTGTGTGTGTGTGTGTGTGTGTGTGTGTGTGTGTAATGTGGAGTGAGGAGAAGGAATGATGGTGTTTTTTTTTTCTTTTTCTTTTTTTATATAGTCAATGTGGAATGTCAGTTGTTGTTTTTTTAATGTGGGGTGGAGAATATTGATGTGGAGTGAAGGACGTGGGTTAGCAATGTGGTGTGATTTTGTAATGTGTAATGAAGAGAAGGGATTATGATGTGGATTTTTTCTTTTTTTTTTTTTTTATCGATGTGGAATGTTTTTTTTTTTTTTTTGTGGGGTGGAGAATAATGAGGTGGAATGAAGGGAAATGATAGTGAAGTGGGTTTTGCAATTAATGTGGAATTGTGTTGGTAATGTGGAATGAATGATACTGCCGTGGAGTGAATAATTAATAGGACTGTGTTTTTAATATGGAATGTGTGTTGGTGATGTGAAATAAGATAAAATTGTGTGGAATGAAGGAGCGATGACTAATATTGCGGATTTTAGAAGGACCAGAATATCCATTTGGTTTCACTTCCCCTAATAAACAAGAAAGAAAAACAAAAAAAAAACGAGAAAGGAAAACAATGTCCCTTAAACTATTCTTATTTTTCACTTTCATCCTACTTCCCCTGTTCCTCCTCATTTCCACTCATCTCCACTCATCTCCCCTGTACACGCTCACCACCACCACCACCACCAACCACCATCACCACCACCCTGAACTCGACTCCAAGGGCCTCCCCGAGATTCCAGTAGACGCTAGCAAGGTGTGGAGGAAATTACAGCCGCCACACAATAATGGGACGTGGCGTAACTTCATTTCGAGCGGCGAGGGAGAGGGGATGGGTAGAGGGGGGGGGCAGCCGTCGTGAAGTGCCGCCAGGGGTCTTATGATGCTTCATTTCCTTCGGCTCTACCTCCAGGGATTCCAACTGGGGGATGAGGTAAGCTGGCAAGGTCTTCGCCATTTGCCGTTTCCCTATAGTGAGGGGTTGGCGCCATGTACGAGTCTCCTCCAGTTGTTTCTGTCCCTTGCCTCTTCCTCTGTGACTTCAA
>NC_087184.1:9347719-9355219 GCF_035594125.1 Scylla paramamosain
GAGAGAGAGAGAGAGAGGGCGGGGGAAGAGTAAAGCCAACCAAAATTCCTCTATTGCACTTACAAGCTTCCCACGAACTAATAATAAGCCAAGGACGTGTGTGTGTGTGTGTGTGTGTGTGTGTGTGTGTGTGTGTGTGTGTGTGTGTGTGTGTGCATCTCCCACCACTTCCACGCAATAGGAAGCCCCTGCACGCCTCCTCCATGCCTCCCCTCCACGCCCTCCACTCCTCCCCTCCACGCCCTTCACTCCTCAAGGGTTCCTAGGCGCCCAGCAACTCCTCATCATCAACTCGTCAACTCCACTCCTTCCCTTTATCCCTTTGCCAACCATACAGTCTCCCACACTCTCCACCCTACTGTTCCTTCACCCACACTTCCTCGACCTGGCTTGTCTCTCTCTCTCCACACCTCCCCAATCTACTATACTCAACTTACCCTGTCATCATTCACATCTCCCCAGTTTAATCCATACTTCCCTTCACATCTCCCCAGGTTAGCCTATATCTCCCCACACCTTAGCTTACTGTATTCTCCCCTCCGCATCTCCCTTATCTACTGTATCCTCACCTCCACTACTGTATTCTCCCTTCCCCTACCTCCTCAACTTCACGTATTCTCTCTCCACATCTCCCAGATTCACCCTACCTCTCCTCACACCTATGAATCTTACTTATCTTCCCTACCATACCTTCCCCATTCCTCCCAGCTTCATCTTTTAGAGGTATTCCCCTTCCCAGGACCCCCACTACCTTTTCCTCCTACCCACGTCCCTCACCATCGCTTCCCCTCGCTCTCATCCTCACGCCAGGTCCACCTCACTCCTGCAAATGCTTTCACCTAATGGCGTTTCACGGTTAGGTTTGCAAAGGGACACCCACGCTTTCCTGTAGGAGGCGCTGCTGCAGAAGGAGGTGTAGGAGGAGGAGGAGGAGGAAGAGGAGGAGGAGGGTGGCTGACTGGCTGTGAAGGAGGAAGAGGAAGGGATATATTAGAGAAGCAAAAGCATCAGCGCGACAAGGAATACGTAGGAGGAGGAGGAGGAGGAGGAGGAGGATGACGACGAAGACGAGGAAGAAAATGAGGAGTAAAGGGAAGAGCGAAAGCGAGGAATAGAACGAAAACGAAGACAGGAACAGAATTGAGTTAAAGCAAGGGGGAAGAGGAAGAGGGTGAAAATGAGGAACAGGACGACGAGGATGAGAAAGAAGAGGACGAGGATGTTGGTGGAAATGAGGTGGTGGAAATAAATGAAGAGGTAGATGATGAGGACGATGAGAAGGATGAAAACGAGGAGGAGAAGGAGGAAGAAAATGAAGATGAAAATATAGACGAAATCGAAAATGGAAAATTAAGACGAAAACAAAGAAGAAGAGAATAAAGGCAAAAAATGAGGAGGAAGACAAAAATTAAGAGGGAAACAAAGAGGAAGATTGAAATAAAGATGAAGAGGAAGATGAAAAAAATAAGACGAAACCAAAGAGGAAGATGAAAATAAACACGAAAACGAAGAGAAGGACAGCGAGAACAAAATAGAGATAGAAACGAGAATAGAAACGAGAATAGAATAGCACAAGGACGAAAACAAATAATAACGAAAAGAAGGAAGAGAAGAAAATCGAAAACAAAAACGAAGAGGAAGAGGAAGACGAGGAGAAGTAGATATTTCAGAACGAAAGCGGAAATGTTGAGGACAAGGAAGAGAAAGATAAGAACGAGGGAAGAGAAGGAAGAGAAGAGAGAAGATGTGTTTGAAGAGGAGTAAAAAAGAGGGAAGGGACAAAAAACGGATGAATCATGCTTGAGGAAAAGAGAAATGAACACGTGATATATGGGAGGCAATGAGAAGGGAGAATAGATAAAAAGTCTTAAATATATGTACAGGAATATGAGAAGGGAGGGAAGAGGGATCGTGGTGAAAAGAAATATATAAAAAGATAGAAAAAATAAACAAGAGAGACAGAGAGAAATGTGAACGCCAAAAAAAAAAAAAAGGAAAAAAGAGACAGACGGAGAAAAAAAAGGTAACAAAACATGCAATCCGAATTTATGGACATGATTACAATTCTGCGGAAAAAAAATAGATCGTATATTCTCAAAAAAGTAAAAAAAAAAAAAAGGGGGGGCAAAAAAATAATAGTGAAGTAATAAGGAAGAAGTACAGAAGGGAGACGAAACATTACGGAACACTACACGGCTTCACGAAACACTTTATGAAACACTTCGCTTCATTTCACGCAAATTTATGGCGGTTTGGTTCACGACTCCTTGACACGACTGTAGGAGGGAGGGGAGGGGGAGGGAGGGGAGAGGGGGGAAGAGGAGAGACGGAAAGGGAGGGAGGGGAGGTCATGTGGGCTTAATTCAAGGTCAGGCAAGGTCATGTTATTGGGTCACGAATACACACACACACACACACACACACACACACACACACACACATGATGACAACATACATAATACATGATACATATTGCAACACATACACACAAGAGAAGATATTGCAACTGAAGGAGGAGGAGGAAGACGACGACGACGAAGAGGAGGAAGAAGAAAATAACGAAGAAGTAAGACCAAGGAAGGAGAAGGGAAGAGAAGGAAGAAAGCCACGATAAACGAAGATAGGAATAGGAAAAAGACAGATAACAGAGAGGGAGAGAGACGGAAAGGAAGTCAAAAGAAGAAAAAAGAGACAAGACACAAGGAGGAAGAAGAGGGAGAGAGAGACAGAGAGACAGACAGAGAAAGAGGAATCGAAAAGAAAAACAGAGATAGACAGAATGAAATTGAACAAAATGAAACTAAGAAAACAAGGAGAAGTCAAAGGGAAAATGGAAAGAATGGGAAGGAGGGGAGAAGAGCGAGTGGGAGGGAAGAGAAGAGAGAGGGGAGAGACACAGAGGGGAGATTGGAGCCTCGAGGGGAGTAACCAAGGTCACAGTGAGAGGGGAGAGATGCAAGACACGCACTCTCACACACATAGCAAGGAGATGGAATGGTAGGAGAGAGAGAGAGAGAGAGAGAGAGAGAGAGAGAGAGAGAGAGAGAGAGAGAGAGAGAGAGAGAGAGAGAGAGAGAGAGAGAGAGAGAGAGAGAGAGAAAGGTAGGTCATCGACATACGAAATATAGGCACGAAGTAAACCATGAGAAAAAGAAAGAAAGAAAAACAGTAAAAGAAAAAAAAATGAAGATAGAAACTGATCGTAGGAGAGAAAATATACTCAGAGAGAGAGAGAGAGAGAGAGAGAGAGAGAGAGAGAGAGAGAGAGAGAGAGAGAGAGAGAGAGAGAGAGAGAGAGAGAGCCACTGACCTCCAGTAACTAAAAAAAAATATATATATATAACAAAAACGGCCTATAAATTACGTAGAGATTTAATCAGGGACGAATTTTGAAATGATATAATTCTCTCTCTCTCTCTCTCTCTCTCTCTCTCTCTCTCTCTCTCTCTCTCTCTCTCTCTCTCTCTCTCTCTCTCTCTCTCTCTCTCTCTCTCTCTCCCTCTCCCTCAGTAACTTTACACCCTCCACGCAAGAGTTACTCAGGTGTAAGGTCGACATGACACACAGGAATACGTGTGTGTGTGTGTGTGTGTGTGTGTGTGTGTGTTTGTGGTGAGAGGACTTCATTTTAAGGGTGTCATTAGTTAGAAAGCACACACACACACACACACACACACACACACACACACACACACACACACACACACACACACACACACACACACACACACGAACATTGGCAGGTAGTAACTCTTAATTACATTTCATTACCTGTCTGGACTCGCAGGTAACTTGGACCCCACTTTGTATCAGAGAGAGAGAGAGAGAGAGAGAGAGAGAGAGAGAGAGAGAGAGAGAGAGAGAGAGAGAGAGAGAGAGAGAGAGAGAGAGAGAGAGAGAATATGCTCAACTCGTCTCACCACAAATCATTAAACATCACAACAATAGACAATTTATACCCTTCCAATTTACAACTTTGCGGCGCGAGTATATTGCCTTCTATATGACCTTATAATGCCGTCCCCAACACAGTAACCTCGTCATCATTTGTCTCGTCAGCACGCCCGCACATATTACTACCTTGCAATATCTTCCTGCGGTATTGTGTGGCCCCGTAACACCTTTGCGCGGCACCTCATTAGTGACCAATTAAAGAAAGGGACATTTGCTTCCGCCCCGTCGCCTTGTCAAGCATCGTAGTGTAGTTTTCAGTATCGACTTTCATTTACCGACGCGTAACTTTGCACTTCGTCTTGTCCTTCGCCATCGTTGTCGTGTTTGCCGAGTGTTGCGAATGTGATGTGTGTGTTTTCGTCTCTCTCTGTCTGTCTGTGTCGTGTTGTGTGTTTCTTCGTCTTTATTTGCGTTGGTGTGGTGGTGGTGGTGGTAGTGGTGGTGGTGTTTGTGTTTGTGTGTTTCTTTACCTTTGTGTTGTTACATTTCTTTGTGTGTGTGTGTGTGTGTGTGTGTGTGTGTGTGTGTGTGTGTGTGTGTGTGTGTGTGTGTGTGTGTGTGTGTGTTAGCAATTCTGTTCTGAAAAGAGTTACCTTCTGTTGTGTTGATGTGTTGCGTTATTAATACTTCTTCAAGAACAATGCGTGGCTGTACTGACCTGTAGGCGGTGCTGCTATCCGTGACGCTGAGGCCAGTCAACAAACTATTCCTTCTGCACCTCAAAGCCTGGCTAGTAAATTGATCGTTACACCTGTTACTGTTACCTGTGTGAGGGCGGCGGCTCGGTGGTGGGGTGTTTGTCAGCAACCCGCGAGTCAGTCAGTCTGGCACCAATTAAACGGAGATGAGCACAGCGGCACAGCATCATTCGTGTTGAGGCTTTAGTATTGTCGTGTGTGGCTGAGAGTTGCGGTGGTGGTGGTGGTGGTGGTGCAGGTAGAGGAACGAGGAGAAAGAGGAAGAGAAGAAGGGAAAGAGGAAGAGAAGAAAAAAAAAAAGAGGGAGAGGAAGAGAGTGTTATTATAAAGAAATATGAACAAGGAATAGAAAAAAAAATTTACATACAAAAGGAAGGGCAGCAGCAGACTTATTGGCTCTTATGAGGCTGTTAATGATAAAAAAAATAAGTAAACGGGAAGAACCAGCAGCAACAGACTTCTTGGCTATTACGAGGCGTAAGTGATAAGGAACTCTGTCTCTTTTAAAGTAGAAGATGCAGAATAAATGATAAAACCTGGAAGAGAAGATGAAATAGGATGGAGCAGGAGAAGGAAGAGGAGGAAGAGGGAGAAGAAGAAAAGGAGTAGGTGATGGTAGTGGTAGTAGTGGTGGCGCTGATTGTAGTGGTGGCGCTGGTGGTGGTGGTCGTGGTAGGTAGTGGTAGTGGAAAGTGTCACTACTGAGTTTCCTGTTTGTTTCCCTTCCGTGCCTCCCTTTCTGCCTCACTCCTGGACGTTGCCTGGTCCTCTCTATTCATCTTTCTTACGGTGCCTAATCCTGCACCAGCCAGTCTAAACCCAAACTGCCCAGCCATGCCTCACGCCCACACCCACATTCCCCAACACGCCCTCACACGCCCGCCACGCTCTCGCCCATACGGAAACACACAGGAGGGAAAGTAATAGACGGTGAGGTGCGAGAGGGACAGAGAGAGGCCGTTGCGTTTTGTTTGTGAAGGTGTGGTGCTTAGTTAGGTTAGGTTGGGTTAGGTTAGGTTAGGTTAAGTGTGTTTGGTTAAGGTTAGGATAGGTTAGTTTAGCTTTGGTTTGGTCAGGTTAGGTTAGGTTAGTTAAATTTGTTGGGTTAAGTTAGATTAGGTTAAGTGTATTACGTTAGGTTAGGTTGTGCGTTAGGTTCAGGTTAGGTTAGGTTTCGTTTGGTTAGTTGGGTGAGGCTAAGTTAGTTAGGTGAGGTTAAGTGGCCAGATAAGATATCCAAGTTTAGGTTAGGATGCTGTTTATCTTGCAGGTCTTGTGGCAGTAGCTAAAGGTAGGTAAGGCAAAGGATGAGTTAAGGTCCCTAAGATTACAATTGTTTTGATGGTTACGTTAAGTTAGGTTAGGTTATGAAACTGTTTGGTATGCATGTTGCCTCTCGTGGTAGCAGCTGGAGGGTGGAAAGGGTAAAGGATGAGGTAGGCTCACTAAGTTTGCAAGTGTTCCGGTGGTTAGATTGTTAGGTTAGGATAGTGATTATAGGTTAGGTTAAGTTTGGTTAGATTAGATTAAATTATCTTAGATTTGGAATATTGCCTGTAGTGGAGTGGAAAGGTCAGAGGATGAAGGTTCACTGAGTTTGCAAGTGTTCCGGTGGTTAGACTAATTAATTTAGGTTAAGTTAGCGATAGATTAGATTATGTTATGTTTGGAATATTGCCTGTAGTGGAGCTGCCTGTAGTGGAGTGGAAAGGTCAGAGAATAAAGAAGGTTCACTGAGTTTGCAAGTGTTCTGGTGGTGGTTCAAGTCGGCAGTAGGTTCTGGCACTGCTTACAATCAAGTTTTAAGTGGGTGTGGTGAGTTTTAAAGAGAACGTTTGGCCACCGCGGCAAGTTTCCTATCGCCGGGAGGTTTGTACGCGAGTTTCAAAGGGAGCTCGAAACTTGTTTCTACTTTTTACGCGTTTTTTTTCTTTTTTCTTTTTACTTTTTTTCAACTTGACGGTGAATGTGGTAAAGGTTTGGATATCTTTCCCGTCCACCGCTTGAGGGTAATGAAGTTTCTGTTACTGGCGATCAAAGGAAAGAAACTGACAAGGGAGACTTTATTTAATATTCAGTATTTTGGCTCGGATTTCTTGACTTGTTTTCTTGTTTTCCAGAATTCTGCGAGTTTGGTCTGGATGCAAGAAATGGTGGAGATAAGGCTACTGTGTGTGTGTGTGTGTGTGTGTGTGTGGGTGGGTGGGTGGGTGGGTGGGTGGTTGGATGGGTGGGTGTGTGTGTGTTCATTCTATTTATTGTGTCATAAATTCGGGGGAAGGAGTTGACAATGAAGTGAGAAACAATTAGATTAATTTTAGTATCTTGTCGTGACCAGTTTGATTAACTCCGTGTTGTGTGTGTGTGTGTGTGTGTGTGTGTGTGTGTGTGTGTGTGTGTGTGTGTGTGTGTGTGTGTGTGTGTGTGTGTGTGTGTGTGTTTGAAGAGAGAGAGAGAGAGAGAGAGAGAGAGAGAGAGAGAGAGAGAGAGAGAGAGAGAGAGAGAGAGAAACGAATACAAAAATTAAATATCTTACTAACACACAAACAGACACATGCAGAAACAGAAACGACGACAGAGACAAACAAACAGAAAGAAAAACAAACAAACAAACAAAAATAAACCAAACTTTAAATCAAAAGAAAAAAAAATTACACTAATTTCTCACGAACTTTCAAATAAACATCAGAACCAAGATGAAATTATTATCCTTGACTGTGACCTCACTTGATCCACCTTGACCTGGCGAGACCTGACCTTAGGAACAGGCACTGAAAGGTCCTTAGACGAGGAGAGATAAGAGGAGAAGGAGAAGGAGGAGGAGGAAGAGGAGGAAGTCTTATTAAAG
>NC_087184.1:9357719-9395219 GCF_035594125.1 Scylla paramamosain
TTCACTCTTCCTTAATCCACTTTTATCTCCTCTTCTCCCCTTCCCTTCTTCCATTGTCTTCCTCTTCCCCTTCCTTCTTCCCTCTTCCTTCTCCTCCTCCTCCTGCTCCTCTTCTTCTTCTTCATCCAACTTTAGCTTTCAGGAAATACCCGCATCGTCTTTTTACTCCTTTCCTTATTCCCCTTTATCCCTTCTTTTACGATCCCCTTTACCTCCTCCTCCTCCTCCTCCTCCTCCTCCTCCTCCTCCTCCTCCTCCTCCTCCTCCTCCTCCTCCATGTATTCTTCCTCTTCTGAAAATACTATGCTTCCCCTTCAATATCTCCCCTTTATCCTGTCTTTTCCCTATTCTTTCCTTTCCTTCCCCTTCTCCTCTTCCTCCCTTCTCCCTTCCCATTTCTTTTCCTCCATACTCCCCCATTTTTCCTCAGTGTCCCCTCCTCTCACTCATCTTTTTCCTCTTCATCCCCTTTGTTTTCCCTATTGTACTCACGGAGGTCCCCATTTTTCCTCCTTATTCTCTTCTCTCACCCCTTTTTTTCCCCCTTGTCTCTTCTCTTACCCATCCCTTCCCTCTTTTTTTCCTCCTTCATCCTCACCGATCTCTTTTTTTTTCCTTTATATCCTTCTCTTATTCATATTTCCACTTCATCCCATTTCCTTTTCCCCTCTGTCACCTTCTCTTCCCCGTTTTTTTCCCCTACCCTTTCAATATTGTAACGTTTTTCCCCTTTTTTTAATGAATCAGTCCCTTTTTTTTCCTCTGTTTTTCCCCTTCATCCTCCTCCTTTTCTCTTTTCTTTTCATTTTATCCCTTTCTCGCTTCTTTCCTTCCCCATCATACTCACCGAACGCCCCTTCAGGTTGGCCACTCGGCAGGGCAGGGTCGCCAACCTTCCCGCAGTCACGGAGATGTTGGTTGGCAGCCCTGGGAGGAGGTGAGGGCCTCGCCGAGGTGGTCCGTTGCGATCCGCTTCCTCCTTCCAGTCTGTCTGCTCCTTCCAGCCTGTGCGAGAGAGGGGGAGGGAGAGGGAGAGGTTAAAGTGTGAGAGGAAAATGTGGAGATGCAAAAAATGGAAGAAAGGAGAGAAGGAAAAGTGGATTGTGGCTTCAGATGGATGAATTATTGGTGTGTGTGTGTGTGTGTGTGTGTGTGTGTGTGTGTGTGTGTGTGTGTGTGTGTGTGTGTGTGTGTGTGGAATTTTTTTGGTACGTGTGTGTTACTCGCAATATATCCTCTCTCTCTCTCTCTCTCTCTCTCTCTCTCTCTCTCTCTCTCTCTCTCTCTCTCTCTCTCTCTCTCTCTCTCTCTCTCTCTCTCTCTCTCTCTCTCTCTCTTTGAAGGAAGCCATTGTTTTTGTTTATTCTCCTTTCTTCTTCTCCTTACTTTCATTTTCCAATACTTCTTTTCTCTCCCAATCAACCAGCCTCAGTCTCTCTCTCTCTCTCTCTCTCTCTCATCTCTCTCTCTCTCTCTCTCTCTCTCTCTCTCTCTCTCTCTCTCTCTCTCTCTCTCTCTCTCTCTCTCTCTCTCTCTCTCTCTCTCTCTCTCTCTCTCTCTCTCTCTCTCTCGTCGTCGTCACCATCTATAACCTTCCCGTACCTTCCTGCCTCTTGATCCTTCCTTGACAGTGAGCAACCATCTGAGACCCCAAGCCAATACTCCAAAGCCTCCCTACACACACACACACACACACACACACACACACACACACACACACACACACACACACACACACACACACACACACACACACACACACACACACACACACACACACGGCTACTCTTCAATAACTGCGGGTTCAATCTTCTGTTAGAGACCGAGATTGTTGTTGCTGTGTTCGTTATTGGTGTTGGTGTTGGTGGTTATATTGGTTGATGTTGGTAGTGCTGGTGATGGTGGTGTTTGTGGCTGTGGTTGTTGTTTTTTTTTTCCTTTGTTTTGGTTGTGGATGATGATGTTTCAGTAGTAGTAGCTGTAGTAGTAGTAGTAGCAGCAATAGCGGTACCTGTGTAAGTAGCATTTACTGTCATAATATTAATACTAGGAGCATCATTAGTAGCAGTGACAGTGCTATTCTCATAACAAGTAATAATAGTTACAGCACCAACATTTACATAACCCTGCACACGTCCACGCCACGCTGAGGCATCACACGCGTCCCTCAGCCCCCCAGTGCTCAGGTGTTGTCAGTACCAGTGGGTGCTCTCAAAGGGTTGTCAAAACGTGAATTCTTGTTGAACATTACCAATAACCTTGACCTCATCGCTCAGGTCATTAAAGGTCTCGTGTGTGTGTGTGTGTGTGTGTGTGTGTGTGTGTGTGTGTGTGTGTGTGTATTTGTTTATCAGTTTTTTTTTTCTATTTTTTTCTGTATAGTTTAGCTTTAATATTCCGTGTGGTGATAATTTTAGTTTATCTTATTATATCAATGTTTAAGTTTGTGAATAAATTATTTAATCTTAGCTAATCTGGTGCCTGTGTGTGTGTGTGTGTGTGTGTGTGTGTGTGTGTGTGTGTGTGTGTGTGTGTGTGTGTGTGTGTGTGTGTGTGTGTGTGTGTGTCGCTGCAGCCACCTTCACGTGTTCCTGTTTCCCGCTCCCTCTCTATCATTCCAGCTTTTATTTCCTGTTCCCTGTATAACTCTCAGTCTGCATTTCTATTCCCTTTAAATCACTCACTGCGAATCCTGTTTTCTTTTCTGTCCCTGCTGCTGTGTAACGGGGTGTTCGGCACGGTCGGGATCCAAAAGATGGCGGATTCCTGCTGTTGCTTTGATTTTGTGTTGAGTCTAAACGTTGTCCAATGTATAGCCTTTTAAGTTGGTGTGTTGGTGTTAGTTGGCATCGTTTGGTTCAATGTTTGATGTTTTTTTTATTGTTATTATCTAGTTAGTTGATTGCTGTAATTTCTTTTGTTGTGTCCTTTCTTTGATGTTAATAGTATTCATATATGTTTAATTATGAACGCTAACCAATGTGTAAAATCTCTCATATTGTTCTTATGTTGAGGGAATTATGCAGTTTATTTCATTGTGTACACTGACTAATTAGCATTCTTGTTATACTTTTTAGCTGGTTGTTATACTTTTTAGCTGGTTGTTGACTTCAGTTTATATAGATTTCATAAATAGTAAAGTAAATAATAAACATTTTTCTGGAATAGATTTGTCTTGTTTAAGTTTTCAGACATGTTCGGGTAAGACAGTATGTTGAAAAAAAAATGCGTTCGTAAATTTTGTTCATGTCACTGCGGTGTTTTGATTTATGAAGAAAGTATTCGCGTGTATTCTGTTAAATCTTTAAAATATTCGTGTTTGTACTACTAAATTAGTATTAAAATATTCGCGCGTGTATTATTAGATTATTAAAATGTCCGCGTGTGTACTACTAAATTATTTGAATATTCGTGTCTGCTATAGAATTATTAAAGCAATCGCGTGTGTACTATTAAACTATCAAAATATTTGCTTGTATATTATGTATTAAAGTATTCACGTATGTGCTGCAGGTCATCCTCGCCAGCACCAGTATGTAGTGTGTAAGAAATTCACGTGCGAGGCAGCGTCAGGCAAAGGTAGCGGTGTCCTGAGGCTCGCGCTGCTCAGGACGTGAATAACTGCAGCAGCCTCCTGAGGGGCGCCGCGCGTTTGGTACGGGGGGAGAGGGAGAGGGAAGAGCCGCAGCCAAAGATCATGGTGGTGCAGGACGCTTCTTGTTTCCAGTCTCTTTAGCACTCTGGTGTTACTGTCTGATATTACTGGGCTTCGCTTCCAGACCCTGTGTGGAAATTGCGTTAAGTGTCCCGGTAAGTGTCGTGGGAGGCTGCCTGGCCCGCATGGCTTTCATGTTTCCTCTCGTGATCTTCTGCCAGACTCCGCGCCAACCGTCACACTTGAAGCGAAGGAGAGTTTTATTGGTTACTTTCTCGTGTCTCGTGCCTTCCTGCCAAACCTGAACCCTTAAGTATGAAGGAAAGGAAAATCTTATTGTTCACTCTGTCATATGAACTGTATAATGTCAATTGGTTTTTATTCTGTCAGGGTATTAACTGCTGAAATTCTTAAGAAACTATATTATTTTTTTTTAAAGAAAGAAGTGGATAACAAAGCGTGCCAAACAGGAGTACACATTTGTTCTCCTTTTTACTTCCAATTACCAATGGAAAAATGTACCAATGGAAAAATGTACCAGTCTGTTATGAGAACCACATCACATCATCCCATTTTCTGTGACTAATAATTCATTTACCACACCACCCGTAACCAATTCACAACAACACACAGTGTCCGAACTTTCTAAAACCTTTAAATTTTAGTCAGAATAGAAAAAAAAATCGCTTGATATTGTAACAGATGAGGCACTCCGAATAACTTTTAACACAAGACTATGAAAAAAAAAAACCACTAAACTTAATAAAATATCGTATTAGCATCCGGAATATAAAGAAAAACAAGTTACACTACAGAAGGAATAACTTTTAAAACTCGGTGCACATTTCCATTCTCATCCCCTTCCACACCATCCATATTTCCTGCATTGCTCTCCGTCCCTTCCCTTCCCTCTCAATGCACCTGTGAATACGCGGCCCTCACCTGTGTAATCCCTCACACCCAGCCTGCATACCCCCGTGCCTGTAACTACTGTAATCCAACTTTACTCCGTCCCCGCCACTCATCCTTCCACATATAATCTACCTGCCTCTATATTCCCCACCATTTACCTGTCTCGCCTTTTGTCCCCCTTCCTTTATTCCCTCCCCTTCATCTCTCTCCCCCCGCTGTCCCCTCCGTGCGGCGTCCGAGGAGACACGAAATGGGTTTAGTGGAGTCATGCGAGGCTCCTGCAGCTCGCCAGACAAGGTAAGGGATGTCCTCAGTGGCCTGAATTTTGCAAGTCTCTGTGCAATGCTAGAAAAGTCCAGGGTGTGAGTGTCTGTGTGTGTGTGTGTGTGTGTGTGTGTGTGTGTGTGCGTGTGTGTGTGTGTGTGTGTGTGTCCTTTCAGTGACCTCTCCTGGCCCTACCTGATCTTATCTTTCTTTCTTTCTTTCTGGGTTTCCCTTTCGTTTTCTTTTTTTTTTTCTTTTCTTTGTGTGTGTTTGTTGTTTATTACTGTTTTTGATGGTGGTCAAGGTGGTGGTGGTGGTGATGGTGGTGGTGTAATATGAAGGACAAGAGTGACTGGAGAAAGTTATGATTACTTTACAGCACCAGGTTTCGAGTCTCAGCTGACAGAGTACTGTGATTATTATTATTATTATTATTATTATTATTTTTGTTATTATTATTATTATTATTATTATTATTATTATTATTATTATTATTATTATTATTATTATTATTATTATTATTATCGTGAGGACATTGTGAAGAGTTGTGGAAGGTGGTGAAGGAAACACGGGTTGGGTTTCTTTCACTATTTTCCACATTATTATTATTAATTTTATCAGCAGCAGCAGCAGCAGCATCATCAGAATCACCACGACCACCACCACCACCACCACCACCACCACCACCACCACCACCACCACCACCACCACTACTACTACTACTACTACTACTACTACTACTACTACTACTACCACTACCACTACTACTACTACATAATCACTGCCCACATCGCGGCATCCCAGTATCGTGGTAGGGGGAGGGACTCATTACGGAGGTTCAGTACTAACTTAAAGAGACTGTTTGAATAGCCTGTAACACCTGTGGCGAGAGAGAGAGAGAGAGAGAGAGAGAGAGAGAGAGAGAGAGAGAGAGAGAGAGAGAGAGAGAGAGAGAGAGAGAGAGAGAGAGAGAGAGAGAGAGAGAGAGAGAATTACATTTAAACAACCATGTGGCAAAATCTTCCCCAAAACTTGGTTGATTAACTCAATTTTAATATTTTCTCCAAAGCTTTTTTTTTTTTTTTTAGAACCAAAGATTAAATTAACGTTATCTTAACATCTGTGTAACCTTTACTTTCCTAAACACACTATTAACATTTTCACTCCTACTTGGCACAACTTTCTCTGTCACTAACCACTCTGCTGCACTTCTTATTTTGTTGTCATCCCCAATCATTATACAAAACTAGAAACTGCAAAATCTGTTCTTTTCAATCCCCTTCTATCCTGTACGTGTTTTGCAAAAATTTTAAATATTTCTTACATTGTTCATAGTGCTGTGAATATTTGCTTATCACAGTGAAAGAGTTAAGATAGACAAATAAAGGAATAGATAAAATAAAGGATTAGTTAAAGTCGTGTAGTGTTGCAAGCCTTAACCTCAATTGCCCTCAGAACACTGTGGAACATTTTGAAACACTTGGCATACTTCGATGGTTTCAATGGCACTGTTACCTTGTCTCCTCTGTTCCCGCGTCTTCTCAATCACCCCTCGCTGACGTCAAAGTCTCGCCCTGACGTCAGCTGTCCCAATAATAGTATTGTTGTTGCCTGTTGTTGGTGTTGTTGTTGTTGTTGTTGTTGTTGTTGTTGTTAGTGGTGGTGGTGGTGGTGGTGGTGTTTGTGTTGGTGTTATTGGTGGTGGTGTTTGTGTTGGTGTTATTGGCAGTGGTGTTTGTGTTGGTGGTGCTCGTGATGGCGGTGGGTGGTGGTGGTGGTGATGGTTTTGCCGTTGCTCTTTTTGTTCTATTTCTTGTTCAGATTTATTTAATATTTTTCTCGCTTTTTTCTTGTTATTTACTAATTTGTTTCTAGTCTATTTTTTACATTTTTCTTCTTTTCTTTTCTTTTATTTTCTTCTTCTTCTTCTTCATTCTTCATTATTATTATTATTATTATTATTATTATTATTATTATTATTATTATTATTATTATTATTATTATTATTATTATTATTATCATTATTATTTCCAGTATTATTTCCATTTGTTATTATTTCCCCTTTTTATATTTTTCTTCTCCCTTCCTAATTGTTATAATTCTAATTTTTTTTATACCTTTTATTCTCCCTTCCTTGTCGTTATAATTACTATTAGTATTATCATTCTTTTGCTATTGTTGCTGCCCATGTTGTTGTTGTTGTTGCAGCTGCTGTTATTACTATTATTACTACTACCATTACGTACCACAAAACTTTACACTACTGGAAACACTCAACCTCTACCCCCTAAAACACATGAGCATATAAACACACAAACACGCAAACACCCGTCACATCACCTGTTGACAAGAATCACACAGGTGCTACCAATTTGACGGACCCTTAACCACAAACACCAGAGAAAAGTAATTAATAAAACCAATAATGATAATAATAATAACTTGTTTTTCCTCTTAAACGCTCGCTTAATTTTTGCAATCTTTTCCTTCCTCAACTTTTTTGTCCTCAGGGAAGTTTTATGTCCGCCGGTCGGTCTGTCCTCGCCCTGAGCGTCTCGGTGGGTCCTTGTGAAACTTTGGCCACGATAATGAAGCAGAAGACAGGGGAAGTTGTTACATGCAAGTTATTCCTGGAGAGAGAGAGAGAGAGAGAGAGAGAGGAGAGGAGAGAGAGAGAGAGAGAGGAGAGAGAGAGAGAGAGAGAGAGAGGAGGAGAGAGAGAGAGAGAGAGAGAGAGTTGTTCCATTAAGCTAACTTACTCAAGTACTCATAACTGTTCCTTTACCTTTACTCTCTGACCCAGGAGCAAACTTCAGGTGAGAGAGAGAGAGAGAGAGAGAGAGAGAGAGAGAGAGAGAGAGAGAGAGAGAGAGAGAGAGAGAGAGAGAGAGAGAGAGAGAGAGAGAGGGCGTCAGGTGGAAGGCTCAGGTGATAATGGCAGCAGGTGAGATAGAAAGGCTCAAGTCAAAGTACAAAAGTCCAGGTAAGAGTGAAAGGATGGTTAAGATTTATTAAGGTTCAGGTGAAAGTGGAAGGTTCGGAGAGTTCAGGTGAGGGTAGAGGGAGGGTTCAGGTGAGAGCGGTAATTGGGCCGACATGCAGGCAGTTCAGGTGGCCTCGCTGGCCTGGCTCGGGGCGGAAACACGGGCGTGGAGAAAACTTTTGTGGAGCGGCGGAAAAGTATAGGAATGATCGGGCCCTGGCTTGTGTTTCCTGAGAGAGAGAGAGAGAGAGAGAGAGAGAGAGAGAGAGAGAGAGAGAGAGAGAGAGAGAGAGAGAGAGAGAGAGAGAGAGAGAGAGAGGACTCATAGTAAACCATAATTTCTTTGTTAATTTTTTTAAGAAATCCATAAAAGCAAACATCATGCTTTATTTTACTTTTTTTACGCAATTTTTCTTCATAATATCTCTTCGAAATTTTCCATCACGTTAGGTTAGATCCTCAGGTAACACTCCACACCCAAACACATCTTATATTTCTCTTATCCCAGTCATGAAACAGTAATACCTTTGACCACCGTGGAGAAAAAAAAACAGATGAAAAGTCTCGTTGCGTCGTTGTGTCAGTCAGGCTTTGAGTGACGACTGGGACGCGTGGAGAGAATCATGCAAATGTTTTGTTAGAATGGTACAGGAATTCCCACGCCCGCTGACATCTTGGAACGGTTAGCTTACATTCGCTGCTGTTTTCGTTATTTTATTTTATTTTATTTATTTATTTCTTTTAGATATCTTCTTTATGTGTACATTTTATATTCTTCTTTATGTGCTTATATTTGCTTCTTTTGTTTTTTCTTTTGTTTTTCCCATTTTTTTTTTTTTTGACTTCTTTTATTCTTTATTTCATCTACACTGTCTTCCCTTTTCTTCTTCTTTGCTTGTTTACATACGCTTCTCTTTTCGTCTTTCATTTTTTTATACTTTTCTTTTTCCTCTTTCTTTGCTTACATTTGCTTCTTTTTTCCTTTTTTCTGTGTTTTTTGAAGACAGTTTTCTTTATTCTGTCTACGTTTTCTTTCCTATTTCTTTCCTTCTTTGTCCTCTTCTCTTGGGGTTTGTTTGTCTCGTTCTTTCTCTGTGTATTTATTCCGTGTTATTTTTTTCTTGTATTTTTGTTTGTGTTTTCATGTTTGCGTGTGGTTGGAATTGTGTTTACATGTGTGTGTGTGTGTGTGTGTGTGTGTGTGTGTGTGTGTGTGTGTGTGTGTGTGTGTGTGCATGGTAGGTGTGTTTCTTTCCTGATTCAGAAAAATTCAATGCATAATCACACACACACACACACACACACACACACCACACACACACACACACACACACACACACACACACACACACACACACACACACACACACACACACACACACCTTCAACACCCACTCCCAGGTGAAGGAAAATTGCCTTATACCTCCCGGGCACAAAAGAATGCTGACAAGAGAAGAATCCTTTTGTCATGTTGTATTGTCCAACACAGACAGGCCTGGATCCCATTAAAAGTCTTCAAAGAGGGCTTTCTCATCTACTTGTGATGCTGTGTTGAGTTTCCAAATTCCACTTACTAATGCGTGGGTGAACTTATGGAGAAATCTAGGAGGAAAAAAGTTTACTGTTTGTAGGTGGACTTACGTAGAATTATGGGATGGGGGAAGGAAAGTTTACTGTGAGTGGGTGGACTTCAGTAGAATTCTTTTTGGGGAAAAAAAAAGTTTACTGTGCGTGGGTGAACTTTCGTAGAATTCAGAAAAGAAAATAATGTGTTTACAGGGGCTTTGTTGAGAAGATTATTAGTGTAGTAGTATCATGAATAAAAAAAATGTTGGAAGTGGACTGAGAGAATAAGAATGGAATCAAGAAAATGTACATATACAGTACTGGTCGATCGAAAAAAAAAAAGGGGTCACTGTAGAGTTAAGGGAAATGTCGATGTAGAAAATTATAAAGTCAAATGTAATGTTTGTGAAATCGAGAATAAAAAAAATAGTAATAGGCAAGATAGGAAAAGTGCAGCGCAGTTTGGAAGGTAACACATGTACGGGCAGCTTAATCGTGTTAGAAGATGAAATGATAAACGGTGTAGTAAAGTTGTAGGATGTTAGTGATAATTAAAGAACAGAGTAATACTGGGAAAGTATTTAAAAGGAAATTAGAAAGTTTAACGAAACGAAATCAAATAAAAGCTAAATATAGAAAAAAATATTAATCTTTGAAACATAAAATAAAGTAAATGGTGAATAAATAAACTAAATAATGAATAGATTAAGTTAATAGTGAAGTAAATATACAGAAATAAAATATAACAAAAATCAAGGAAAATTATGTAAAAATAAAGCTAATTAAACTCCTGAAGGTTATGTAGAAAAGTAAAAAAAGGATAAATAGAAGAAAAGATGGCAGTTATTAATTAAAAGCCCCTAAACTTAATAAAGCCAAGCTAAAATGAAGGTAAAGCAGATCACATAGCGGCTTGTGTCTTTGTTGCATAGAAAAGAAAGGATTAATGTTAAGTTAAGCTGGGGTGAATTAGGAAAGAAAACAAAAACAAACTCATTAAAGCCCGTAAAGAGGAATAAAGCCAAAGTAAAGCCGAGGTAAAACAGCTTAGTATGATGGCTCGTCCCTGTTGCATACAAAAATAAAAATAGAAATAATGTACTTAACCAAAGAAAACATTAATTAAAGCCAGGAAAGGTAAAGCGAAGGTAAAGCAGCTCATTATGACTGCTGGTGTCGCTGGTGTATAAAATAATATAAAAATTACTTCGAAAATAAAACCAGTACTAATTAAAGCCCTCAAGGTAATAAGGCAAAAGTTATAAAGCTAAGGTAAAGCCATAGTAAAGCTGCTCACTGAGTTGTATCCATGTTGCATAAGAATAAAAGTAAAAACAGTCAACTTAACCAAAGAAAACAAATGCTCATTAAACTCTTAAAGATGATAAAGCCAAGATAAAGCGAAAGTAAAGTCCCTCACTATGACGGCTGGTGCCCCTGTTGCATAGAAAAGAAATAGAATAATGTTAGTAAAGACAACGTTCATTAAAGCGCCTGAAGGTAGTGAAACCAAAATAAAGCGAAAGTAAAGCTCACTATGACGGGTGGTGTCCCTGTTGCCGCCTCGCTGAGCTAAGGGAGGACGCCGCCCCTTCTTCCCTCCCCAGCCAATTCAGTGTTTTTCTCCCTTCCCGCCCCCGTTTTCTTTTCTAATTTCCTTTTGGGATGGAGTTTGCTGATATCGGTCCAGCTCAACACCCAGCATTCCTTGTCACGGCCATTCCATACCATTCCTCTTACTCCAGGAGGGTTTGGAGGAGGGGGAAGGGGGAAGGGGTGATGTGTGTGTGTGTGTGTGTGTGTGTGTGTGTGTGTGTGTGTGTGTGTGTGTGTGTGTTTGTGTTTGTGTGTGAGTGAGTTGGTGAGTGGGTTGCGAGGGCTACGTCTCTCTCTCTCTCTCTCTCTCTCTCTCTCTCTCTCTCTCTCTCTCTCTCTCTCTCTCTCTCTCTCTCTCTCTCTCTCTCTCTCTCTCTCTCTCTCTCCCAGATCCTCTTTATGGGTCAGCCTCTTCTTATCAGTCTCCATATCATGATTTGGGCTGAATCTGCCTTCTTATAGAAACTGCCTCCCCTACAACAACAATAATAATAATAATAATAATAATAATAATAATAATAATAATAATATCTTTTTTGGGGTTTGGTATTCCCATTTGTTTTCGTTCAGTGTCCAGTATAACTCTCTCTCTCTCTCTCTCTCTCTCTCTCTCTCTCTCTCTCTCTCTCTCTCTCTCTCTCTCTCTCTCTCTCTCTCTCTCTCTCTCTCTCTCTCTCATCCTTTACTTTCCAACCCATGTTCGTGAGTCACATGAAAATAAAACAAAAGAAAAAAAGGACGTAAAAAACACCTTACAACAGCGGAGTGTACACGAGTATAGGTAATAATTGACCTTTGCTACCTGTCCGTCCCGTTTTCCCATTTTCTATGTCAACACTAAGCCAGCGCGGAGGGGAAACTAAACAAGAGTTACGATGGGGGCTTAGTAGTGGAAAGAAAAATTGTACGTATGAGTATGTGGTAGTTGGTTAGGGTCAGAAAAAGGGAGATTGAGTGCACAAGGTTGTAATGGGTGGGAAGGAGAGAAGGATAAATGGGGATGTTAAAAGGGAAGTGATTGGGAAATGAATGGAGAAATGGAGGGTAATTGGACGAGTGATAGAATAACAAAATAAAAGGAGGAATAGTAAATGGAATAAATATGGGATGTTAAATGGATGATAGTACAGGATAAGTGGAGCGATAGCATAACAGAATATGATGAAAATTGTTTGTGAATAAATAGAGGAGAATATACAAGTACAATGTAGAATAATTGGAGTAATGGTAGAATAACAGAATAAAAGAAGGAATAGTATGTAGGATGAAAAGAGTGTATAACGATAACGAAAGACAATCATAGGAGAAATTAATAATAGGAAGGATAATTGTAGTATAGTGACAGAAGGAAAATTAAAGGAAACAGTAAATATTCCAGCTGCAAGAAGCCGTCAGGACTACACGTGGCAGTCCTTACATGAAACATATATATATATATATACCTATTTTGACGTATACCCACCATCCATAAATTTGTCTAATCCTCTTTTAAACCTCCCTAATGACTCGGCACTAACAACCTGATTAGAGTCCATTCCATTCATCTAATTAATGACAGGATGGTGATAAAGTGATATGCAGAAAAGCTAAAGAAAACTGAAGAGAAAAGAGGAGAAATAAGAGAAGTGATGGATTTATTTTACTAACGAAGAGAATGCATAAGACAAATAAGGAGAATGAGCATAAGATGAACTAGAGGTATAATAAAAGAGAAGGATGATGCAAGGAGGAATGAAGGAAAGTAAAGGAGAGAGAGAGAGAGAGAGAGAGAGAGAGAGAGAGAGAGAGAGAGAGAGAGAGAGAGAGAGAGAGAGAGAGAGAGAGAGAGAGAGAGAGAAGGGAGATGAACAACAAGAGACAAGGATAAGAGGAAGGATATGGATATGCATGATGATAGATGCAAGTGGAATTAAAGAGAATGATGATAGACGGAGAGATGAAGGAGAGTAAATGAACGAGAAGGGATGCAGCGTGGTAGGAGGAATAAAGGAGAGGAAGATGAGAGGAAAAGGGAGAGAGAGAGAGAGAGAGAGAGAGAGAGAGAGAGAGAGAGAGAGAGAGAGAGAGAGAGAGAGAGAGAGAGAGAGAGAGAGAGAGAGAGAGAGAGAAAACACAGAGGAGCAGAGGAAGTAATATATTGTCTGCAGGTAAATTAAGAGACTAGAAAAATATAAAAAAAAAAAAATAGAAAAAAGTCACCATTTAAAAGCGAAACTAAAATTAAGCGCTGGCAGAATTCTTAATGTCCTGATAAATGGAGATGACGAGTCAGCAAAGAAAAGATGACTCAAAGAAAAAAATAGGAAGAAAAACTAATTCCGAAAAATGACATTCTCTTCGCCTTTTTCTTTTATCGTTCCTCCTCCTCCTCTTCCTCCTCCTCCTCCTCCTCTTCCTCCTCCTCCTCCTCCTCCTCCTCCTCCTCCTCCTCCTCCTCCTCCTCCTCCTCCTCAGGCATAATTCACTTGTTTCTGAGTCGTCTAATGAATCGTTAATGAATTAAAGGTAAAAACTGAGAGAGAAAGCATTTGACCTCAAACACGAGAGAGAGAGAGAGAGAGAGAGAGAGAGAGAGAGAGAGAGAGAGAGAGAGAGAGAGAGAGAGAGAGAGAGAGAGAGGAAGCCACTAAGATACAATGGCATAGATAGGGAGATGGAAAGAGGGAGAGAAGGGTGAGGGGAGAAGGGAGAAGGATGATTTAAAGAGAAAACGTAGATGGCTATAGAGAGGGAGGGAGGGAGGCAGGCAGGAAGGGAGGGAGATAGAGAAGGTAGAAGAAGTAGTAGGGAAGCTCGCTGACGTAGAGAGACCCGAGCATTTCTGGTGAGGAAAGAGAAAAGGCTCAGAATGGCGATGCAACTTTTGATGAAGGTTCAGACCGGGCGAGGGTTCCTGTTAAAATGGCTTCACTTGGGTTCACTTCGGTTCACTGGGGTTCACTTGCTGGCCACTCGCAACCCATCCCCGAGAGAAAAGGCGGGATTGGAGATGAAGGAATTAAGGGGCGCAGATTTACCTGCCCAAAGGGAGAGGGGGACGCCAGGTGTACACGAGGCCAGGTGAACACAGTGCTGGTCTGGCTTACTCTGGTCTGGTGTGGTCTGGTCTCACTTCTCTTCAAAAATAAACTGCCACGAAACACAATGTCAAACTAACTGGGATTTATTCATTTATCTTTTCATTTACCAATTAAGCTAAAGTACACAGACACACAGACAAAGGAAGGCACACACGGATGGACACTGAACACACACACACGCATACACACACACGAGAGGTGGCCAAGTGTATTTTGCTCTGTGTTTCGGTCTGTCCGTCTCTCTCTCTCTCTCTCTCTCTCTCTCTCTCTCTCTCTCTCTCTCTCTCTCTCTCTCTCTCTCTCTCTCTCTCTCTCTCTCTCTCTCTCTCTCTCTCTCTCTCGTCCATCATTTCTGTTGGTGACTCACTACTAAATTCCTCCTTCTCCTCCTCTTCCTTCTCTTCCTCCTTCTCCTTCTCTTCCTCCTCCTCCTATATTCTGCCCAGGTCACTCTCGCTTCCTATCTTCTTTCTTTCCATCACTCCCTTCCTCCTCCTCCTCCTCCTCCTCCTCCTCCTCCTCCTCCTCCTCCTCCTCCTCCTCCTCCTCCTCCTCCTCCTCCTCGACTCTTCCTTCAGGGGAGACTAAATTTCCTTCCCATAACAGGTTGGTTGGAGGAGCGTGTGTTATTTTTTCAGGATCATCTCTCCTTGGTTAATTTTTTCTTTCGTGTCAGTTTATCTTTCTTTCTTCCAACTATCTTGCTTCTTTCATTTCTTCGCATCTTCTTTATTTAAGCGTCTTCCTCTTTCCCTAATCCTCTTCCCTTCTCCATCCAGTGCTTGTGGTTCAAATCCTTCCTCCTCCTCCTCCTCCTCCTCCTCCTCCTCCTCCTCCTCCTCCTCCTCCTCGTAAACTCTCCCTCGAGGTCTGATCGGGGGAAGAGATTACCTTAAGGAATATTCGCGGGGCTCCAGCACGCCATCCTGGACACACACACACACACACACACACACACACACACACACACACACACACACACACACACACACACACACACACACACACACACACACACACACATACACACACACATCAATCTTTTAGTTTCTTTTTTATTCGTTTTCTTTTTTTACATGTTTTGTATGTTTTCTAGTGTTGCGTTGACTCTCTCTCTCTCTCTCTCTCTCTCTCTCTCTCTCTCTCTCTCTCTCTCTCTCTCTCTCTCTCTCTCTCTCTCTCTCTCTCTCTCTCTCTCTCTCTCTCTCTCTCTCTCTATCTATCTATCTATCTATCTATCTATCTATCTATCTATCTAGTATTTCATCTCCGTATTACATTTTTTTTTCTTGCAATATACTGTGTCAATCTACCTATCTCTCTGTCTGTCTGTTTATCTGTGTGCCTGTCTGTCTGTCTGTCTGCCCTATCAGAGTCTGTCCATCTTTTTGTCTGTCTGTTTATCTGCCTGTCTGTCTGTCTGTCTGTTTGTCTTCCCTTATTTTTCTTTTCTTTCTTTCTTTCTGTATCTCTCTCTCTCTCTCTCTCTCTCTCTCTCTCTCTCTCTCTCTCTCTCTCTCTCTCTCTCTCTCTCTCTCTCTCTCTCTCTCTCTCTCTCTCTCTCTCTCTCTCCCCGCCATTAAGCAAATAGTCCCCGGCACAGGTGAGGTGAGTCGTGACTAAACCTAATTAACCTATCATTTCTCCCCCGCTGGAGCCGCGAACGGTAACGCGCTCACTCGTGACTAAACGCGCACTATTGAACGCTTGCTCTCACACACGAATCGCTATCTCACTCTCCTTCTTTCTGCGGCTTATTCTGTCTTACTTTTTTGCTCACTTTTTTGTATTTTTTTTTCCTCATTTTCTTCTTTCTGTTGTTTCGTGTGTTTTTCCTTTTTTTTTCTTTGTTCTCCTTGTTCTTCCTTTCATTCTTTCTCAAATCTTTTTTTTCTTTCTCTTCTTTATTCGTCTTGTTTTTTTGTTTTTTATCTTTGCATTTTGTCTTTTTTTTCCATTGTTCTCATTCTCCTTGTCCTCCTCCTCCTCCTCCTCCTCCTCCTCCTCCTCCTCCTCCTCCTCCTCCTCCTCCTCCTCCTCCTCCTCCTCCTTATCCTGTCTCCTCCGGTTATTCCTTCTCTAATCTACGTCTTCTATTTTTTTCTCATTTTCTTTTTCTTCTTCTTCTTTATCATCATCTTGGTTTTCATCTCTTGCATTTTCTTTGTTTTTCTTATCGTTGTTCTTGTTGTTCTGTTTTCTCTTCCTCCTCCTCCTTCTCCTCCTCCTGCCAAACACGTAAGCAAGAAGGGCACATTGGCGTCTATCGTTCCCTGTTAGTGTAAATTTGTTGATTTCACTTTTGTCCTTTACTTTATTGGGAAAACAAGACAATGAAGGAGGAGGAGGAGGAGGAGGAGATAAAGAATTAGAAGGAGAAAGAGAAAAAAGGAGAAGAAGGAAGTCGAAGTAGAAGAAAGAGGACGAGGAGAGGGAGATATAGAAAGAGGAGGAGGAGAAGGAAAAGGAAAAGATAGAAGGAAAGGTAGAAGAAAGAGAAGAAGGAAGAGGAGAAGGATATACAGAAAGAGGAGGAGGAGGAGGAGGAAAAGGAAAAAAAGAAAGCTGTAGAAGTAGGGTAAGAACTAAGAGGAGGAAGCAGAGCAAGCAGAGGACACACGTGGAGTTGTGAGAAGCTTCCCCACCAGGGTAATGACGGCAGCGGCGGCTCTCATGATACCGTTAACCTTCTGACACCATGCCCTGATCCCGCCTTGGTGCTCTGCTAAGTGCGTGGCCAGGGCACAGAAGGGAAAGGCACCATCCCATCAGTTTAATGTGTTGAGAGGATAAAAGAGGAAAACTTAAGATAACGTAGCACCAGTAAATAAAGTACAAGGAATTTTAGAGATTATATCGTGTGCTTCAGTGGATCTGTTGGGTGCTTTAGGAAGGTAGAAAGGGAAGAAGGCACCACCCCATCGGTTTAATGTGGGTTGTGGGGATTAAGAAGGAAGACTTGACCTCACCAGACTTAGCAACAATAAGTACAAGGAATTCTAGGAACCATATCACTTAATTCAGTACATCTATTGAGTGCGTTGGGAGGATGGAAAAGGAAGACATCACCCCATCAAAATTTAATCTTCACCCTACCCACTTCAATAAAAAAAAAAAAATCAAATACCTTATGGCTATACCACCAGCTTCAGCACATATACAAGGTGATTTTGGAGGACAGAAAAGAAAGAAAGCACCACACCACCAACATTTAGATCTCACCCCACCCACCTCACACCTCAATAAGAAAACAAAGTACAAGAAATTCCAGCAACTCAGCTATAACGACAGCTGCAGTACTTACAATTATGTACTGAAGCTGGCGTTAAAGTAAATTTGGAGGATAGAAAAGCAGGAAGGCATCACCCCATCAGCCTCCTGTGACAGAGAGAGAAAGAAAAAAAAAACTCAGCGTGCAGGAAAGAATAGACGTGGAAGTTTCAAAAGGAGAAAAACAAGGGAAGTTTGAAGTTTCTACACTACACACTTCGTACATTTGCCGAAACTAAGCTCACTAACAACTTACCAGGAGGAGGAGGAGGAGGAGGAGGAGGAGGAGGAAGGGCGGAGACAAAAGAAGAACGAGGAATTATGAGAAAGTTTGATATTAAAAAACTGGAAACAGTAAGAAGAGGAAGACGTGAGGATGGGTAAGGAATTGGGCAGACAAGGAGGAGGAGGAAGGTGAGAAATTGGTTAGGATGATAGTCGTAACAGCATGAAAAGAAGATAAAAGACAGAAAAGAACAACAACAACAACAACAAAGAAAGAAAGAAAGAATGGGTTGGCGATAATGATGATAGTAGTAACGAAAAAAAAAAGCAGAAAAGATGATGAAGAAGAAAAGAAGAAAATGAACAACAACAACAAAGAATAGATTAGAGATACTCTTAATATGAATAAGAATAAAATAAGAAAACAGAAAAAAGCAGAAAAAAGAAAAAAGAAAAACATTAAAGGGGAAAAAAATGAAAGAAAGAATACGGAAGAGGAAGAGGAAGAGAGGGTTTGGGAGGGAGCGAGAAAGAATACGGAAGAGGAAGAGGAAGAGAGGGTTTGGGAGGGAGCGAGCTGTCAAAATCCAGACTGACGAAGCTTTAAGAGTCAAATTGAGGAGGGTTATAACGCCACCTCGACCTTACTGGCAAACGACCCCGAGGAAAGAGGAAGCCTTAAGAGAACGCCATGCTGCTCTTCCTCATCCGCTTCCTCTTCCTCTTCCTCTTCCTCTTCCTCTTCCTCTTACTTCTTCTGTTATTATTCCTTCTCCTCCTTTTCTTACTCCTTCTATTCTTTTCTTTATTGTCTTTCTCTTTGTCACTATCATCTCCTCCTCTTTTTCCTTTCCTCTTACTTATTTTTCCCTCTTCCTCTTCCTCCTTATAATCATCATAATCTTCATCATCACCTTCTTCTTATTCTTATTCTTCTTCTTATTCTTATTATTATTACTATTACTATTACTATTGTTATTATTATTATTATTATTATTATTATTATTATTATTATTATTATTATTATTATTACTGTTATCATTATTTCTCCTCCTCCTCCTCCTCCTCCTCCTCCTCCTCCTCCTCCTCCTCCTCCTCCTCATCCTCATTTTTCTCCTCCTCCTCTTTCTTCTCCTCCTCCTCCTCCCTTTCTCCTCCTCCTCCTCCTCCTCCTCTCCATCTCAAGTGCATTCTACACTCTCTTCTGTTTCTCACTTTCCCCTTTCCTCAATTTGTTCTTGTTCACATTTTTTTCTCTTATGCCTCTACTTTGTATTCCGCCTCCTCCTCCTCCTCCTCCTCCTCCTCCTCCTCTTCTCTTGTTTCTTATCTCGTCACGTTCTGTATTTTTTTTTATTTTCCTTATTTTGTCTTCCTCGTCTCTTCGACTCTTACACCTCCTCCTCCTCCTCTTCCTCCTCCTCCTCCTCCTCCTCCTCCTCCTCCTCCTCCTCCTCCTCCTCCTCCTCCTCCTCCTCCTCCTCTTCTTCTCATCATCTTACTGTATATTTTGCTCATAGCCGTCCATGTATCTCTCTCTCTCTCTCTCTCTCTCTCTCTCTCTCTCTCTCTCTCTCTCTCTCTCTCTCTCTCTCTCTCTCTCTCTCTCTCTCTCTCTCTCTCTCTCTCTCTCTCTCTCTCTCTCTCTCTCAGGTCTTGTTTCACACTTCGCCTGTTTCTCTCTCCTAATGTTGCCGTCATTTTGTAATTTGCCATTTTTACTTCTCCTTCCTCTTCCTCTTCCTGCTTCCTCTCTTCCTCGTCCTCGTCTTCGCCCTCTTCCTCTTTCTCTTCCTCTTCTTCGACCCATTATCATCATTATTGTCAGAGTCATTAAGTCCTCCATTTTGCTCCTCCTCCTCCTCCTCCTCCTCCTCCTCCTCCTCCTCCTCCTCCTCCTCCTCCTCCTCCTCCTCCTCCTCCTCCTCCTCCTCCTCCTCCTCCTCTCTCCTCTTTCTCATCTTTTGCCATCAGCCAACGTTAGGTTTCTCAATGTTATTATTACTATTGTTATTATTATTATTATTATTATTATTATTATTATTATTATTATTATTATTATTATTATTATTATTATTGTTGTTATTATTACTATTATTATTTTCATTATTATTATTACAAAGAATAAGGTTGAAAAGCCTCTTGAGCTGCTTTGTAAAATGAATACAAGAGTTTTAGTTTTTTTTTTTTTTTTTAGAGAGAGAGAGAGAGAGAGAGAGAGAGAGAGAGAGAGAGAGAGAGAGAGAGAGAGAGAGAGAGAGAGAGAGAGAGAGAGAGAGAGAGAGAGAGAAAGTAAACTATTCTTTGTCGTCTCTTGTCGAACTTGCTTTTTCTTATGAAATGACCTGACCTGACCTCTTGTTCTTCCACCACATTCACCACTCGAACAACAGCAACAGCAGCAGTACCATCAATAACAGCAAGAACAACACTACGACGAAAGCTCTTGGTTAAATCTGATAATCAACATTTTAAACCTTCCTTGCTTCTTATGTTTAATGTGTTAAGTATAATCAGTGTATCAAGTATTCATTGTATTAAGGAGGTTTTATTGCCGTGTACTCGTATGTTGTCATTATCAGCATCTTAAACTCTGACGTGAAGTTTTAAGAGATTATAATTGACTTCTACTTCATGGACTTATCATGTAACCACGCCAGTTTATTCAGTAACTGGTACACATATGATAATTGTAATCTCTAAATCTGTTCTTTCTTTCTTTCTTTTTTTTTTTTTTATGAGGTTACTTTTGACTCCTTCAGTAACTAGTACACATATTTAAATGGGAGTTAGTATCTGTACACCTTTCTTCCTCTTCACCCTTAAGGAATCTGTGCATCTGAGTGCGTTTTCTCTTTTCCTCCTGTATTCTACTGGGTGACCGGCCTCGGGCAAAAACAATGAATAAAAAAAGGCTCGCTCACACTGCCGCTCCCAAAGGAACCTGAGTAGAAAAACTGAAAGAAAGACATTTATTTTCTGTGGCGTCTTGATTGTCGTAAAAAAAATGGTAGTCAGAAGGAAATACAGAAAGAAAAATGATAGGCAGGAGGAAATACAGAAACAGAGAGTGCCAGAGTTTGCCTTTAAAAGAGGTGATAAAGTGAAGATGGTCTTTGAATATGAATGACAATAAGTAGAAAGTCTTGTGCAGTGGAGGCCGCGGGAGGAGTGGAAGGCATTCACCTGACAAGTCCAGAAGAGCAGTAACATGGAAACAACATTACAAGATAGTGAGTGGTCAAAAAAATAATCGGCGGTGAGAAGACAGTCTGCTCTGGATAACACACAAAGCTATACTGTGTTCAATGATGGACAGATTTTCCTTATAATCACCAATAAATTTTTTGTCACTCGTATTTTGTACTAATCATTGAGATGGTTGTGTGGTCTGGCAAGAATCAAATTAACCTCTCATTTCCTAATTCGTGTGTGTCTGTGTGTGTGTGTGTGTGTGTGTGTGTGTGTGTGTGTGTATGGGTGGATGGGTGGGTGCCCTTTTAAATAGTTTCTAACAATGCTCTCAGTTCAGTAAAAGACAATCATAGCAGTAAAAGATTTAAAACAACTTATGATTCTGATGAAAGTACATATATAAATTTTGGGTTCACCACTTGACGGTGAACGCTACGCTTCATCCCAACGTGTATCTTAATACTGATAATGGTAAAGCAGAAACATAACAGTGTTTAACCTTGCCCGACCAAACAGTGAGGAGTTCCACACAATAACACTGAATGGTGAATACAGTACCATAACAGTGACTATAAACAAGATAACACATACAGAATAATATGGATATGATCACGAAATAAAAATATGCAGCATAATATACTCCTATTGCCATTTTGAATACATTACGATCAGTACAGTAGCAGCAGTAACAACAAGTGCAACAACAACAACAACAACAACAACAACAACAACAACAAAACACAACACGAATAACATATAAACCAGAGAGAGAGAGAGAGAAAGAGAGAGAGAGAGAGAGAGAGAGAGAGAGAGAGAGAGAGAGAGAGAGAGAGAGAGAGGGGGAGAGACATACAGACATATAGACGGACAGACGGACCACCAACCATGAAGAGAAATGTTACATGACAAAGGAACATAAAAATACAGGTTTTTTAAAAATTATGAATGCGGAAAAAAAGGAAAAGTCAACTTGGTCTCGTGTATATTTTTTTTTTAGAAAGCTATTTTTCCGTTTTTTTCCCTTTTCTTCCCTTTTTCCTAATTTTTTTTATACCGGTACATGTGTTAAACTGGTACCATATTACATTGTACTTGTTTGTTGTTCGTGAGAGAGTCGTGAAAAATGCAATTACACACCACAGGAAAACGTACGTGTGTGTGTGTGTGTGTGTGTGTGTGTGTGTGTGTGTGTGTGTGTGTGTGTGTGTGTGTGTGTGTGTGTGTTCATTGGCATTCTCCATGTTTTAGTGTTGGTGGTAGTTGTTGTTGTTGGTGGTGTTGGCAGTGGTATTGCTGTTGCTGTTGTTGTTGTTGTTTTATGGGTATTTAAATAGCTATGTAGGTACTGGTGTATATCTTTGTATACTATCTTTATTGTATTGTATTTAAGTATTCATTCTTTTTTTTATTTTTTTTTTGGGGGGGAATAGAAAAGAGAGATAAAGAATTCACTTGGTTTCATTTCGGTTACGTTACTGTATATATATTGTTGCCTTCGTTACTTTTCGTTCTGTCTGTTGCTATATATAGTGTTAGACTACACACACACACACACACACACACACACACACACACACACACACACACACACACACACACACACACACACACACACACACACACACACACACACACACACTGTTTTTTACAAGCTTTTAAACATCCAAGAAAAATGAAAGCACTAAAAGCACAACATTTCTTCCCGTCAACATTTCTTCCCGTCATCATCATCATCATCATCATCACCACCACCACCACCACCATCACCATCATCATTTTCCTCCCATCACTTTCCCCTCCTCTCTTTTCTAATGGCGTACTTTCTAACTGAAGTATTTTATCGTTGCTTCTCCGTTACTTTTTATGTTTTGTTTGAATGGGTCGTTTGTGGTGTTTTATTGTGAGGGCGAGGTGTGTGTGTGTGTGGGTTGGTCACTGATGGCTCGTGGAGAAGGGGAGAGGAAGCGGGGGTCGAACTGGCAGTCGCTGGTAAATGGGACAGAACTGAACCAATGAACCAAGGTGATAAAATATAAATAGGTAAATAAAAGATTCAGGGAAGGGTGATTGACAAGTGATGGTGGCGAGAGAGAGAGAGAGAGAGAGAGAGAGAGAGAGAGAGAGAGAGAGAGAGAGAGAGAGAATGCAATATTGTCAAGACGAGAGAATTTCTGGCAAAACCTCATGGCTGCCACTCACGTCTTCCTCCCCCCATCATTTCCATCTCCGCGCCCTCCTCCTCCTCCTGCTCCTCCTCCTCCTTTCTTCTCCTCCTACACCTTCTCCTTGCTCCACATTAAGGTGCTTCAGAGTGGAATGTCATGTAATTGCTATCCAGTGGCGCCTCCCCTCGTGTTGTCTTGGTGGTGGTGGTGGTGGTGGTGGTGGTGATGGTGATGGTAGTGGTGGTGGTGGTGGTGGTGGAGAAAGTAGAGCATATCTTATGATTAACACACACACACACACACACACACACACACACACACACACACACACACACACACACACACACACACACACACACACACACACACACACACACACACACACACACACACACACACACACACTCTCTCTCTCTCTCTCTCTCTCTCTCTCTCTCTCTCTCTCTCTCTCTCTCTCTCTCTCTCTCTCTCTCTCTCTCTCTCTCATTTTTGCACTTTATTCTTCCCAATTTATTTCTTCTCCAATTTTTTTTCTCATTTTCATATTTCCATCCCCATTTTCCAGAGATTTCCCTTCTTTTCATGACATTTCGATTTTTCTTCCCATGTTCACAATTTTTTCCTGTTTTCATTTAATTTCCTGTCACTCATTTTCCTCCAGCTCGTTTCGTCGTTTCCTCTTCAGTATGCAGTAGTATTTCCTACTACATTTGCACATTTCCTCCTTCCTCTCTCAGTATTTTCCCCAACAGAAACATTTTCCTCCCCACACTTGCGTTAATTTTTTCCTTTTCTCTCATAATTTCTCCAGCTTCATGCATTTTTTCTCTTCCCACCCAAAATTTTCCTTCTCTCTGTTTCCTCTACAATTTATGCATTTTTTTCCTCCCTACACTCACAAAACTTCCCTTCCTTCTTATAATTTCCTCTCCGTTCATGTATTTTTTCCTCCCTACATTCACAAAACTTTCCTTCCTTCGCAGTTTCCTCTCCCATTCATGCATTTTTCCTCCCTACACTCACAAAACTTTCCTTTCCTCTTATAATTTCCTCCCCAACGCATGCATTTTTTTCTTTCCCACTCCAAATCTTCCTTCCCTCTCAGTTTCCTCTCCGATTCGCGCATTTTCCCTCCCTACACTCACAAACTTTCTCTCCCTTCCTTCCTTCCTTCCTTCCTCCCTTCCCACTGTCAACAATTCCTCACTTCCCTCACACATTATCTTCCTCTCCCTTATATTCTCTTGCACTTTCCTCCCCACCTACATATTATTCCTCCCACTCTTACATTTCTCACTCTCCCTTCCGTCAGTCTGTCTTACCTTCTCCTCCCTTCTACAAGGACACACAGTTAATAAACAACAGATGGAAGTCATGCTTTTGAATTCTTGGTAAAAGGTAAATATTTTTTTTTCTCTTTTCTCTGAGTGTCTGTTTCTGTTGGCAATTACATGAGGTTTAGAAAGTTAGAGTTGTCTTATTCCAGTCACGTGACGCACCGCTGCTCGCTTTATCCTGGCTCTCTTCTGGCTCTTATTCATTAGCGAGAGAGAGAGAGAGAGAGAGAGAGAGAGAGAGAGAGAGAGAGAGAGAGAGAGAGAGAGAGAGAGAGAGTGTGTTTGTGTAATGTATGACTGCTGCTGTGTGTTGAATATTGTTTGTTGTTCGTCTAGATCTCTCTCTCTCTCTCTCTCTCTCTCTCTCTCTCTCTCTCTCTCTCTCTCTCTCTCTCTCTCTCTCTCTCTCTCTCTCTCTCTCTCTCTCTCTCTCTGTCTGTTTTGAATGTGTATTTTCTTTTGTTTGTAATTCGTTATCAGTCGTGTTTATTTATTTAACTATATATTTATTTATCATGCATTTGTTTATTTATTTATCTATGTATTTATCTGCTTATCTATATATTTTGTTTTATAGGTTCATATCGTTCTTTTGTTTCTGGTAATGTTTTGTGTTTGCTGTTATTATTATTATCATTATTATTATTATTATTATTAGTAGTAGTAGTAGTAGTAGTAGTAGTGCTGCTGCTGCTGCTGCTGCTGCTGCTGCTGCTGCTGCTGCTGCTGCTGCTGCTGCTGCTGCTGCTGCTGCTGCTACTGCTACTACTACTACTACTACTACTACTACTACTACTACTACTACTACTACTACTACTACTACCTCCACCACCACTACCACCACCACCGTTGGTGTTACTCTAATTACGTAAATGCTAATCTGAAGGGCAGGAAACATTAGATTAAACTACGAAGATAAATAGATCCATTGTTCTGAAGGTGACACACACACACACACACACACACACACACACACACACACACACACACACACACACACACACACACACACACACACACACACACACACACACACACCTATTATAGCCATCTTAAGGCATACCTCATCTTTCATTGGCTCGAAAAAACGCAGAAGCACATTCATTACATATTCTAGTCATTATTCATTCCACGTATCCATCTCAGCGATAAATTAACTCACTAACACCAAATATAATAGCTATAATTAATTTCCATCAGTTCCCCCTTTATTCTCTATCACTCGTATCAATCCAATCCGTTTTCTTCAATGTGCGCATGTTTACGTCGCTTAAACTCCGGGTGATGGACGGCGCGCGCCAGATAGTCACCCGTAGCCAGTCTCTCTCCCGGGACGTTTCTGTCATGTGAATTGTCGCTCGGGGAACCATCTCCATGCCTCGGTCTTAATGGCGCGGGCGTGACTAATTGCCGGAAGGTCCCACGAAAACTGCCACGCCGCGGATGTAATACGTTAAAGGCTGCGCAGAGTTATTGGTAGGAAACTGAACCTGTATTTTTGTTTAATGCCGCCACTAGTTTGCGATGTCCTTTGGTGTAGGGTAGAGTGACCGGCGAGAGAGAGAGAGAGAGAGAGAGAGAGAGAGAGAGAGAGAGAGAGAGAGAGAGAGAGAGAGAGAGAGAGAGGGTACACACACGGAAAGTCGTGATAAATGGAGTAGGAATTCGTTAAAGAAAATTCAATGCACAGAAAGGAAAAAGAGGGGTAGGAGAAAGAGGAAGAAGGAGAGAGAAGGAGGAGGAGGAGAAAGAAGAAAAGGAAGAGAAAGGAAAAGAAAGAGAAGGAAGACGACAACGAGGAGAATGAGGAATAGGAAGGGAAAGAAGGGAAGACAAACTAGGAGGACGACGAAGAATAACAATAAAAACAAGAATAGACGGGCGACGACGAAAAAAAAAAAAAAACAAGAACAAAAACAAGAAAAGCAAGAACAAGAAGAAAAAAGCAAGGAACAAAAGCAAGAATCCAGACGACAACAACGGGAACGAGGTGGAGGAGGAGGAGGAGGAGGAGGGAACTCATATGTTATTTTTTTGCTCACCTTCGTGTCTCCCTCTTTCTCGGGCCAGTGCAAGAAGGAGGGAGCACAGAGTGAGTTTGCCGGAGTGAAGTCCTGAAGCTTGAGACCAGACAGACAGATTTACTGGGCGGAAAACTTTGCAGGCTTGTACCGTTTGTAAGGAGGAGGAGCAGGAAGCGAAGTAGGAGGAGGAGGAAGGCAGGAAAAGGAAGAGGATGAGTAGGGATGCTAATGACGAAAAGAGTTGAGTTATAAGAGTAAAGAATGTTGAATCTAGTTAATTACGAGGAAAGAAGCGATACTGATGAAAATTTGATGAAGATAATGAAGATGCAACGAGGAAATGTGAATGTTGTTGTTGTTTGTGTTGTTGTTTCCCATCCTGCTGCTGTTTGTGTTGTTGTTCCTCTTCCTGCTGCTGTTATTGTTTCTTTTCATGTTGCCTTTCGTGTTGGTGTATCTCTTCCTGCTGTTGCTATCGCTGTTCTCCCTCCCCACAGTGAGAAGGCTGGCGTTCTTTCTCTCCCTTCTCTCCCCTCTTTCCCCTCCCTATCGCCTCCCATCTCCCCTTCTAATTTCTTCTTCGGAATGGAGTTAGGTGATACCAACGCTGATGGACGGACGGGCAGGCGGACGGACACACACACACACACACACACACACACACACACACACACACACACACACACACACACACACACACACACACACACACACACACACACACACAGCCATTCTGCCTTCCCGTCACTCATCCTTACCCAATATTCTCTGGTTCTCTCTTGTTTTCTTTTATTTGTTTGCTCAATTATGCTCTCTCTCTCTCTCTCTCTCTCTCTCTCTCTCTCTCTCTCTCTCTCTCTCTCTCTCTCTCTCTCTCTCTCTCTCTCTCTCTCTCTCTCTCTAGTGTTCCTGATTGTGTTCTCGCCCGTCCGGGAATTCTATTGTTGGTGCCTTGTGTAGTGATGACCATAAAAGAAGAAAAAGAAAAAAAGTATATAATGAATGTAGAAATTTGCTTTCGTGAAATGAATAAAATTGGTATGTGCCGAATTTTCACCTACACACACACACACACACACACACACACACACACACACACACACACACACACACACACACACACACACACACACACACACACACACACACACACACACACACACACGCCAAAAAAAAAAGTTCTCATTACTGATGTAGCAAAAATTAATCTGTTGCAGCTTTTTATTATTTTGACTCGCTTCTTTCACTCGACAAATGATGGACACTTGCAACACAGACGCTATTTATTCTCACCTTTCTGCTCCCTTTAAATCTTTCATTGCTGCTCAAGGTTTTATTTATCGTTTGGTTACCGAGGGGGTTCGAAACAGGATACCGAAGCGGCTCGACTCACCCACGCCACACCAGCACACACCAGCTATGTACTGTGATTATGCAGTAAACGTGCGTGTCGAAACCTTTGACTGCTCAGATAGGATTCGAAACAGGAGACCGAAGCGGCGTGGCTCACTCCCACCTCAGTCACAGCCACACGCCGGGACTGTGGGCTGTGTTGTGCTGGCGTGGTGCGTTTGCGTGTCGACGATTCAATTTTCTCGACGTTATTAATTTTATGGTCACTATGAAGCGGGACAGCAGGAGTCGGACCCGAAGCGGAACTACTGATTACTAACGACCCTGTGTCAGAGATAGTAAGTGTTGTATTACTATTGCACTAAATTTTCTCTCGTTTTCTTTCTTCCGTCATCATCCAAGCATATCAAACAAGTCTTTCAAATATCCACATACGCGTAACGTCACCATTAGTGAGAGCGTCTGCTACCCTCCCGGCAGAGAGGAGGAAACGGAGGAAAAATGGAAAGATGTAATAACTGTGCCTATTACTCTACCTATCCCTAACGTCATCAAGTACTCTTAGTAGGTAATTGGCAGGTAGTGTGTGTGTGGACGTACTGGTGGTAACTGCGCTTTTTTTTTTTTTCTTTTTTTTCATTGTATCTTTTGCTACTAATATTGTGTAACCTTATTATTCTTATTTTTTATTTTTATTATTGTTATTGCGGTGGAAGATCTCGTGATTTCCCGTCATGGAAGTGAATCATACCTGCGCACCGATAAGATAATGAGATAAGATAAGAAAAATGAGAAGTAATGATATAAAAGTCTTCTGTATGTAATGCTAATCATGATAATGGGTTTTTTAATGAGATAATGACAGTAATGAGTTTTATTGGTGAATTTTATTTATTTATTTATTTATTTATTTTTTTTTTTTTTTCCCATTATGAAAGTGAATTTTACCTTTGCACTGTAATGGAACCCTAAATCTCACGCTGCGCAGGACTGGTGTTTTGAGAGGGCATTTAAAGGACTGTGCTTTCAGAGTCCAGTGAAGGGCAACACAAGGTACAAATAACACAAAATACTGGAATAATTGTGTTAAACCAGACTCCATTCCTGCATTCACCGTTACACTGAAAAAAAAAAAAACGGAAAAAAATGGAAAAGAAATAAAAAGAAAATGTAACACGAAAACTGCAAATACACGTTTATTTTGTGAGTTTTACTTAGCTTAATAAGTCGAAAATTAAAAGAATTATCACAATTTATCATACTACTATTTCTACTACTACTACTACTACTACTACTACTACTACTACTACTACTACTACTACTACTACTACTACTACTACCATCGTTATTGGAAAGTGAGTTAAGCGGCACACAAAAGGAGGAAAACCTGGAAATTAAGGAGCAGGAAGGAGAGTTTAGGTTGAAAGGGCAAACTTTAGAAAGAGAGAGAGAGAGAGAGAGAGAGAGAGAGAGAGAGAGAGAGAGAGAGAGAGAGAGAGAGAGAGAGAGAGAGAGAGTTCGAACGTTTTCATTTTCCTCCTTGAATAAGAAAGAAAATGAAAGCACGAACCAAAGAAAGAAATGAGACATGACAAAGGGTTACTTAATCTCTCTCTCTCTCTCTCTCTCTCTCTCTCTCTCTCTCTCTCTCTCTCTCTCTCTCTCTCTCTCTCTCTCTCTCTCTCTCTCTCTCTCTCTCTCATTTGTCCATTCCTCTTTTGCCGTCTCCTCCTTTCTCTACTTCTCTTCCTTCTTCCTCCATTCTTTCCTTCCTCCTTTCTTCCTAGTCCTCCTCCTCCTCCTCCTCCTCCTCCTCCTCCTCCTCCTCCTCCTCCTCCTCCTCCTCCTCCTCCTCCTCCTCTACCTCCTCCTCTTCGTTTTCTTCCATCCATCTTTCCTCAGCTTTCACTCTTCCTTCTCTCCTGCTTTCAGTCCTATTCGTTCTTCCTTAAACAGACTTTCCTTCTCCTCCTCCTCCTCCTCCTCCTCCTCCTCCTCCTCCTCCTCCTCCTCCTCCTCCTCCTCCTCCTCCTCTTCCTTCTTGCTTTCATTTACCAAAATTTTTTTCCTTCCTCTCAACTTAAATCTTTACAACTCATTTTTTTTTATTTCGTGTGAATTGTAAAATCACATAATTAATTAACAATGTCTGTCATTTAGAGTCCTTGTGAAAAAAAAAGTTCGGTCACTAATTGGAAGAATGACAATGAAGTTTTAATTCTAATGCAAATATGGAGGATACAGAGAAAAAAATGAATGATATGAAATGGCGTTTTTCATTAATAATTGAATAAGTTTTTTTTTATATGGAGCAAGGACGTTATATATATATATATATATATATATATATATATATATATATATATATATATATATATATATATATATATATATATATATATATAATTTTTTTTTCTTTTTTTCTTTTTTTTTTTTTTTTTAGATATATAAATTAGTTAGTTTTTATATATTTGTATTTTTCTTTTCTTTTTCTTTTTGGTTTGTTTTATATTTATGCAAGTTCTTCTTTCTTTCTTTTTTTTCTTCCTGTTTATTGCGTAGTTTTCATCTGAACGAAGCCTTTTAAATGTTTAGTATTTTTTCGACTTTTAATTAATGTTTAATTTTGTTTATTATTCATTCAATTAAGGTATGTTAATCAAGGTACTTATTTATTTACTTTTTAGTTTTATTCTCTCTCTCTCTCTCTCTCTCTCTCTCTCTCTCTCTCTCTCTCTCTCTCTCTCTCTCTCTCTCTCTCTCTCTCTCTCTCTCTCTCTCTGCCACAATGAAGAGTGACGTCAACAGAATGCAATGTTGCCAGATTGTTTGCATGAAAATGGAGCCTCGCATACTTCAATGATTTCAAGATTTTATGAATGTTTGATATAGCAACACTGCACGTGATGAGACAGAGAGAGAGAGAGAGAGAGAGAGAGAGAGAGAGAGAGAGAGAGAGAGAGAGAGAGAGAGAGAGACGCGATTAGATAATAAAATAACAAGGGAAAGGAGCAATACCAGAGAATAAGCAAAACAAGACAGTAAATAAAAGGACGGAGAGAGAGAGAGAGAGAGAGAGAGAGAGAGTGTGTGTGTGTGTGTGTGTGTGTGTGTGTGTGTGTGTGTGTGTGTTTGTGCGCAATAGGTAAATTCTGCATGTGTATTTTGTATATCTGGCAGCAGTGATGATTTCAGGTGTACACAGGTCAATTTTTGTCAAGGGGAAAGTAAAGAGCACGGGGGAAAGGGATGAAGGGGGAGGAGGGGTGACAGAGGGGAGAAAGGGTGAGGGAATGGAGGGGTGAAGGGGACGCGTCTGATCTGGCAACACGGGAATTACTGCACTACTGTAGATCAAACGAACTGTGGGGCGTTGCTTTGACCTAGGGAAGATTGGCTGCTTGTGTGGCAACAGTTGTGGTGGTGGTGGTGGTGGTGGTGGTGGTGGTGGTGGTAGTGTTAGTAGTAGTAGTAGTAGTAGTAGTAGTAGTAGTAGTAGTAGTAGTAGTAGTAGTATGAGATGAAGAAAAAAGATGAAAACTGAAAAGGAAGAAGAAATGCTGGTGAAAGGAGAAAGAAAAGCAGAAATAAGAGAAGGAGAAGAAGGAGAAGGAGAAGAAGAAGAATAATGAGGAAAAGGAGGAGGAGGAGGAGGAGGAGGAGGAGGAGGAAGAGGAGGAAGAGGAAGAAGAGTTTCTACATGAGGTTATATGAAGAACAGGTAACAGAGAAAATCAACAACAACAACATCAACATCATCATCATCATCCAAACAAACAAACAAACAAACAAACAGCGAACCAGACAAGAAAAAAAAACAAGAAAAACGACAAAAAACATGAAAAAAAAAAAAAAAAAAAACACAATCTCAGCAGCAGGAATGGGGCATCGGTCAACCACAATAATCACCACCACCACCACCGCCACCACCACCATTACTATTCCCGCAGTGTGGTGAGTAATGGTGGCGGGACTCATGGTCGTCTCCATTCCCGGGACTTAGTTATGGCGCACCGCAAATGACTTTAATGAATACCTAATTAAGAAACCTCAAAGCCGCAGCGGGCACTCGGCGATATTACCTGCACTGCAAAGTTGGATTCTAATTATTATTGTCATTACGGAAGTGAGTCATACCTGCGCATCGATAAGGAATGGGATGTAATGATGTCTTGTGTATGTAATGATAAATGATAATAACTGGTTTTATTGGTGAAGTTAATCATTTTTTTGTCATTAAGAAAGTGAATTTTACCTGCGCAAAGATGAGAAATGAGATGTAATGATAGAATTGTCTTTGTCTTGTATGTGTAATGATGATGATGATGGTTTTTTTTTATAAGTAATGATGATAATGGATTTTTACTGGTGGATTTTATTTTTTCTATTTTTTTTTTTTTTTACTTTTGTCATTAAGAAAGTGAGTTTTACCTGTGCAGCGATAAGAAATGAGAAGTAATGATAAAAATGTCTTATATGTGTAGTGATAATGATAATGGATTTTTTTAAAGTTAATAATGAGAATAATTGCGTCTTATTGGTGATTTTTTTTACTTTTGTCATTGTGAAAGTGAGTTTTACATTTTTACCGATGAAAAATGAGAAGTAATGATAAAAATACTTTCTGTATATAATAATAATAATGATAACAGTAGCGGTTAACGGTTTATTGATGAGATGATAATTTGATAATCGGATTTTTGGTAAGGTAATAATTATGATCGGTTTTAAAGGTGAATTCTAATTATTACTGTCATTGCAAAGTTGAATCATACCTGCCTATTGGTAAGAAATGTGTAGTAATGATGAAAAGTCGTTATAATAATGCTATTCGGCTTTTATACGAGATAATGGTAATAATAATGGGTCTTCCTGATGAATTTTGATTATTGCTGCCATTAAAGGAGTGGATCATTCCTCGGTACAGATAAAAGAACGTGTGGTAATGATAAAAGACCTTTTGTAGGTAATGGTAATAATGATGATTGTCTTTTTTTTTTTATGAGGTAATAATAATGATAATACTTTTCGTTGGTGAACTCTAATTATCATTGTCATTAAGCGGCAAATGAGTCGTAGGGATAATTGTTTAGGTAATGATAACAATGATCAGAATAATTGTTGTACTTTTTTATGAGACAGTAGAGCTAGTAATAACACTAATCGGATTTATTAATGAAAGTTCAAACAAAACTCTGAAAATACACATACTCACTTTTATATAATGAGATTTTAACATTTTGTACTTAAAATCATAAAAAAAGCCTTGATATTTTACTCATCTTACTAGTAAATTACAAAAATCGTGTACTAAAAGACTGTAAAGGTGTGAGAGATTTGTTGGCTGGGCGAACAGTTATTTGGGAGTCCTTGAGTGAGGGAGGGAGAGGTAGAGTGAGAGTAAGGTGAGAGTAAGGTAGATGAAGAGGAAGATGAAGGAGAGGGGGAGGAGAGAGGTGAGGATGAGTGAGGTGAGGGTGACAGAGAGAGAGAGAGAGAGAGAGAGAGAGAGAGAGAGAGAGAGAGAGAGAGAGAGAGAGAGAGAGAGAGAGAGAGAGAGAGAGAGAGAGTTGATGATGTTTACTATGTTGGGAATGAGGTTGTATCTGTATCTGTCTGTTCTGGCGCTGAGTGAAGTGTGAGGAGATGGCGGGGGGGAGGGGAGAGGGAGATGGTCCGTTTTGTGTGTGTGTGTGTGTGTGTGTGTGTGTGTGTGTGTGTGTGTGTGTGTCAGTGGTCTAGTTTCACAGAACAAGATTATCAGGAAATGTGCCAAGACAACTCTCTCTCTCTCTCTCTCTCTCTCTCTCTCTCTCTCTCTCTCTCTCTCTCTCTCTCTCTCTCTCTCTCTCTCTCTCTCTCTCTCTTCAAGGAGTATGTAAATGAGTAAGAAAGAGGAGATTAAGAAGAGGGAGAAGAAGGAGAGACGATAAGGAAAGAGGAAAGTGAAGAAAGTAAGGAGGGAGAGGTGGAGGTGGTGGAAGAGAAGGTGATGGAAGAGGAAGAAGCGATTAAGAAAGAAGGAGAAAAAGGCGAAAATGAAAAGAAAGAGGAAGAGGAGATGTAGAAAATAGGTTAAGGAAAAGGAAGAGGAGGAGGTGAAGGAAGAGCAAAGTGATTAAAAAAAAAAAAAGAGGTAGGAGACGAAAAGGAAAGAGGACGAGAAGATGTAGGAAAAGAGGTTAAGGGAGGAGGGGACGGGGATGAAGGAGGAGGAGGAGGAGGAGGAGGAGGAGGAGGAGGAGGAGGAGGAGTGGGTGAAGGAGTGGAAGGAATGTTGACCTGTCATTGGGTTCTTTTAGAGAGTAATAGATATCGCGGCCTTCCAAAGCGGCGGGTCTCGGAGGTGGAGTACTCGCAGTACTGTTACTGGGCAGGTGTGGAAGAGTAATAGTAACGTAGATGGAGGAGGAGGACGGAACACAAAGGAGGAACAAAAAGCATCTGCCATTTCGATAAGGCAGGTAGATTTAATGATTTTTTTTTTCTAAAGGTATGTTGTTTTCTCAGCGTTGGAATGATTTTTGTTATTTTCATTGTATTTTTTGTGTGTGTTGTACTGAGAAGAAAAAGAGGGAAGGGAAAACGTCGAGGAAGAATACAGGAAATGTTTTCAAGGAACTAATTTATTTATTGAATGGACTAGTGTATATATATATATATATATATATATATATATATATATATATATATATATATATATATATATATATATATATATATATATATATATATATATATATATATATATATATATATATATATATATATATATATATATATATATATATATATATATATATATATTAGGATAAAGAAAATATTTTAATGTTGTATCGCTTAATTTTCGTTTTTTGTTTTCGGATTGTCGCCCTTTTCTTCCTGCTTAATTTGCCTCATTAGTGTATATGTACTTATTCATTCGTTCATTCATGCACTCTCTCACTCAAGACCTTGTCACGCGATCAGCGGGCGAGTGTGGTGACCAGGCACGCCTCGCACCAGACTCCCTGACGTGAGTGGGTCACCTGGAGGTTTGTATCGTTGAATCACCTACTTGAGCAATGATGGCGCTTCAGTTCTTCGCGTTTGCATGATCAATCAAAACCCATTCTTCAGTCTTTAGGGACACTTCCACAGTCTCTTAGTAAGTTGCCCCCCCCAAAAAAAATGTTCCTCCTATTTGTTCGGGAGCTTACCAACATAGGAATCGTTCTGGTTGGATAGACTGTGGAATTGGCCCTACTACCTTGCCAGTTCTAATTTTTTGTACGCTCCCAAACGAAAAGCAGCGATCAGAACGATTAGGAGCTGAACGATTAGGGCTGAAGTGGTTTCGGTGGTTAGCTGGCACACGAAAAAAGAGTGACAGTGGAACCGGCTGTTATATTGAATCGCCACACTTCTCCACTAATAGCGTGACAAGGCCCTCTAGTTTCTCCCATTCATCCATTCACTCACTCATTCGCTCTGTTATCTTACTTCACTCCGTTACTTATCAACTCTTAACTATTATCTTCAGTCACCTTGCTCCCTCTCACCAGTCACTTTGCTCCCTCACACCTCCCACACTCCCTTGCTACGCTACACTCTTCACCCACACATCACACACTTCTACAACCCACAAAAAAAAAAACATCACATTATTTTTTTCTTTTTTCAGCGGGAAGGAAGAGGAGGAGTGAACTAATTAAGAGAAGAAGTTAAAGTGTTGAAAAATTAAATTAGTGGTAGGATCAAAGAATACGGGAGGTCTGTCTTGCTGTTCATTAATTCCTTTATGACTTCGGCTCCCATATTTTTCATCTTTTATATTTTTTTTATTTCATGTAGGACCGCATCCTCACACAGTCCAACATCTTTTCCTTCTTCTTGGCTTTATTATTCTATGGTGGGGTCGGTTGCTTTTGCATGTTGTCGTCAATAACTTCTGCCTAGTACACCCACTCCTACACCTTACCAACCTCCAAAACACACTCAAAACACCTCCTGCAACACTCAAAACGCACCCAAAACAACCCAAACACACCAAAACGCACCCAAACACATCCAGACACACACACACACACACACACACACACACACACACACACACACACACACACACACACACACACACACACGTACACCCAAAAACACACACATCCACCCTTTCACTCCCCCTTCACCGCCTTCTGCAGATCAAAGAGTAATGGGTGGATCCAAACTCCAGCGCTCTCTGCACGACGAACGTTTAGCTGACGAGTTTCATTTTCCGTCCGCTGTTCTCGAGGCCTGAGGGAAAGAGATTGTTAATTTGTCGGCTCTACTGGGGGGAGGGAGAGAAAGAGAGGAAGGAGGGTGGATGCTGTCAAGGGGGTGGGGTAGGAAGACTAAAAGGAGTGGAAAGCTGGAAGATGAGTCATGTGAGAAGCGGTGAGAGGGAAAAGTAGAGAGGGAGAAGTGAAGGAGAGCCACTCGGAAAGGTTTTGTGGATGAGAGAGGGAGTGGTGGGGGACTAAAAGCAGTGGAGAGGAAGTAGATGAGTCATGAGAATGGCGCAGCGGAGGAGAAAAGTGGAAGGAAGGAGCGGTACAAAGGGAGAATTATAAAGAAAGGAGAGAAAAATTAAACTTAGATGAAAAAAAATACGAGAATGGAATGGAGAAGAACAAAAAATAGAGACAAGGACGAAGAAAATAAATGGATAAAGAGAGAACATGGAGAAAAAAATAGAATGAATGGAAGGGGAAAAAAAAAAGAAGACATTATAAGTAGTTGGTAAAGAAAGGGATAAGATGAAGGAAGGAAATAAATGCAAATGGAAGAAGATGCAAGAATAGGAACAGTAAAAGAAAAAGGGAAGGAAAGAAGAGAAGAAGAAAGAAAGAGAAAAAGAAAGATGAGGGCAAAGGAAAGTTATTTTGAGAGAACATGGGGAAACAAACAAAAAGAAGAAAGTCGTAGAGGAGTGAGAAAAACTGAAAAAGTACGAAGGAAAGACAACAGTATTAGAAAGGAAAGAAAGGGACAAGAGGAAACAAGAAAAACATTAAAATAGGAGGGAAAAATATGAAAAGAGGACGAAATAGATCAAAGAAACGAAGAAAACTGACAAGAGAATAGAGAAATTAAGTATCGAAGGAGTAGGGAAAGAAAAGTAACCGTCAGCGAGAGAGAAAAAAAAAATAAAAATCAGAGGAATGAAGAAAAATAAGAGGAAAGGGGGAAAATAAAACACTTGGGAAAAGGGAAATAACTGAGTTTCTGGTGACGGGAAGACCGATATAAAGGGGAAGGGGAGGAAAGGAGGTAATTAAACTTAAGGGGAGAAAAATGCTCGAGGTATGAGGGGAAATAAAGAAGGGGAAAAAAAGAGAACACTAATGGATATGAATAGGAGGACAGGGAAATGAGGAGAGAAGTAGAAAGGTATTTATGTCAAGAAGATAAAAAAAAAAAGGAAAAAAAAAGGGGAACTAGATTACTGAAAAAAGGTAGGGAGAGAGATTACGAAAAAGGAAATGGTGGAAGGAATAAAAAAAGGAAGAAGGGAAGTGTATTTGTGAAAGGAGGAGGAAGAGGTGGAAGAGACAAGAAAAGATAAGGAAGAGAAATAAAAGAGAATAGATACAAATAAAAGGAATAACAAGGAAGAACATTTTAAAACAGACAATACCAAGAAGAGGAGGAGGAGGAGGAGGAGAAAAAGGAAGAGGAAGAGGAAGAAAAGGAAGAGACGTTTAATAATGTCATTAAGAAACGAAGAAAATAAATTGTCTTTGATGAAGGTAATGAAAGTCAAAAGGAAAAGGAAGAAAAAGAAGAAGAAAAAGAAGAAACAGATGATGATGAAGAAACGGGAAATGAGACAAGACTTTTAAAGAAGGGGACGT